>NC_091989.1:74718872-75018872 GCF_044704955.1 Pristiophorus japonicus | reverse complement strand
CTGTTCCTACATTGAGGGCACCCACACAGCCAGCTGCTGCAGCGATGCTCCCTGAAAGTGGTCCTCTGTGGCAGGGATTGCTCCCTGATCCCACCGGCCAATAACTAAAGCCACAGGGCTGACGGATATGGATCAAACTCTGCGGGAAGGTCCACCATTGGGATTCAGGTGGGTGGAATAGTTTCCTGGACAGTAACTTTCCTTCTGATGCTCTCACAACTGAAGTTCACCAGCTGGATCAACGAACTGCAAGGTATGAAGCAGGGTGGTGGAGACACTGAGGGCATGGTCTACTTTGGCTGTAACCAGAGGGGGCTGAACTGACTGAGTGGGCTGGGCCCTAACCAATGCCAGTGCCAGTGAAGTTAACCCCAAGCAGTGCCAAACTGAGCCTGGCATTGGAGCAGGCTTAGTTCTTGATGCTGATATGGGGACATGATGGCTGGATGTGAAGACCCAGCCCGGGAGTGGGCGGGGGGAATTTTAAAATTATCAATAGATATAGATATCAGAATAAATCACAGTGGAGCTGGTAGGGATGAGGGCCAGTGACCTTAGAGGTGAAACTCCAACCCACAGTCTACAGGCAGCCTCTGGGAGACCCTGCAATCCGACCAACTGCTCCAAATATGGATCCAACTTATCCCTGAAAGATCCCATGGTCTTTGCACCCCCTGCCACAAAGCTCCAAAACAATTCTGGAGATTTCTCTGAACCTCTCTCCTCACTCAGTGATCATTTAAATTGCTGACCCTTCAATAAGAAGATAAGAAATAGGAGCAGGAGTAGGCCACCTGGCCCCTCGAGCCTACTCTGCCATTTAATAAGATCATGGCTGATCTGATCATGGACTCAGCTCCACTTCCCTGCCCGCTCCCCATAACCCCTTATCCCCTTATTGCTCAAAAATTTGTCTATCTCCACCTTAAATATATTCAATGACCCAGCCTCCACAGTTCTCTGGGGCAGAGAATTCCACAGATTTACAACCCTCTGAGAGAAGAAATTCCTCCTCATCTCAGTTTTACATGGGCGGCCCCTTATTCTAAGACCATAATCCCCTAGTTTTAGTTTCCCCTATGAGTGGAAATATCCTCTCTGCATCCACTTTGTCGAGCCCCCTCATTATCTTATAAGTTTCTTCTGAACTCCAATGTGTATAGGCCCAACCTACTCAACCTATCTTCATAAGTCAACCCCCTCTTCTCTAGAATCAACCTAGTGAACCTTCACTGAACAGCCTCCAATGCAAGTATATCCTTCCTTAAATACGGGGACTAAAACTGGACGCAGTACTCCAGGTGTGGCCTCACCAATACCCTGTAAAGTTGTAGCAGGACTTCTCTGTTTTTATACTCTATCTCCCTTACAATAAAGGCCAACATTCCATTGGCCTTCCTGATTACTTGCTGTACCTGCATACTAACTTTTTGTGTCTCATGCACAAGGACCCCCAAGTCCCTCTGTACTGCAGCACTTTACAATTTTTCTCCATTTAAATTATAATTTGCATTTCTATTATTTCTGCCAAAGTGGATAACCTCACATTTTCCTACATTATACTCCATCTGCCAAATTTTTGCCCACTCACTTAGCCTGTCTATATCCCTTTGCAGATTTTTTGTGTCCTCCTCACAATTTGCTTTCCCACCCATCTTTGTATCATCAGCAAACTTGGCTACATTACACTCGGTCCCTTCATCCAAGTCATTAATTTAGATTGTAAATAGTTGAGGACCCAGCACCGAACCCTGTGGCACCCCACTAGTCACTGTTTGCCAAGCGGAAAATGAACCATTTATCCTGACTCTCTATTTTCTGTTAGTTAGCCAATCCTCTATCCATACTAATACATTACCCCCAACCCCGTGAGCTTTTATCTTGTGCAGTAACCTCTTATGTAGCACCTTATCGAATGCCTTCTGGAAATCCAAATACACCACATCCACTGGTTCCCCCTTATCTACACTGCTCGTTACATCCTCAAAGAACTCCAGCAAATTTGTCAAACACGATTTCCCTTTCATAAAACCATGCTGACTCTGCTTGATTGAATTATGCTTTTCCAAATGTGCTGCTACTGCTTCCTTAATAATGGCCTTGAGCATTTTCCCAACCACAGATGTTAGGCTAACTGTTCTATAGTTTCCTGCTTTTTGTCTACCTCCTTTTTTAAATAGGGACGTTACATTTGCGGATTTCCAATCTGCTGGGACCGCCCCAGAATCCAGGGAGTTTTGGTACATTACAACCAATGTGTCCACTATCTCTGCAGCCACCTCTCTTAAGTCGCTAGGATGTAAGGCATCAGGTTCATGCTATGTGATCTCTGGGGATTTCTACTTATAGCTTTGAAAGTTGGTTTACTCTTCAGTTGGCATGCCTTCGCAAGATGCCCAGTTTTCCTGCAGAAGAAACACTCTGCCTTCACATATGGACAACTTTGAGCAATGTGTTGTCCCAGGCACCAATAACAGAATGTCAATGCTCTGTTACATTGACAGTTACTGTGACATTGGGGCCCAACTGCCTTTTACTTTTAACCTGCAGGCGATTCACCTCGGTTGTCTGATGACTGGAAATGGTACAAAATTCTCGGGAATATTGGTCGGCCATATCCATTGACATATCTGTCTGACAAGCTAAATCAAAAGTTAAGTTAGGTGTTGTCAATAACTTTCTTCTGATCGCACCATTTTTCATCCCACAAACAAAGCGATCATGCAATGCTCGGTCCTGAAAGTTTCCGAAATTACAGTGAATGGATAGGTTTTTTAATGCTACAATGTACTCACTGATATTTTCGTCGGTTAACTGATCTCGTATTCCAAAGCGATAACTTTCAGCAACTTCCAGGGGCTCAGGACTGTAGTGCTGTTCTAACTTAGTTAGAATCTGCTTAAGTGATGCGTCCTTTGGCTTGACAGGCACAAGCAAATTTTTCAGGGTTTCATACACTTTGGGCCCTGCTTCATTTAGCCCGTTTTCTTTCCAACACTACCCGGTTATGGTTTTCATCATCAGGGACACCGATGATACTATTTGTGGTATAAAAAAAATTTTCTAGCTGCTCCACATATGCTCCGAAACTTTCATGGTTGCGTTGAAACTCCCCCAAGTGCCCTATTATTTCCATAGGCGCGACCATCTGGACTCTGTCAGTTCAGCCAAGTGTGCGTGTAATTCACCTTGGAAGCTCTCAAAGTCTCTGTGTCAGATGGCTGAATCATCCACCAACATTCAGCTAGGTTATCCGATTATCCCATCCTCGTCGCCAATGTTATGTTTTCGGTATGACCTCACAAGCACACACAGGTTCTAAGATGGCTGAAACTTCAGGAACCCAGTCAGGTGACCTGACCTGCTAATTTTTGTAAACAGCAATGGCTGCAATGCCACAGTAGCCCACTAGGTGGAGCTATATATATTACAAGGTGCCAACTAGCAACAAAGGTCCAGAGATGTTGATTCAGGTGGGGTGGAGCAAGACTGTGGAGCGGTCCAGATTCCCAGAGCTGGACCTTGGTCTCAATTCCTAATTCTCAAGTGTTTCATAGAACAATAGAACCATAGAATAGTACAGTTTGGAAGGAGGCCATTCGGCCCATTGATTCTGCACCGACTCTTTCGAAGAACAATCCAGTTAGTCCCACTCCCCGTTCTTTCCCCATATTGCTGCAATTGTTTCTCCTTCAAATATTTATCCAATTCCATTTTGAAGGCTACTATTCCATCTGTATCCACCTATCATGCAGTGCTTTCCAAATCCTGAGCACTTGTTGTGTAAAAAAGTATTTCCTCGTGTGACCTCTGGTTCTTTTGCTAATCAATTTGAACCTGAGTCCTCTGGTTAGTGGCCATTCAGCCACTGGAAACTGTTTCCCTTTATTTACTCTGTCTAAACCCTTCATGATTTTAAACACCTTGATCAAATCTCCTCTTAACCTTCTCTGTTCTAAGGAACCCCAGCTTCTCCAGTAAATCCATGTAACTATAATCCCTCATCCCTGGAACCATTGTAGTAAATCTCTTCTGTACCCTCTCCGAAGCCTTCATGTCCTTCCTTGAGAATTGGATACAATAATCTACCTGGGGCCAAACTAGTGTTTCATATTGATTTGGCATAACTTCCTTGCTTTTACACTCTGGCGCGAAATTTGCCACCTTAGCGTCGGCCGTTAAGGCCAGTTTCGCAAAACGTGGTGGCCACCTCGCTTCCAGCCACTTCTGGCGCAGCCCGCGGAGGTCACCATCTTGGTGAGGGCGATAGTGTGGGCCAGACGTACGTGTGTGCGGCAGCAGTGTGCAGAGTAGGTCGATTGTGACATCAGTCAACGTGTAATTGCTGATTTGACGCACAACCTGCCATTTTGGACGTCGCCATTCCAAACAAGGCCCTCTCCTAAACATGTGCAGCTGAACATGTGAGGGACCCCGCACTAGCGCTGTTTAAAGGGATATATCCAAATGCTGGTAAATTAATTATTTCTCTTGTATTGGCTCTTGCAGAGTTTGTAGGAGTACTGGGTTGCTAGAAGACATGTATAACCTTGTTAAAGTGTGCAGGGGGTGCTGCTGGACATTGGGAAGGCATTGGCTCCTACTGGAAGGCCTCTGTGACACCCTTGCAATGATCTCCAGCATTGTCTCCTCCAGCTGGGTCAGGTTCTGCAGTTGTGCTTGCCCCCGCCTGTTTGCTCCTGCTCTCGCCGGCTGTGAGCCACCTTGGTCTGTAAGAGAAAGAGAAGTGTGTGAGTGAGTGTGGTGCAATGTGTTTGGGTGAGGTGCCTAACATGGTTGAATAGTTGACAGTATTTGGTTCGGTATTCACGAAGGAGGACACAAACAACTTTCCGGATATAAGAGGGGTTAGAAGGTCTAGTAAGAAGGAGGAACTGAGGGAAATCCTTATTAGTCGGGAAATTGTGTTGGGGAAATTGATGGGATTGAAGGCCGATAAATCCCCAGGGCCTGATGGTCTGCATCCCAGAGTACTTAAGGAGGTGGCCTTGGAAATAGCGGATGCATTGACAGTCATTTTCCAACATTCCATTGACTCTGGATCAGTTCCTATGGAGTGGAGGGTAGCCAATGTAACCCCACTTTTTAAAAAAGGAGGGAGAGAGAAAACAGAATTATAGACCGGTCAGTCTGACATCGGTTGTGGGTAAAATGATGGAATCAATTATTAAGGATGTCATAGCAGCACATTTGGAAAGAGGTGACATGATAGGTCCAAGTCAGCATGGATTTGGGAAAGGGAAATCATGCTTGACAACTCTTCTGGAATTTTTGAGGATGTTTCCAGTAGAGTGGACAAGGGAGAACCAGTTGATGTGGTGTATTTGGACTTTCAGAAGGCTTTCGACAAGGTCCCACACAAGAGATTAATGTGCAAAGTTAAAGCACATAGATTGAGGGGTAGTGTGCTGACGTAGATTGAGAACTGGTTGTCAGACAGGAAGCAAAGAGTAGGAGTAAATGGGTACTTTTCAGAATGGCAGCAGTGACTAGTGGGGTGCCGCAAGGTTCTGTGCTGGGGCCCCAGCTGTTTACATTGTACATTAATGATTTAGACGAGGGAATTAAATGTAGTATCTCCAAATTTGCGGATGACACTAAGTTGGGTGGCAGTGTGAGCTGTGAGGAGGATGCTTTGAGGCTGCAGAGTGACTTGGATAGGTTAGGTGAGTGGGCAAATGCATGGCAGATGAAGTATAATATGAATAAATGTGAGGTTATCCACTTTGGTGGTAAAAACAGAGAGACAGACTATTATCTGAATGGTGACAGATTAGGAAAAGGGAAGGTGCAACGAGACCTGGGTGTCATGGTACATCAGTCACTGAAGGTTGGCATGCAGGTACAGCAGGCGGTTAAGAAAGCAAATGGCATGTTGGCCTTCATAGCGAGGAGATTTGAGTACAGGGGCAGGGAGATGTTACTACAGTTGTACAGGGCCTTGGTGAGGCCACACCTGGAGCATTGTGTACAGTTTTGGTCTCCTAACCTGAGGAAGGACGTTCTTGCTATTGAGGGAGTGCAGCGAAGGTTCACCAGACTGATTCCCGGTATGGCGGGACTGACATATCGAGAAAGACTGGATTAACTGGGCTTGTATTCACTGGAGTTCAGAAGAATGAGAGGGGATCTCATAGAAATGTTTAAAATTCTGATGGGTTTAGACAGGTTAGATGCAGGAAGAATGTTCCTAATGTTGGGGAAGTCCAGAACCAGGGGTCACAGTCTAAGGATAAGGGGTAAGCCATTTAGGACCGAGATGAGGAGAAACTTCTTCACCCAGAGAGTGGTGAACCTGTGGAATTCTCTACCACAGAAAGTTGTTGAGGCCAATTCACTAAATATATTCAAAAAGGAGCTAGATGTAGTCCTTACTACTCGGGGGATCAAGGGGTATGGCGAGAAAGCAGGAATGGGGTACTGAAGTTGCATGTTCAGCCATGAACTCATTGACTGGTGGTGCAGGCTCGAAGGGCCGAATGGCCTACTCCTGCACCTATTTTCTATGTTTCTATGTTTCTATGTGCGAGATATGAGTTGTGAGGGTTCCAGCAGTGGTAAGTGTGTGAGAGTGAGGTGAAGCTATGATTGTGAGGTATGAGTCCTGATTGTTCGGTTTTTGATAGGTGAGTGATGGGGGTATGGTGCATTGAGCAGTGTGTGAGGCTTGTGGTACAGTTGATGGGAAACAACATTTGCTGAAGCCTTCACTTACTTTGACCATTCATGTGATGTCATTAAACTTCTTCCGCACTGGATCCAGGTCCTGAGGGGAACACTGTTGGCACTGACGACATCTGCATTCTCCTCCCACTGCCTTAGAACAGTATGTCTGAAAGGCCTCCTGCCCCCTCTGCAGATAGAGGACCTGTCTCCTCCTGTGGACCCCTGCAACAAGACCTCCAGTGCTGCCCTTTCTCTCTCCTGTTGAGACATTTTGCTCCAGCTCCAGTCACAATGAGGTTGACTAGGTGGCAGTTTGTGCAAGCTGTGAGTTGTGGGTCCCAGCAGTGGTAGGTGTGCGTGGGTGAGGTGAGGGATGAGTGGTTTTAGCTATAGATTGTTGGTAGGTGAGTGATGGGGATGTGGTGCATTGTGCGGTGTGCAGGGCTAGTGGTACAGTTGATGGGACAATTGTGTGTCCATGCTGCCACTGCCCCTTTATCCAATGGGCTCCAATTTTACTAACAAGCCTGATATGCTAGGCTTATCAAATGCCTTTTGAAAGTCCCTATACACAATATCAACTGCACTGTCCTCATCCACCTTCTCTGTTATCTCATCAAAAAAAGGAATCAACTTGATCAAACACGATTTGCCCATTACTAATCCGTGCTGGCTCTCCTTGCTTCTCGAAGTGTCTGTTCATTTTCTCCCGGATTATTGTTTCTAAAAGTTTCCCCATCACCGACGATAAACCTACTGGCCTAAAATTACCAGGTTTGACATTCTCCCCTTTTTTGAACAAAAGTGTAACATTTGCAATCCTGCAGTCCTCTGACACCACCCCATATCAGTTTCTCCCTGACTCATTCAGTGTCATTGTCTGAGGTCAACCTGTTATGTATATAATCCCTTGCAACTTGTATTACATTACCACCAGAGGGCCTACCTGTTGGAGCCCCAAGTGATCCCAGCATCCTTTGGGAGCACGGTATATAAGCAGGCCACCCACGAGGTACCGGCACTCTGGAGTCTCAATAAAGGAGCTAAGGTCACACTTGCTCATTGTACACAGTACTCAGTGTCATCCTTTGTTATGAGCTTATCACAACCCTTCCCTCCCTGAGCCCATCCCTTCATGTTCTCCGAGTCTGTAATTTTTTTCTCTTTCTCTGTATCTACTCCCTCTCTCCAACTCTTCCTCTGGCAATGTCTTCTCTCCCTCTCCAGGACTTCTCTCTCCCACACTGCTGGCTCAGTCTGTTCTACTTACAACACTTGGAATCATTTTCACAATGAGGAGAATGAATTTTGAGTTTTGTAGCTCAGGGGAATTGGTTGAGGCTGCCATGTGGCCAGGCTGGGATTCCGTAGCTGTGCAATTGTGATTTCTGCTCTTTTCCTGCTCGAGTTCCAAAGTCCAGTCCTGGTCTCCCTGTCACTGAGACCCTGAGCGTTACTTCTGTCATCTCAAGCCTTCATTTCTCCAACACACTCGGCACCTCACATATTTAAATTAGCCAAGCAAGGAAATTCCACCTGGAATCATAGACTCTTACAGCACAGAAGGACGCCATTCGGCCCATTGTGCCTGTGCTGGCTCTTTGAAAGAGCTACCAATCCATCCCACTCCCTGCTCTTTCCCCATAGCCCTGCATATTTCTCTTTTACAAGAGTATACCTAATTCCCTTTTGAAAGTTAACACATGGGCTGGTGTCAGGAGCCGTGTGGGCAGGTAACAAGCTCGGTCACTGTAGCTCCAGGGGGATTACTGCCGAGAAGCAACATCCCATCTGCCAGTGACAACAAGTGAAGTTCTCGACCCTACTGTGTCTCAGTGTTACTGGATCTCGCCAAACATTCACACGGTACAATCCGCTCGATCTGCCCACTGGACAAATGCTGACTGTAGCTCGCTGCCCATTCCCATCCACTGCCCATTCCCATCCACTGCCCATTCCCATCCATTGCCCATTCTCCATCCATTGCCCATTCCCATCCACTGCCCATTCCCATCCATTGTCCATTCCCATCCACTGCCCATTCCCATCCATTGCCCATTCCCATCCACTGTCCATTCCCATCCATTGCCTATTCTCCATCCATTGCCCATTCCCATCCATTGCCCATTGCCCATCCATTGCCCATCCCCATCCATTGCTCATTCCCATCCATTGCCCAATCCCATCCACTGCCCATTCCCATCCACTGCTGCTCAATTAGAGCACAGAACCGCAACATTTCCATTGCCCACCTGTGTCCGTTCATTCCATCTCAAAACTGCACTCAGAGGGTCACTGCTCAACACCATCAGCAGGACAAAGGGAGATTCTCCACTGCTTACAATAAAATCAGAAAATGCTGGAAATCATCATCATAGGCAGTCCCTCAGAATCGAGGAAGACTTGCTTCCATGCTAAAAGTGAGTTCACAGGTGACTGTGCAGTCCAATACGGGAATTACAGTCCCTGTCACAGGTGGGACAAACAGTGGTTGAAGGAAAGGTGGGTGGGACTGGTTTGCCGCACGCTTCTTCCGCTGCCTGCGCTTGGTTTCTGCATGCTCTCGGCAACGAGACTCGAGGTGCTCAGCTCCCTCCCGGATGCTCTTCCTCCACTTAGGGTGGTCTTGGCCAGGGATTCCCAGGTGCCGGTGAGGATGTTGCACTTTATCAAGGAGGCTTTGTAAGGGCGTCCTTGAAACGTTTCCTTTGCCCACCTGGGGCTCGCTTGTCGTGTCGGAGTTCCAAGTAGAGCGCTTGCTTTGGGAGTTTCATGTCGGGCATGCAGACAATGTGGCCCACCTAACGGAGCTGGTCGAGTGTGGTCAGTGCTTCGATGCTGGGGATGTTGGCCTGAGCGAGAACACTGACGTTGGTGCGTCTATCTTCCCAGGGGATTTGCAGGATCTTGCGGAGGCAGCGCTGGTGGTATTTCTCCAGTGCTTTGAGCTGTCTACTGTATATGGTCCACGTCTCTGGGCCATATATGAGGGCGGATATTACAACAGCCTTGTAAAGCATAAGCTTGGTGCCAGATTTGAGGTCCTGGTCTTCAAACAAGCTCTTCCTCAGGTGGCTGAAGGCTGCGCTGGCGCACTGGAGGCGGTGTTGGACCTTGTCGTCGATGTCTGCCCTTGCTGATAGTAGGCTCCCGAGGTATGGAAAATGGTTCATGTTGTCCAGAGCACACCGTGGATTTTGATGATCGGGGGGGCAGTGCTGTGTGGCGGGGTCAGATTGGTGGAGGACCTTTGTCTTACGGATGTTTAGTGTAAGGCCCATGTTTTCGTACACCTCGGTGAAGATGTTGATGATGACTTGGAGTTCAGTCTCTGAATGTGCGCAGACACAAGCGTCGTCCGCGTACTGTAGCTCGACGATAGAGGATGGGACGGTCTTGGATCTGGCCTGGAGGCGACGAAGGTTGAACAGATTCCCACTGGTTCTGTAGTTTAGTTCCACTCCAGTGGGTAGCTTGTTGAGTGTGAGATGGAGCATGGCAGCGAGGAAGATCGAGAAGAGGGTTGGCGCGATGACGCAGCCCTGCTTGACCCAGGTCCGGATGTGGATTGGGTCTGTGGTGGATCCGTTGGTCAGGATCACGGCCTGCATGTCGTCGTGGAGCAGGCGGAGGATGGTGATAAACTTTGGGGGCAGCCGAAACAGAGGAGGACGCTCCATAGACCCTCGCGGTTAACAATGTCAAAGGCCTTTGTAAAGTCAAAGAAGGCCATGATACATAAAATCAGAAAATTCTGGAAATACTCAGCAGGTCAGGCAGCATGTGTGGAGAGAGAAACAGAGTTAACCTTTCAGGTCAATGACCTTTCATCCCCACTGTTTAAAATCTGGGTTCATGCTGACTCTCCCCACTGGTTAAATTGTGGGCTCCACTGAGCTGTCCTACAGACTATCCCAGGGTCCAGGATCTGAGTCTTTCAGCATGGCTCTAACTTCTGCAGGAAATGGTACATAAGGCCATAAGAAATAGGAGCAGGAGTCGGCCATTTGGCCCCTCGAGCCTGCATCACCATTCATCAATAAGATCATGGCTGATCTGATCTTGGCCTCAACTCCACTTCCCTGCCCGCTCCCCATAACCCGTGACTCCCTTATCGCTCAAAAATGTGTCTATCTCCGCCTTAAACATATTCAATGACCTAGCCTTCACAGTTCTCCAGAGTAAATTCCTAAGATTCACGACCCTCTGAGAGAAGAAATTCCTCCTCATTTCTGTTTTAAATGGGCAACCCCTTATTCTGAAACTATGCCCCCTAGTTCTAGATTCCCCCACGAGGGGAAACATCCTCTCTGCATCTACCCTGTCCAGCCCCCTCAGAATTTTATACATTTCAATAAGATCACCTCTCGTTCTTCTAAACTCCAATCAGTATAAGCTCAACCTGCCCAACCTTTGTTCATAAGGCAACCCCTTCATCTCAGGAATCAACCTCGTGAACCTTCTCTGAACTGCCTCCAATGCAAGTATATCCCTCCTTAAATATGGAGACCAAAGCTGTACGCAGTACTCCAGGTGTGGTCTCACCAATACCCTGTATAATTGTAGCAGGACTTCTCTACTTTTATATTCCATCCCCCTTGCAATAAATGCCAACATTCCATTTGCCTTCCTAATTACTTGCTGTACCTGCATACTAACTTTGTGTGTTTCATATACAGGGACCCCCAGATCCCTCTTAACCTCAGCATTTTGTAATCTCTCTCCATTTAAATAATCATTTGCTTTTTAATTTTTCCTACCAAAGTGAATAACCTCACATATTCCCACATTGTACTCCATCTGCCAAATTTTTGCCCACTCACTTAACCTATCTATAACCCTTTGCAGATTATTTGTGTCCTCCTCACAACTGGCTTTCCCACCTATTTTGGTACCATCAGAAAATTTGGCTACATTACACTCGGTCCTTCATCCAAGTCATTAATATAGATTGTAAATCATCCCAGCACTGAAGAAGACCCATTTATCCTAACTCTCTGTTTTCTATTAGTTAGCCAATCCTCTATCCATGCTAATATATTACCCCCCAACTCCATAAGCTCTTATCTTGTGCAGTAACCTTTTATGTGTCACCTTTTCGAATGCATTCTTGAAATCCAAATGCACCACAACAGCTGGTTCACCTTTATCCGCCCTGTTCATTACATCCTCAAAGAACTCTAGCAAATTTGTCAAAACCATGCTGACTCTGCTTGTATGTTTTATGATTTTGTAAATGTCCTGCTACTACTTCCTTAATAATGGACTCCAGCATTTTCCCAATCACAGATGTTAGGCTAACTGGTCTATAGTTTCCTGCTTTCTGTCTCCCTCCTTTCTTAAATAGGGGTATTATATTTGTGGTTTTCCAATCCGCTGGGACCTCTCCAGAATCCAGGGAATTTTGGTAGATTACAACCAATGCATCCACTATCTCTGCAGCCACTTCTTTTAAGACCCTAGGATGCAGGCCATCGGGTCCAGGGGACTTGTCCCCCTTTAGTCCCATTAGTTTGCCTAGTACTTTTACTCTAGTGATAGTGATTATTTTAAGATCCCCCCTCCCAATAGCCCCTTGATTATCAATTATTGTGATGCTTTTGGTGTCTTCTACCATGAAGACTGATACAAAATATTTGTTCAAAGTCTCTGCCATTTCCCTGTTTCCCATTATTAATTCGCTAGTCTCATCCTCTAAGGGACCAATGTTCACTTTAAGTATTCTCTTTTTATATACCTGTAGAAGCTCTTACTGTGTTTTTATATTTCTTGCTCATTTACTCTCATAATCTATCTTGTCTCTATTTTTTTTTTTAGTCGTCCTTTGCTGGTTTCTAAAAATTTCCCAATCCTCTGGCCTTCCACTGTCCTCCGCAACATTGTATGCCTTTGTTTTCAATTTGATACCACCCTTTATTCCTGAGTTAGCCACAGATGGTTCATCCTTCTCTTAGTCTTTTACTGGAACATATATTTGTTATGAAATATCTCCTTAAATGTCTGCTGCTGCTTTTCTGCGATCTTACCCTTTTATCTATTTTCCCAGTCCATTTTAGCCAACTCTGCTTTCATACCTTTGTAATTGTCTTTATTTAAGTTTAGGACATTAGTTTAGGACCTAACTCTCTCACCCTCAAACTAAATTTGAAATTCTACCATGCTATGATCACTCTTCCTAAGAGGATCCTTTACTATGAGATCATTAATTAATACAAGCTCTAACTAGAGGTGTAAACAAACCTTCTACAGCAACAACTTTCTGACTGTCAGCTGGCTCATGATATTTCCAATCCTCACGCTCATTTCACAAAGTAAACATGTTTCGATCTTCTACCTGACCACGTTGACTCCTAGATAGATCAGCCAGTTAGTCACAGTCAGTGCAGCTCCTTTTCCTTCAGTAAACTGGTTGTGCAGCCCCGTGACTCAAATTTCCCCAGTTTACAAATCTATTGTGATGCGTGATCTTACTGTGATGCGCAGTGTGAGGGTAAGGCTCGCTCTGTGATGTCTCACATTGACCCTTCCAGTTAAAGGGGCCTCACCTTGATGAAATACTGTTTGGCAAATCTTTGACCTTCATTTAGGTTAGAATGGCTTGATGTGCTAGAATGCAATAATAGGTTTCCACATGGTTAGGCCCCAGAGAACAGGGTTTATGGGCAATGGGCAGTGATGGGATTGTTTGCCTCCTACCAACAACAACAAAACTTGCATTTATATATAGCACCTTCACACTGTAAAATGGCCCAAGGCGCTTCGCAGAAGAGTTATCAAACAACATTTTACACCGAGCCACAAAAGCAGATTATTAGGGCAGATGAGGTAGGTTTTAAGGAGTGCCTTAAAGGAGGAAAGGGAGGTGGAGAGATTCAGGGAGGGAATTTCAGAGCTTAGGGCCCAGGCAGCTGAAAGCACGGCCACCAATGGTACAGTGATTAAAATCGGAGATGTTTAAGAGGCCAGAATTGGTGGAGCGCAGAGATCTCGGAGGTTGTAGGGCTGGAGATTACAGAGATAGGGAGGGATTTGAAAAGGATGAGAATTTTCAAATCAAAACGTTGCTAAACCAGGAGTCAATGTACGTCAGTGAGCACAGGGATCATGATGCGTGAGCGGGAATTGATGCGAGTGCGGACACAGACAGCAGAATTTTGGATGATTTCAAGTTTATGGAGGGAAGAACATGGGAGGCCAGCCAGGAGTGTGTTGGAATAATCAAGTCAACAGGTAACAAAGGCTTGGATGAGAGTTTCACCAGCAGATAAGCTAAGGCATGGGCGGAGACAGGTGGTATTACGGGTGTAGAAATAAGCAGTCTTGGTGATGGTGCAGATATGTGATAGGAAGCTCAGCTCAGGGTGAATAGTATGGTTCAGCCTCAGACAGTTTCCCGGGAGAGGGATGGAATCAGTGGCGAGGGAATGGAGTTTGTGGCTGGAATCAAAGACAATGGCTTCAAACTTCCCAATATTTAATTGGAGAAACTTTCTGCTCATCCAGAACTGGATGTCGGTCAAGCAGTCTGACAAGTTAGAGACCATGGAGGGGTCGAGAGAAGTGGTGGTGAGGTAGAGCTGGGTGTCATCAGCGTACTTGTGGAAACTGAAGCTGTGTCACTGGATGATGTCGCCAAGGGGCAACATGTCGATGAGAAATAGGAGGGGGCCAAGGATAGATCCTTGGGGGACACCAGAGGTAACGATGTGGGGTGGGAAGGGAAGCCATTGCAGGAGATTCTCTGGCTACAATTAGATAGATAAGAATGGAACCAGGCGAGTGCAGTCCCACCCAGCTGGACGATGGTGGAGAGGTGTTGGAGGAGGATGGAGTGGTCAACCATGTCAATGGCTGCAGTCAGGTCCAGAAGGATGAGAAGGGATAGTTTACCATGGTCACAGTCAATTACAATGTCATGTGCGACCTTGGTAAGAGCTGTTTCGGTACTGTGGAAGGGACGGAGACTTGATTGGAGGGATTCAAACATGGAGTTCCAGGAAAGATGTGCACGGATTTGAGAGGCGATAACATGTTCACGGACTTTGGAGAGGAACGGGAGGCTGGAGATGAGGCGGTAGTTTGCAAGGACAGAAAGTCAAGGGATTTTTTTTGAGGAGAGGAGTGACAGTAAATATGAAGGAGAGGGGGACAGACCTGAAGAGAGATAACCATTAACAATATCAGCCAACATGGGGCCAGGAAGGGAAGTTGGATGGTCAGTAGTTTAAGAACATAAAAACATAAAAAATAGGAGCAGGAGTAGGCCATACGGCCCCTCGAGCCTGCTCCACCATTTAATATGATCATGGTTGATCCGATCATGGACTTGGGTCCACTTTCCAGCCCGCTCCCCATAACCCCTTAATACTGTATCGGTTAAGAAGCTGTCTATCTCTGTCTTAAATTTATTCAATGTCCCGGCTTCCACAGCTTTCTGAGGCAGTGAATTTCACAGATTTACAACCCTATGAGAGAAGAAATTCCTCCTCATTGAATAGGCGGTCCCTTATTCTAAGATTGTGCCCCCTAGTTCTAGTCTCCCACATCAGTGGAAACATCCTCTCTGCATCCACCTTGTCAAGCTCCCTCATAATTTTATACATTTTGATAAGATCACCTCTCATTCTTCTGAATTCCAATGAGTAGAGGCCCAACCTACTCAACCTTTCCTCATAAGTCAACCCCTTCATCTCCGGAATCAACCGAGTGAACCTTCTCTGAAGTAGGTTGGACCTTTCGCAAATATGGGAACCAAAACTGCACGCAGTATTCCAGGTGTGGCCTCATTACTACTCTGTACAACTGTAGCAAGACTTCCCTGCTTTTATACTCCATCCCCTTTGCAACAAAGACCAAGATTCCATTGGCCTTCCTGATCACTTGCTATACCTGCGTACTGTTGTGTATGCATGTTAATGTATGTACTGTCGCACTAGACCACTGAATGTACCTTCCCCCTGTATACACTATACCTGTACCACCAGAGGGTGCTGCTGCTGGAGACCTAAGGGTCACCTGTATACTGCAGGTAACCCAGTATAAAAGGGAGCTCACCTCTTGGTGTCCTCACTCAAGGAGCTGCAATAAAGGACTAAGGTCACTACAGTTCAGGTACAATACCCTTACCTCATAGAGTCATTATTAGAGTGCTTGTATATACTACACTAACCTTTCGTGTTTCATGCACAAGTACCCCCAGGTCCTGCTGTACTGCAGCACTTTGCAATTTTTCTCCATTTAAATAATAACTTGCTCTTTGATTTTTTTCTGCCAAAGTGCATGACCTCACATTTTCCAACATTATACTCCATCTGCCAAATTTTTGCTCACTCACTTAGCCTGTCTATGTCCTTTTGCAGATCTTTTGTGTCTTCCTCACACATTGCTTTTCCTCCCATCTTTGCATGTCAGCAAACTTGGCTTCATTACATTCAGTCCTTTCTTCCAAGTCATCAATATAGATTGTAAATAGTTGGGATCACAGCACTGATCCCTGCGGCAGCCCACTAGTTACTGATTGCCAACCAGAGAATGAACCATTTATCCCGACTCTCTGTTTTCTGTTAGTTAGCCAATCCTCTATCCATGCTAATATATTACCCCCAACCCCGTGAACTTTTATCTTGTGCAGTAACCTTTTATGTGTCACCTTGTCAAATGCCTTCTGGAAGTCGAAATACACCACATCCACTGGTTCCCCTTTATCCACCCTGTTCGTTACATCCTCAAAGAATTTCAGCAAATTTGTTAAACATGACTTCCCCTTCATAAATCTATGCTGAATCTGCCTGACTGAATTATGTTTTTCCAAATGTCCTGCTACTGCTTCTTTAATAATGGACTCCAATATTTTCCCAACCACAGATATTAGGCTAACTGGTCTATAGTTTCCTGCTTTTTGTCTGCCTCCTTTTTTAAATTTTTTAATCATTTGCAGTTTTCCAATCTGCTGGGACCTCCCCAGAATCCAGAGAATTTTGGTAAATTGCAACCAAAGCATCCACAATCCCTGTCACTACTTCTCTTAAGACCCTAGGATGCAAGCCATCAGGTCCAGGGGATTTATTCGCCTTTAGTCCCATTATCTTACTGAGTACCATCTCCTTAGTGATTGTGATTGTGTTAAGTTCCTCACTGCTATAGCCCCTTGACTATCCACTGTTGGGATATTGTTAGTGTACTCGACCGTAAATATTTGTTCAGTGGGAATAGGGTCGAGACATGGCATGAGGATACATGAGCGAAACTGGAGAAAGATACAAGTTCAGGATTAGGGCAGGAGGGAACCTTAGAGGAAGTTCAGTTCGATGGGCATGGGGAAGGAAGGGAAGAGATAGACGGCTGAATGGATTGTCTCAATCATTGTAACAAAGTTTGTGAGCTCCTCGGACTTATTGTTGGAGGTGAGGGTGGAGGAGACAGTGAAAGGGGGTTTGAGAAGATGGTTGGTGGTCAAGAAGAGAAGCTGGGGGTTATCCTTGCATTCCTGGATAGTCTTTGAATAGTGAGCAGGTTTAGTGTTGGAGAGCAGAACTTGATAATGTTTTGTGTGATCCAACCAGATCTGGCGATGGATGGTTAGATCAGTTGTCTCGCAAAGATGTTTAAATCTGCATCCCTTGGACTTAAGGGAGCTTAAGATGAGTGGTATATACTTGGTGTAATGACTAGGGTGAGAGTGTGTTATGGTTTTAGTGGGGACAAGGGCATCAATGATGGTGGAGAGGGTGTGATTCAGTAAGTCAGTAGCTAATTAAATGTCATTAATAATTTAGGCCAAAGTTTAGGTACAGCGGTAAGAAACGTGAGGGAGAATCTTTTCAGGGGCGGACATAAGAAGTGTTTAGGGGGGAGGAGAATATGGGTAGAGAGTGATATAAAGAAATGGTTGGAGTTTACCTTATCTGTGATGGTTACGGAGGAGATAGCGGGGCCGTGTGGGATGATAAGATCGAGGGGGTGGCCATGTAATGGGTAGGGAAGTTTGTACGGAGGGAGGGAATTAGGGAGGAAAGGAGGGCAGTGAACTCAGAGGAAAGAAAGAAAAAAGAGTTGTGATGGAGGTTGAAATCACCGAGGATGAGAAGTCCCTCGGTGCAGAGGCAGTGGGAGGATGTAGAAGAGCTACACCATCACTGTGACGGTCTGAGCAGAGCATATAACCAGGAGATTCATTAAGGGGAAAGGTGTCATCACCTCTCAAACATGTCTCCATCAAGGCCATGATGTCAATGTGATCATCCACAACAAGCTCATGGTTGGCAAAGCTTTTATTCACAAGTGAACGTATATTTTGGCGGGGCGAGGATAGCCAATCCACTGGCAAAATTCTCCCTCAAGTTTCTTACCGCTGTACCTAGCCTTTGGCCTAAATTGGATGATGTGGAATCGGTATGGGTGGAGCTGCGGAATACCAAAGGGCAAAAAACGCTAGTGGGAGTTGTGTACAGACCACCAAACATTAGTAGTAAGGTTGGGGACAGCATCAAACAAGAAATAAGGGATGTGTGCAATAAGGGTACAGCAGTTATCATGGGTGACTTTAATCTACATATTGATTGGGCTAACCAAACTGGTAGCAATGCGGTGGAGGAGGATTTCCTGCAGTGTATGAGGGATGGTTTTCTAGACCAATATGTCGAGAAACCAACTAAAGAGCAGGCCATCCTAAACTGAGTGATGTGTAATGAGAAGGGACTAATTAGCAATATTGTTGTGTGAGGCCCCTTGGGGAAGAGTGACCATAATATGGTAGAATGCTTTATTAAGAAGGAGAGTGACACAGTTAATTCGGAAACTAGGGTCCTGAACTTAAGAAAGGTAACTTCGATGGTATGAGACGTGAATTTGCTAGAATAGACCGGCAAATTATACTTAAAGGGTTGACGGTGGATAAGCAATGGCAAACATTTAAAGGTCACATGGATGAACTTCAGCAATTGTACATCCCTGTCTGGAGTAAAAATAAAACGGGGAAGGTGGCTCAACCATGGCTAACAAGGGAAATTAAGGATAGTGTTAAAGCCAAGGAAGAGACCTATAACTTGGCTAGAAAAAGCAACTAACCTGAGGACTGGGAGAAATTTAGAATTCAACAGAGGAAGACTAAGGGTTTAATTAAGAGGGGGAAAATAGAGTATGAAAGGAAACTTGCAGGGAACATAAAAACTGACTGCAAAAGCTTCTATAAATATGTGAAGAAAAAAAGATTAGTGAAGACAAACGTAGGTCCCTTGCAGTCGGATTCAGGTGAATTTATAATGGGGAACAAAGAAATGGCAGACCAATTGAACAAATACTTCGGTTCTGTCTTCACAAAGGAAGACACAAATAACCTTCCGAATGTACTAGGGGAGAGTCGGTCTAGTGAGAAGGAGGAACTGAAGGATATTTTTATCAGGCGGGAAATTGTATTGGGGAAATTGATGGGACTGAAGGCCAATAAATCCCCAGGGCCTGATAGTCTGCACCCCAGAGTACTTAAGGAAGTGACCATAGAAATAGTGGATTGGTGATCATTTTCCAACAGTCTATTGACTCTGGATCAGTTCCTATGGACTGGAGGGTAGTTAATGTAACACCACTTTTTAAAAAAGGAGGGAGCGAGAAAACGAGTAATTATAGTCCGGTTAGCCTGACATCAGTAGTGGGGGAAATATTGGAATCAATCATTAAGGATGAAATAACAGCGCATTTGGAAAGCAGTGACAGGATTGGACCAAGCCAGCATGGATTTATGAAAGGGAAATCATGCTTGATGAATCTTCTGGAATTTTTTGAGGATGTAACTAGCAGAGTGGACAAGGGAGAACCAGTGGATGTGGTGTATTTGGACTTTCAAAAGGCTTTTGAAAAGGTCCCGCACAAGAGATTGGTGTGAAAAATTAAAGCACATGGTATTGGGGGTAATGTACTGACGTGGATAGAGAACTGGTTGGCAGACAGGAAGCAGAGAGTCGGGATAAACGGGTCCTTTTCAGAATGGCAGGCAGTGACAAGTGGAGTGCCGCAGGGCTCAGTGCTGGGACCTCAGCTCTTTACAATATATATTAATGATTTAGATAAAGGAATTGAGTGTAATATGTCCAAGTTTGCGGATGACACTAAACTGGGTGGCGGTGTGAGCTGTGAGGAGGACGCTAAGAGGCTGCAGGGTGACTTGGACAGGTTAGGTGAGTGGGCAAATGCATGGCAGATGCAGTATAATGTGGATAAATGTGAGATTATCCATTTTGGGGGCAAAAACACAAAGGCAGAATATTATCTGGATGGTGGCAGATTAGGAAAAGGGGAGGTGCAATGATACCTGGGTGCCATGGTTCATCAGTCACTGAAAGTGGGCATGCAGGTACAGCAGGCGGTGAAGAAGGCAAATCGTATGTTGGCCTTCATAGCTAGGGTATTAGAGTATAGGAGCAGGGAGGTCTTACTGCAGTTGTACAGGGCCTTAGTGAGGCCTCACCTGGAATATTGTGTTCAGTTTTGGTCTCCTAACCTGAGGAAGGACATTTTTGCTATTGAGGGAGTGCAGCGAAGGTTCACCAGACTGATTCCAGGGATGGCTGGGCTGTCATATGAGGAACGACTGGATCAACTGGGCCTTTATTCACTGGAGTTTAGAAGGATGAGAGGGGATCTCATCGAAACGTATAAGATTCTGACGGGACAGGACAGGTTAGATGCAGGAAGAATGTTCCCGATGTTGGGGAAATCCAGAACCAGGGGACACAGTCTTAGGATAAGGGGTAGGCCATTTAGGACTGAGATGAGGAGAAACTTCTTCACTCAGAGAGTTGTTAACCTGTGGAATTCCCTGCAGCAGAGAGTTGTTGATGCCAGTCATTGGTCATATATTCAAGAGGGAGTTAGATATGGCCCTTACTGCTAAAGGGATCATGGGGTATGGAGAGAAAGCAGGAAAGGGGTACTGAGGAATGATCTGCCATGATCTTATTGAATGGTGGTGCAGGCTCGAAGGGCCAAATGGCCTATTCCTGCACCTATTTTCTATGTTTTTATGTTTCTATGTTTCTTTGTAAAGCCCATAATGATGTTAATCAGTTGTATATGTTTACACCATCAGGTGGAGGCCATTGAGTCCCTCAAGCCCATTCCACCATTTAATTAAACAATGGCTGCTCTATCTTAACTCCATTAACATCCCTTGGTTCCATATCGCTGTGTGGGCGATGGGCAGTGATGGGATTGTTTGCCTCCTACCAAGGTTTGGCGAGATCCAGTAACACTGCGGCACAGCAGGGTCAAGAGCTTCACTCACTGTCACTGACAGATCTCCTGAAACCTTACCCACAGGTAGGCCGAGGCCTGGAGTGCGGTTACTGACATTTACTGGGCCCACAAGTGGATCCTGAGGGCTGATGTTGTTCCTCAGCAGTAATCCTCCTGGAGCTGCAGTGGCCGAGCTTGGTACCTGCCCACATGGCTCCTGACAGGTGTTAACTTTCAAAATGGAATTGGATATATACTTGTGAAAGAGACATCTGCCAGGCTATGGGGAAAGAGCAGGGGAATGGGATTAATTGGCTAACTATTTGAAAGAGCTGGCACAGACATGATGGGCTGAATGGCCTCCTTCTGTGCTATGATCCATGATTCTAGTTGTATACATTTACAGCAACAGGTGGAGGCCATTCCGCCATTTAATTAGATGATGGCTGATCTATACCTCAACTCCATTTACCCACCTAGGCTCCATACCCTTGATAAACTTAGGAACATAGGAACAGGAGTGGGCCATTCAGCCAATTGAGCCTGAAGCGTTTGCAATCATCTTCAGCCAGAAGTGCCGAGTGGATGATCCATATCGCCCTCTTCCTGAGGTCCCCACTATCATAGTAGCCAGTCTTCAGCCAAGTCAATTCACTCCACGTGACTTTGATGAGAACAGTTTCAGTACTGTGGCAAGGGTGAAAACCAGATTGAAGGGATTCAAACATTGAATTCATGGAAAGATGGGAGGCGACAACACGTTCAAGTACTTTGGCCCTCTTTTAACAATGACATTTCTGCAGCCACTGATCTGCTCAACCACACCCTCACCACCACCTTTGATGCCCGAGTACCTATTGAAATGATTACTCTCACCCTGGCTGTCCCCCTGGTACAGCACTCTTCTTCGCTCCCTCAAGTACAAGGGGCGCAGACTTGAACGGATGTGGTGGACAACTGGTTTAGCCATTCACCGCCAGATCTGGCTCGACCACATAAAGCACTATCGGGTCCTGCTCTCGTCTGCCAAAACTGCTGACTATTCCAGGATCATTCTGGATTGCAAAAATAACCCCCGGCCACTATTCTCTACTGCTAACCGTCTCCTTAAACCCCTCTCTCGTGTCTCCACCACACTCACCTCCAACAACAAATGTGAGGAACTCATGGATTTCTTCATCTCAAAGACTGAGACCATCCGATTAGCTGGCTCTGCGGGTTCCCTTCCTTCCCCTCGCCCACAGGGACAAACTTCCTCTGACGCTCCCACTGCCCTAGCCCTAAACTCACATCTTTCTCCAGTTTCTCTCCGATCTCCCCTCTTGATCTCTCTAAACTTATCCTGTTCATGAGACCCACTTCCTGCTCTCTTGACTCTATTCCCACTAAACTGTTGACCACCCAACTTCCTTTTTTGGTTCCCATGTTAGCCGACATTGTTAACGGTTCTTTCTCCTCAGGTACTGTTCCCCTCTCCTTCAAATCTGCTGTCATCACCCCTCTCCTCAAAAAGCCAACCCTTGACCCCACTTTGCTTGTTAACTATCACCCCATCTCCAACCTCCCTTTCCTCTCCAAAGTCCTTGAACGTGTTGTCGCCTCCCAAATCCGTGACCATCTTTCCATCTTGACATCCTTTGTGACAAAGGTAAACTATCCCTCCTCATCCTTCTGGATCTGTCTGCAGCTTTTGACACAGTTGACCACTCTATCCTTCTTCAATGCCTCTCCACCAATGTCCAGCAGGGTTGGACTGCACTCGCCTAGTTCCATTCTTATCTATCTAATCATAACCAGTAATGTGGAGTATGACAAAGACACTCAACACAGGCCTGTTGTGGAGAAAAAAATTGTTTAATTGCTTGATCAAGGGAGACACGGCTACACCAACAAGGGTGCGTGACCAACCGTTCTCGTTTGAACACATTTGGAGCTGCTTCTTTATACAACATTTTTGAAAAGTCATTATTTACATTATCATTGGTCAGTCTTTCTACCACGTGACAATTTTTTTCACTTTGCTGCAGGTTGTTTAATTTTAATTTTGTTAATTGTTCCAGCATCCTCCTTGGGTATGAACATTTGCATCCTGCAACCTGCATCCTGCCACTAACAGGAACTTATTTCTTAGTTCTGATTAACAACAGGAATCCACTTCCGAGGCTCAAGACCTTAAGCTCTGAATAACAGGAACTCGGACCATTGTTCTATAGTTGCATCTGATAATTCTGCCACATCAGTAACTTGTGTTTTTGTCTTACTAACATAGTACATGTTTAACTCTTTAATCCCCACCTCAATCCCTACTTTGGTCATATGGTTATTCTATTAACCCACCATGATCAATTCTTTTACCTTACTAGACTTGTGTGTCTCCTGCCCCAATTTCGTTGATCAGGCGATAGTATTGGGAGACTCACGACTCACATCAAATATTTGTGTTGGTTTGGTTCATCTCCCCTGTTACTTACTTTCAGTGAAGGCTTCCTTTCGTATTTCTGAGTGGCTTTTACCAGGGCTTTCATCCTTCTCCTCCTCCATCTAAAGCACCATTCAAACAGTAACCTAAGTATAACCAACATATGCCCTATCACTAATACATGTGACATAATTCTTATCCAAGGGTGTACATGAACATTAAGTCCAAAATCCCATAGTCGTGTATACCAAGGTTGATTGGCCAGCACTTTCTTTGTGTCCTTTTGTAGCTCAACAATCTCTTTCATCAGGATGATGTAGTTTTGTCCTTGCTCACGGACACTCTTCTCCAACGCTGTCTTTTCCTCACTTAGTTTGGGAATGGGTTTTCCCTGAGGCTCTTCGAAGTCCTCATATCCTACCTTTATAGTGACTACCACCATTCCACTGATAGTTTCTTCTTTTAATTCTGGGTTTATAACGTGTCCCTGAATATTAACTTCTTCTCTGGTCGTGAAGCAAAAGTCGGTGGTAGCGATGGGGCAGTGCGTTACTCCTCACACAGTCATGTTAGTGGCTGTGGTGCTGACACACCATAGCCCGTTACTCTGAGGAAAAGAGTGTTTGAAGACCAGGCCCTCAAATCTACCACCAAGTTCATGGTCTACAGGACTGTAGTAATACCTGCCCTCCTGTATGGATCTGAGGCACGGACAATGCACCTCAAGTCACTGGAGATATATCACCAATGATGTCTCCGCAAGATCCTGCAAATCCCCTGGGAGGACGGGTGCACCAACATCAGTGTCCTCATCCAGGCTAACATCCCCAGTATTGAAGCACTGATCACACTTGATCAGCTTCGCTGGGCAGGCCACATAGTTTGCATGCCAGATACGAGACTCTCTAAGCAAATGTTTTATGTGGAACTCCTTCATGATAAACGAGCCAAAGGTGGGCAGCGGGAACATTACAAGGACACCCACAAAGCCTCCCTGGTGAAGTGCGGCATCACCACCGACACCTGGGAGACCCTGGCTGAAGACCGCCCGAGGTGGAGAAAGTCCTTCCGGGAGGGTGTTGAGCTCTTCGAATCTCAACGCAAACAGCATGAAGAGGTCAAGCGCAGGCAACGGAAGGAGCACGCGGCAAACCAGCCCCACTGACACCTCCCGTCGACAAATGTCTGACCCACCTGTGACAGGGTTTGTGGCTCTCGTATTGGACTGTTCAGCCACCAGAGAACTCACTTTGGGAGTGGAAGCAAGTCTTCCTCGATTCCGAAGGACTGCCTGTGATGATGATGATGGTGCTGCTGTTGTCTCGAAATCCAGCATCAGCGGGGTTATGCTCAGGACGCATCCTTCTGTGCGGCTGTATCCACAGACATCTTGATCAAATTTGGGATGTTCTCGGCACAAAACAACCTGGTTATTCTTATAACCATCTTTAATGCACACACCCTTGGTATCATCTCCCTTCTTAATAACATATTGGTGCAGTATGTGGTATCTGGCCCGTGTTTGGTTTCTTATTTCTCCTATATTGTCAACTTTATACAGGAGGTTTCCATTGGTCACATCATATTGTGGTATTGACAGTACAAATCCGATTATATTCTGATGACCAGTTACACATTTAGTTTTAGGAACCCATGCATGGCTGTTTCGCCTGATTTCACAGGCGTCTGTTTCCCTTTTTCTCAAGGTCCATTCCCTGAATACATCGTTGGTTATCCAATCTGGTACCTCCCCATTTTTTAGCTGTTCTAAGTTATGTTCTACTGTACGTATCATCCATGCTCTATACCCGGTGCATACCGCGGCGTTTCGTCCGCTTTTGCTATTGTACTTTTGGTTCGCGTTTATTAAGTTAATTGTCTCGGTATGGTCCCTTAGTGTGTGGGCCACTTGTAACAATTCTCATTCGGCCCCATCTCCCAATTGGGCCTGCATTTTCTCATTATCATTTCCTCTTTCCAGCAACCCTCTTAGGGTTTGGGTGAGTGTGTCAACCTGCTCATCTACCATCTGGAGATCTATAGCGTTTATCGTGGCTGCTCCCGCCGCATATCCCGCGCCTATCATTTCTAATATCCGTCTTTTTCGTCTAACCTTCCCTTTTAATGTGATAAACCTCAGGATCTTGGACTCAGGTCCATCTAAGGCCTGCAGTGTCAGATTTTTATACATGCTTATTGTTTTTGACCCGCAGAAACTGGGGATCGTTAGCTCGGTCAGATTTAGAAATATCGGGATTATCTTCTGGCGTATTCCCAAGTGTATCTTTCCCTTTGTCTTCTTTATCACCAGCCCTCCACTTGCCCCTTCCTCTGTTTGAGGACAATCTGGTGGTGGGAGATTTGGGGTTTCTGGCGTGGGTGTAGGGGTTATTTCTGAGCTCCAACATCCAAACGCTGCCCGATCTGCTATGGCCCTATTAGTCAGGCACACGAGGTCTTTATAGGTGGTCTGTCCCCCCTCCCCACTTTTGGTCTTGGTTATCCAGGGACAATCTGGCAACATATGTCCTGGGTCACACCCTACCTTCCAGCACCCTGGGGCCGACGGACTAACGCATTGGTCGCCATCCTCACTCTCTGATCCTTTATAGACGGGGTGAGAATTCGGGTGACACTTCCAACGTTGTTACTTCTGGTTCTTGAAGTAGTGTGTGATCCCCTTTTCATCCTCGGGGATCATACTCTCACTGCCGTATCTGTTGGACAGTGTCACCATGTATTCTGTTCCTCTGGCCAGTCCCAGCAGGCCCAACAAAGCCAATAACCGCATCCTTTCGAGTCACCTGTTTGGGGGAACACAATCTGGACAGCCCATACTGGGGTGACGAGCCTTACCGCCTCCACTTGGCCATTCCCATTCCTCTCGTGGGTCCTCTCCCACAGCCCGATTATCACAACGACCATGCTTAACATTACAAATATGACACACATCCCTCCTATTAGTCCGCCTACTAATCTATTTACCCAACTGTCGTATGCCTCTGCATACCATTCAGAAAGGTATATTAGTACACATTTGGGGTCAGTCATTGGTCAGGTCCCTTATATTTTGATCCTTTATCCTTGTCTTCCTCTTCCTACTTATCTCACACTTCCTGTCACATATCTTTCAACTGCCTGCAGTTCCATCACATACTGCCTAATTGTATCGCGTAAAGGTCCTAACCCTACTCCTCCTGTAACTATTCCCTCAGGGAGTTTCATCGCTCGTCCAATCATTAGTGCGGAATTAGTCCTGTTGTGTGGTTCAGTGCAGCACGCAGTTTCATCAATATAGTGGGCAGGAGTTCCGGCCAGGCCTGTCCGGTTCCCTGGATTGCTTGACTCAGGGAGATTTTGAGGGTTCTATTCATTCTTTCTGCCATTCCCGAACTCTGGGGATGGTAGGGGATGTGGAATTTCTGCTTAATGTTCAGTATTTTACAAATTTCCTTCATTACCTTTCCTGTGAAATGAGTCCCTTGGTCCGAATCTATCTGATTGGGAATCCCCCCATCTAGGAATTACCTCTTCCGCTAGTATATGGGTTACCGTGGTTACGGTGCAATTGCGGGTAGCGAATGCTTCCATCCACCTTGTAAACTGGTCAATAATCACCAAGCAGTACTTCCTTCCCCTGGAGTTTATTAGGGGCCCAGTAAAATCAATCTGTATGTTTTCCCATGGTCCCCGTGGGTGGGGTTGGTGCGCCATCCTTATTTGTATCACTTTTCCCGGATTATGTTGGGTGCACGTAACACAATGCTGACAATGTTTAGCAAAGTCGCGCCCAATTCCCGGCCACCACCAATCCCGTGAGATATTGGATACCATGGCGTTACCCCCGGCATGGTTAATGCCGTGGTGTAACTCCATGATCATTTGCCGAATGCAGGAAGGAGCCAATACCTTTCCGTCCTTTCTCCACACGGAGTCTATACCAGGTGATCCTCCCCTCCTCTCCCATTCTGCTCCTTCTTCCTCGTTCGTATCTGTGTGCAGTTTAACTATGTTTATGTCCTCCTCTGTGGTAATGCTACAGACTGACTCTATGTTTATGTCTGCGGATGTGGCCACTTCTCGGGCGGCATTGTCCGCAGCCTCATTTCCACGCTGTATTTCGTCCATACTCGTTGATGGGCCTTTACCTTTATCACTGCTGCTTTAGCTGGGTTGCTGGCTGCTTCTAATAGTAATTTCATACGTTCATCATGTTTGATGGCCTCGCTGCCAGAGGTAACAAACCCTCTCCTTCCCCATGCTACCATGTAGTCATGTACTACCCCAAAGGCATACCTGCTATCTGTATATATATTCACTGTCTTTCCCTCTGCCAGTAATAAGGCTTCTGTCAGTGCAGTTAATTCTGCTACTTGGGTCTAAAGGCCTCCATCCAGCACTCCCTGCATCACTACCTCGAGATGCTGGTTTAATACCGCCCATCCCGGACCTCGAGATGCTGCTTTAATACTGCCCATCCCGTACCTCGAGATGCTGGTTTAATACGGCCCATCCCGGACCTCGAGATGCTGCTTTAATACTGCCCATCCCGTACCTCGAGATGTTGGTTTAATACGGCCCATCCCGTACCTCGAGATGCTGGTTTAATACGGCCCATCCCGGACCTCGAGATGCTGCTTTAATACTGCCCATCCCGTACCTCGAGATGCTGGTTTAATACGGCCCATCCCGTACCTCGAGTTGCTGGTTTAATACCACCCATCCCGTACCTCGAGATGCTGGTTTAATACGGCCCATCCCATACCTCGAGATGCTGGTTTAATACCACCCATCCTGTACCTCGAGATGCTGGTTTAATACGGCCTATCCCATACCTCGAGATGCTGGTTTAATACGGCCCATCCCGTACCTCGAGATGCTGGTTTAATACGGCCTATCCCGTACCTCGAGATGCTGGTTTAATACGGCCCATCCCGTACCTCGAGATGCTGGTTTAATACGGCCTATCCCGTACCTCGAGATGCTGGTTTAATACTGCCTATCCCGTACCTCGAGATGCTAGTTTAATACTGCCTATCCCGTACCTCGAGATGCTGGTTTAATACCACCCATCCCGTACCTCGACATGCTGGTTTAATACGGCCTATCCCGTACCTCGAGATGCTGGTTTAATACGGCCTATCCCGTACCTCGAGATGCTGGTTTAATACGGCCTATCCCGTACCTCGAGATGCTGGTTTAATACGGCCTATCCCGTACCTCGAGATGCTGGTTTAATACGGCCTATCCCGTACCTCGAGATGCTGGTTTAATACTGCCCATCCCGTACCTCGAGATGCTGGTTTAATACGGCCTATCCCGTACCTCGAGATGCTGGTTTAATACTGCCCATCCCGTACCTCGAGATGCTGGTTTAATACGGCCTATCCCGTACCTCGAGATGCTGGTTTAATACTGCCCATCCCGTACCTCGATGCTGGTTTAATACGGCCTATCCCGTACCTCGAGATGCTGGTTTAATACTGCCTATCCCATACATGGGTGGCCGTCGACGTACCGTTGGGATCCGTCCATATACAATGTGAGGTCTGGGTTTTCGAGAGCTACCTCACTCACATTCCCTGGAGAATCTTCCCATTCTAATGCGTTACACTCGTAGGACTCCCCCCTAGTGAGAATTCCTTCTGCTGGGTTTTCCCGGTGTCTCTGACTATCTTTACTGATTCATCGTGGGGCAGTAAAATGGTTTCCCACTTCGCTCGATGGACATTGGAGACGGCCTGGAGCTTTCCAGTATTCAACATTTCTACCAGAGAGTGTTTGGTGTGTAGGACAATTTCACCTGTCACCACGACAGGTTTGCTGACCTTGACTGTCCATGTGGCGCAGTCTAGTGCAGCCATGCATCTGGACAAGCCCACAGCTACTGGTGATTGATGGGTTGAATAGTAAGCCAAGGGTCTCATTCTATCCCCGTGCATTTATGTTACCACGGCTCCATTAAAAACCTTCTTGGTTCTCACAGTAAACGTGGAAAGGGAAGTCCATATTTGGGAGTCCCAATGCTGGGGCGGACATTAGAGCCTCCTTCAGATTTCTATATGCCGTCTCTTGCTCGGGACCCCATTCTATGGTCTCTAGGGATGGTTTTCTCCCTTTTACCAACCTCTGCACGGGTGCTGCAATTGCTGCAAAGTTGGGTATAAAATTCCTGCAGTAGTTAAAGAATCCCAGTACCTTGCGCAATCCTCGGACTGTTTTTGGACGGGACATGATTCTAATGGCTTCTTTCCTATCCTTCGACATTGTCCGAGTGCCTTGGGAGATCTCATGTCCCAAGTACTGTACTGTGGCTTGTCCAATCTGTGCCTTTTGGGGGTTTACCTTAAACCCCGCTTCTCGTAAGGCTTCTAGGACCTCTAAGTGCGCCTGTGTGCCCCCTTTTGTCTTCTGAGGCTATCAGCAGGTCATCTACATACTGCAGTATCGTACTTCTGTATGGTGTCATCCACCTTTTCCATGGCCCGGCTCATGGTTCGATGAAGTATTGCCGGACTATTGTGGAATCCTTGTGGGACTCGCATCCAAGTATACTGGTGGTCACCAACCATAAAGGCGAATTTATCCTGGGATTCCTTTGTCAGGGGTATGGACCAAAAGCCGTTGGCTATATCGAGTACCGTGAACATCTGGTGTTCGGGTTTCAGCCCATTAAATATGGCAGCGGGGCTTGCCACAATGAGATGTTGTCTTCGGGTTACCTTATTCAAAGCTGTGTAGTCATTGGACCTGTCTTGCTTCTTCACTGGCCACACCGGGGAGTTGGTAGTTCCTTCCGCTTCTCTAAGTATCCCATTATTTAATAACTCCTTTACGATTTGTTTTACGGCGGTTATTGCCTCTGGTTTAATGGGATATTGTTTGTGAGGTATGTTCGGATCCTGGGATCACCACAGGGTCCCCCCCTACCAACCCGCAGTCTTGCTTGGACGTTGCCCAAACGTGCCGGCAGAAGGCCCCCCACTGTCCTAGCGCATCCCAGTCCCTTGTTATGATCTGGGCACTTCCTACTTTAGCATGTCCATCGAACCTATCTTGCCTCCCTGACACACTCGTCTTCTGACCATTGGCCTTTACCCAAATTACCTTCTTGCCCTGGGGGTCCACCAGTGCCCCTAATTGACCCAATAATTCTATTCCTAGTTGTTGGGCATTACGTAAAATTGGGCCAGTAGTAAGATCCCAGCTACTTCCAATAATACAACCGCATTTAATTTGGCAGTCGAATTGGTCCCTTCCACCCCCTTTACCTCATGATTTTTCGGGCAGTTGGCAAGGGGATGTCTGTAATAGAGACCGATGCCCCAGTATCCACTAACATATCACACTGCGGTTCCCTAACACTGCTGTCACGTGAATACGCGGGTCACCTTCACTCCGTAGAGGTGTTAATACGGATTCTTTTTCCCTCAATCTGTTTCAGCGAGTACACTGATGCGAACACCAAAGCAGCTTATAACAAAGCAGCCTTTATTAATTGCTTCACCGGCCGGGACTTATCAGAACAAAGGAACACTCTCCCTCAGAGTGCGCCCACTTCCCTCGGACAAGCCCTGTTACAATGTAGGGGCGCAATGGTTATACACTTTCAGTACGTAATACAATTGAGGGACATTCAGTTCACCCTATCCTTTGTGATCCCTCCTTCCCTTTGTCCACTCATGAGCCGATACCTGGCCTTTCTTGCCCAATTAGATATGGGCAAGTGGTTATTGCAACTGTTTTGCACAAAGAGCTTTCTCACCCATTGCTTGTAAATGTTACAATTTTACTGGCGTGACTAGTAACTAAGACCCTGAGCAAGTCTGTTATTTGTGCTGATGTTGTAATATTTGCAGTCTGACATTCTTTTAGCTATTTTTCCATGATTCCTTTGTTCACTTCACTGTCTCTATTGCTTATACATTTTCACACATTCACATTCCCCCCTTTTATCATTCCATGATAACCCTGGTGACTATTCCAGGAGTATCGCATTCAGCCATTCGCACTCTCTTTCCTGATCCTCCTTGTCAAGTAGGTCTTTTAGTTTGCTGGATCATAACCCGGGAGCCCCTGGCCACAAGAGGGTTTGCTAATCTTGCCATGATGACTTTACAACAAAGGTTAAAGCAACCAATAATCAAGCAACAGGTAATTATTACTACGATGAGAATAATCGCTCCATGCATTAGATACGATCCCCAGGATTCACCTAACAGCCAATCAAACCAGCCTACTCCTCCTGCAGGGATTGATAACTTCTTTACCTCCCTTCTTATGTGATCAGCGAGATTGGTTATGTTTTCTGAATTATCGGGGATGTAAGTGCAACATTCAGATCCCATCAGGGCACATGTTCCTCCTTTCTCAGCTAACAGATAATTGAGGGCCATTCGGTTTTGTAATGCCACGGTCCGTATTGCTATAATTTCAGCCGTGATGCCCTCCAGAGCTTCAGCAGTATAGTTAGCTATCTGTTCCAATACCCTCTCTAGGTTTTGTACTTCATCCATGGTGTGTCTTATCCCGAATGGGAACATCATGACCCCAAAGAACCTTTCGACGGGGGTGAGGGCTCGCCTGTGTCGGCTGGAGGCATGTGCTTCCGCCAGGGTACGTGTTTGCCGCACAAATGGCACCACATATGCCAAATAGCAGGACCCTGTCCATCGCCTAGGTAACCAGGGGTATGCCCTATGCCCGCACACAAAATACGTGCCATTATACGCTGCCTTTTTATATATTGTGTTGGGGTCCCAAGACTGGGCCCACAGACCTCCACCTGTTTTATTCGGAAGGTGAGAGAGGATAGTGACTCGTGCATCTATTGTTGAGGTTGTGTGGGCAATCGCTGTACCCTATGATATGTCCCTTTCTGCTGGTGTCATTTCGGGTTAAACATATGGCCCCGGTTGGCCTCCCGATCCCCGAGGCCAGGACTACGAATGGGGGTTCCTTTTTATGGTCATAGGGTGGTTGGTACCATCCCTGGAACGTTTGACTAATGGGGTACCCAGCACTCTCCCACTCGGTGACGTCCCCGTGGTTGTCCACGCAGTAACGGTATGATGCTCCTCCTGCCCTCCGTGATCCCTCTCTTGACCCGCCTTTCATCTTTCGTATTTGCATTGGCCCGCCTCCTCTCATGCTAGTCTGGCTCAGAAGCCACTTGACAGTCTCAGTTAGGGTCAGTGGAACGGGGCGCAAAGGAATTCCCCTTTTGGAATGTATAGGGATATGTGAGCACACCCAGCATCTAGAAAAGTTCCCATTTCGCGCATAAACATAAGACATATACAGAAAGGTGTTTACATGGAGCTCTCGCTTCAGTCTTGCTTCCCACGTGCCGCACTTGACGTACACCAACGCTACTATACAGACTGTGGCACACAGACACAGTTTCATCTTATCGCTCTAGGTTAACAATTACTCGAGAACAAAATGTTTCTTGTAGCATCACTCTGGACAAGGATAAATAGTCCGAATATTTTGCTGATTCAAAGAGTTCGGTTTTCTCGCCTCTCTTCTCAGGTCACCGTCGGTGTAGCTGGTTGTCTATCACTACGGGCAGGGGTTCAAACTGTTCTCCTCGGGACCCACTCGGTTAGTCGGGACACTCCTAGGAAGGACCTTATTCAGCTATGGAGAAGAGGAAGTCTGGAACAGAAACAGGGGTTAGGACAACCAGTAAAATAGGTTCATTATAGGGTGACAAGTTTACAGTGGTGCAGGTGAACCCAGGTGCTCCTCCCCTTAACCTTGGCGGCGGTGGGGGTGGTAAGCAACACCTGAAAAGGCCCCCCCATCGAGGCTCTAATCCCTTTCGAATCCATTTCTTAATCAGGACCTACTTCTCTGGTGCCACGAGGGACGACTCGGGTAAAACTGGGAGGTCGAGGTGAGCCTCTCGAACCTGGTTGTGGGCTATTCGCAGAGCCTGAGTCAGAGAAAGAACATCGGTGGTCATTTCCTCAGTCATGTGGTGGAATTGGACAGTGGAGGGGACATTCTGATTCCAGGGGGTCCTAAGGGGCCTACCATAAATGACCTCCGCGGGGGTCAGTCTAGCCTTGCCAGTGGGAGTAGTTCCGATCTGGAATAGGGCTATGGGTAGGAGTTTGAGCCAATTGAGTCCGGTTGATGCTACTAGTTTTGCAAGCTTGATTTTAAGAGTTTGATTAGCACGTTCAACTAATCCCGCAGCTTGGGGTCGGTAGGCACAATGCAGCTGCTGGTTAATGCGCTTCTGGGAACAGAATTCTTTGTTAACTTGGCCAATAAAGTGAGGGCCATTATCGGAACTCAGTCAAGCTGGGATACCATAATCTAGGAACAATTTCCCTCATTAACACCTTAACAACAGTTTGAGCCTTATTGTCCAGGGTAGGGTAAGCTTCGATCCATTTGCTAAACACATCCACTATTACTAACACATATTTGTAACACTGAACTCTTTGCAACTCAATGTAGTCCAACTGCAAGGTCTCAAAGGGACCTTCTGGTAGGGGAGTCTTACCCCAATCACATGGGGACTCCCTTCCCTGGATTATGCTGTTGGCAAACAAGGCAGCGACTACTGATGTTCTGGGCCAGCATCTGGAGTCTAGGGTGCCACCAAGTGGCCAAAAGCGTGTCACTTGTTGTCCTTGCTCCACAATGAGTAGCAAAGTGCATACATTCAATAACCCATAGGGCCAACTCGTCAGACATGCAAGTCTGTTCCGCGGGAGTGGTCCAGAGTTTAGAGACATTGTCATAAGTACATCCATAATCTTTCCACAACAGTTTATCTTTTTCAGGAGCATCCTCCTGTGCTTTAATGACATCTTGGATGGTTGGCATTGTTTTTTTCTGAGGCTAACTTATCTTTTGCAAAGTTTTAGTCTGACTCATCTTTTATCCATGCATGTCGAAGTCACTCCGTGAAATCGGAGGTCAGGGTTAGGTTGGGTTTGTGGACTCCCCACCGTGGGGTACATTGGCTCTTTTGCCACAGATGATGGTGCTATGGCTGTATTATCTGTCTCTGTCTGGTCCCGTTTTTTAAAAATATCTTTCAGCTTATTTATCTTAGCCTTTTAACTCTTGAATTTGTTTTGTTTGAGTATCTATTTCTTTATTGTATCAGGCAAGTATTATTACATAAGCTAGTTCTATTTTATTCTGACTATCCCACCATTTCCTTTATCTGTCAGGTGAGTCTTTATTCTATTAAGAAATCCAAATTAATAATGTTCAGTATAAAACGGCTGTCAATGGAAAGGGTTAACTCCTTTACAGGTTTGTAAGAAGAGCTGATGTCATTACGTGACTTCGCGTAATCATCTGAAAAAAAAGTCTTTGTGCCTTCAAAACTTGCTTAGAAATTAGGAATCCGTTAAACAGCAGAAATCATTAGTAAAGCCGTCATAATAAAAGTCTTCTCATCAGGAAAGGCAGCATTTTAGATTAAACTCCAATTTTTTTAAACTTCTAATTCAAGTACTTGCCAAAGATTTTTAAAAAAAATTGATTTAAAACGAGACCACACATTTTTAATAGCTATTTGTTTACTGAAATTCAATTTCGTCATCAGCCTCGGTCAATGCAAGGCCAACCATTTGACTATGTAGTCTATCAATACCTTTCTCAGAGGTCCCAGTGGAACTCTTAGTTCATTTCTCGTGCGCGCACTCTTTTTTTAAGATGTCTACGGGTTTAACATGTCCTCCTTCTGTCAATGAGAATCCTAATTCAGTGGTGTTTTCCTGCCAACTTGACAGAAGTGATGCATCTTTTCAAACTGCATTGGAACTGTCTCATAATTTAAAATCATTATCAATGGAAAGTGTCTTTTACCTCTTCCAAAATCTTTTCAATTAAGCCAATATCTTTTTCACGGCAAATATCAGCTAGTATTTAGTAAGTTATGTCCTTTTCCATCTCAGAACACTTTTTTTTCCTTTCAGCACCTATTTAGTAGATTAAGTTTTTTTTTTAAAGATCTCCTTTCTTCAAATTAGGTTTTGTATTTGTTTTCTTTCAAGGTTGCGTCTTTTTTTTCGTTTTCTCCATAACTAGAGGGAAGTCTGGCACGTAGGCTGAGAGGGCTGCTTTTCGTTATCTCAATTGTTCCAGTTTCAAGGTCGTTACCATGTCTCTTCGAAACTGCTAAAGCTTGCTGTTTTTAACATTTTTCAAAAGTCCCTTTTACACCTTCGCAGATAGCTCGCCACTCGCCCAGGAGTTTGACCTGATCCCTGAAGGTATTTCTAGATTGTTTCCAAACCTTTTAGTTTTATATCTCCTATTTTCTTTTAGAGATCAGATTTAATATAATAATTTAATTTTTTTTTGAATCCACCTCAGTATTTTGCTGTGCCTTCTCTGACTATCTCAAAATCCCAATTCAAACTTTGTAATTTCAATCTTTATTTAAAACTTTTTTTTTGAGCTTAGAAGCTTTTTTTTTAAAAGGCATTCTTTATCTCATTCCAAGACTAAATTTATGTCTTTCAACCCAATGTAATCAATCACTGCATGTTTTCTTTTGACAAGTAAGTGAGCGTGTCAAATAAAAAAAAATTTTAACCACCGGGACCATGTATTTTTTTTATCTTTTACTCAACAAACCTATCCTTTGTGCATTTCCTAGCTCCATAACTTATCATACGAATATATCCACACCTGCATTCCTAACTTAAAATGTAATTCAATAAGGTTCACACTCTTAAACTTCCCACATACAGGACAACACTACGAAGGGTTAAAAAAACTTTCACTCTGTTTGAAAAAGTGGGTGGAGCTAAAACAAACCACAACTCCCCGGTTTCCCAAACAGGCTTTCATTCTGCAGTCAAAATCACACAAGCACTTCTCATTTAAAACAGACGTTCACAAAAGTCTCTCTTCTTTCCTATTAATTGTTTTGGCCGGCTCTATTTTTGGATCCATGATCCATCAGAGAATTAGTAGTTTTATCTAAATTACCCATCCTCGCGTCGCCCCGCATAGGATCAGGGTCCTAATTAGTCCCAATTGTCCCTGCGTCGCCCCGCGGTGGAATAAGTTATCTTATTCAGAGCCTAGGCGGACCAAGTGATATACAAGATCGACGCCGTACCTGGAATAAGTACAATTTTAAATTTACACAGTCCTGCGTCACCCCGCGGCTTAATTTTACGTAATTCCCTAACCTCCGTGTCGCCGAGTGGTTCGCGTCGCCGCGCAATTGTCTATCCCTCCGTGTCGCCGCGCGGTTTTCCTGTTCGCATCGCCGCGCGATAAGCCTTACTTAATTTGTTCTAGGTTCCAGATTTCCCTATCCTAAGCCTTACTTAATTTGTTCTAGGTTCCAGATTTCCCTATCCTTCCGCGTCGCCCCACGGTTCGCGTCGCCGCGTGATTTAAATCCAATCAGTGCCTAGACGGGCCAAGTGATATACAAAGTCGACATCACACCTGACTTGGACACTTATTTCCTAAGTTTAGAAGGTGTTCACCAGATTGACCTGGATCTCGTTCAGACACTACCTGAGAACTAGCGAGTGGCCAAACTTTCCTCAGACTTTTGGAACTGAAGGAAACTGAAGTGGTATTTTAAAGTATACTCACTCCAGTGGCCACTTTCCTCCCATCTCGTCCAAGGCTAGTCTGGCTCTTAATTCGCAAGTTTTCGGCAGTCGTCTGTTGAGATCCCACTTCTGACACCAAATGTTAATACGGATTCTTTTTCCCTCAATCTGTTTCAGCGAATACACTGACGCAAACACCAAAGCAGCTTATAACAAAGCAGTCTTTATTCATTGTTTCACCGGCTGGGACTTATCAGAACAAAGGAACGCTCTCCCTCAGAGTGCGCCCACTTCCCTCGGACAAGCCCCATTACAATGTAGGGGCGCAACGGTTATACACTTTCAGTACGTAATACAATTGAGGGACATTCAGTTCACCCTATCCTTTGTGATCCCTCCTTCCCTTTGTCCACTCATGAGCCGATACCTGGCCTTCCTTGCCCAATTAGATACGGGCAAATGGTTATAGCAACTGTTTTGCACAAAAAGCTTTCTCACCCATTGCTTGTAAATATTACAATTTTACTGGCGTGACTAGTAACTAAGACCTTGAGCAAGTCTGTTATTTGTGCTGATGTTGTAATATTTGCAGTCTGACATTCTTTTAGTTATTTTTCCATGATTTCTTTGTTCACTTCACTGTCTCTATTGCTTATACATTTTCACACATTCACAGAGGGGCCGCTGACCTTCAATCACGCCCCAGTTCCTTCAAGGTCTGGAGTAGTTGTTGCCTAGTTGCTCCGGTTAGGTTAGCCCATGGGAGTTCCTTATCTGATCCCTGTCCTTCCTGCCCCCCCCCCCGCCCCCCTTTTGCCCAGCAATGGTCCTTGGGGTGACCGGTTCTGCTGCAGTTCCGGCATTTCTGTGGGGATGATCGATACTCGCTTTTTCGATGTTTCATCCATGGCCGCCACCTCGGTCTTTATCTGTTTTGTTGTCTCGCTGACATGCTCATTGTACCAATCCATCGTACGTATTGGTTGCTATTACCCCCATTTAAAAAATTTTCTGATGCTCTGCCGACAACCCATCTTTAAACATTTTACAGAAGGGGATATCGTTGCGGTCTGGGTTGGCCTGCCCTGACGACTCCTGATATGCTGTCCATATACACTCTCCATATTCATTACTATGCTCATTTATCTTCTGTTTTACCAACATTTTAAGACCCCAATTGGGCTGTGATGGTCCCAAGACAGTCTGTGATCGTGTGCAGCCTGCCTTGTGGCCTGGGCAGCGTTTACGTTGGGAACCCAGGTCCCGTCCCTAAAATTTTGTGCCAGGGTATTTCATTTGTCACTTGGGCACTTTGCCCTTACTAGTTGGTGAACGTCCCGTTCATGTATATCATGAATGTCATACATTTCATGCAGGGACCTCCAAAACTCTTTGTTTCTGTTGCGGGGTTTTATTACACCCAAATCCTTAAGTATGCCCTATTTTTCCAGGGGGCGGTGAAGGCCCTATATTTGTGTGCCCCTGCGTTGGGACATCCGACTGTCACTGTCACTGGTGCGGCGGAGGTTTCGTCTTTGTCATCGCTGCTGTCCCCTTACGGGGCAGGTGGGACTACTTTCAATAGGGCATGGGCACGTCATTTGTCTTACTGTCTATCTCGTCGTCCTGGTCATTGTGTAGGGGCCCAAAGCATCCCTCTGTCTGCTGTTTTAAATGACTTACTTCTACCCTTAACCTACGTAATTCTTCTAACTGAGGCCTGGCCATGGCCTTATATTGCAAACATTGACGGACCACCATCAAACCTGCTTTGGCCGTCATTTTGTTTTCTTGTTTCTCCCATCATAATTTTTGTTTTGCAGGGTCTTCTTTGGGATCCAATCCGCCACTTAACATAGTAACTATCAATTTTCTATGGTTGTCGGCAAAATACCTACGCAGTGAAACTTCCAGCCCGCAATCTAGCATATCTTTGCATGCCATCTATGTTTGGTAGGTCTACCCCTCTATCGGTTCGTTGTTCCCTTTAACCTGGTTCCCTCGAACCCAGGGTCTGCAATTACAAACCTACAAAGCCCATCCTACTTTGATAATTACGATTGTGACCTCTTAACTACCCTCAAGTCTTTTACACCATTACAGACCTTTCACAGATTCAGCTACTCCAGGCGACTCACACGTTTCGGAACAGATTACATTGGATTATTGAGTGGTAGTTTAAATATACTCACTCGTGATGGTCTGTAAACGTTCGTCTGTCTTTCGCCCAAACGTATCCTGCTGACTAAGCCAAAATGATGTGCTGCTGTGGAGAAAAGAATTGTGTAATTGCTTGATCGAGGGAGACACGGCTACACCAGTTCCTCAACTGGGTACGTTACCAACCGTTCTCATTTGAACACATTCGGAGCTGCTTCTTTACACAAACTTTTTGGAAAGTCATCATTTACATTATCATTGGTCAGTCTTTCTACCGCGTGACAATTTTTTTCGCTTTGTTACAAATTGTTTAATTTTAACTTTGTTAATTGTTCCAGTATCCTCCTTGGGTATGAACATGTGCATCCTGCAATCTGCATCCTGCCACTAACAGGAACTTATTTCTTAGTTCTGAATAACAACAGGAACCCACTTCCTGGGCTCAAGACTTTAGCTCTGAATAACAGGAACTTGCACCATTGTTCTATAGTTGCACCTGATAATTTTGCCACACCAGCAACTTGTGTTTTTGTCTTACTAACATAGTACGTGTTTAACTCTTTAATCCCCACTTCACCAGAAAATCTCCTGTAATGGCTTCTCTTCCCGCCCCCGCATTGTTACCTCTGGTGTCCCCCAAAGATCTCTCCTTGACCCCCTCTTATAAGCATGCAACTTGGCGATATCATCCGAAAACAGGGAGTCAGTTTCCACATGTACGCTGACAGCACTCAGCTCCACCTCTCCAACAATTCTCTCGACCCCTATACGGTCTCTAAATTGTCAGATTGCTTGTCCGACATCCATAGAAACATAAAAACATAGAAAATAGGTGCAGGAGTAGGCCATTTGGCCCTTCGAGCTTGCACCACCATTCAATAAGAACATTGCTGATCATTCCCTCAGTACCCCTTTTCTGCTTTCTCTCCATACCCCTTGATCCCTTTAGCCATAAGGGCCATATCTAACTCCCTCTTGAATATATCCAATGAACTGGCATCAACAAATCTCTGCGGCAAGGAATTCCACAGGTTAACAACTCTCCAGTGAAGCAGTTTCTCCTCATCTCAGTCCTAAATGGCCTACCCCTTATCCTAAGACTATGTCCCCTGGTTCTGGACTTCCCCAACATCGGGAACATTCTTCCCGCATCTAACCTGTCCAGTACCGTCAGAATTTTATATGTTTCTATGAGATCCCCTCTCATCCTTCTAAACTCCAGTGGATAAAGGCCCAGTTGATCCAGTCTCTCCTCATATGACAGTCTAGCCATCAGTCTGGTGAACCTGCGCTGCACTCCCTCAATAGCAAGGACGTCCTTACTCAGATTAGGAGATCAAAACTGAACACAATATTCCAGGTGAGGCTTCACTAATGCCCTGTACAACTGCAATAAGACCTCCCTGCTCCTATACTCAAATCCCCTAGCTATGAAGGCCAACATACCATTTGCCTTCTACACCACCTGCTATACCTGTATGCCAACTTTCAATGACTGATGAACCATGGCACCCAGGTCTCGTTGCACCTTCCATTTTCCGCCATTCAGATAATATTCTGCCTTCCTGTTTTTGCCCCCAAAATGGATAACCTCACATTTATCCACATTATACTGCATCTGCCATGCATTTGCCCACTCACCTAACCTGTCCAAGTCACCCTGCAGCCTCTGAGCATCCTCCTCACAGCTCACACCGCCATCCAGTTTAGTGTCATCTGCAAACTTGGAGATATTACACTCAATTCCTTCATCTAAATCGTTGATGTATATTGTAAAAGCTGGGTTCCCAGCACTGAGCCCTGCAGCACTCCACTAGTCACTGCCTGTCATTCTGAAAAGGACCCATTTATCCCAACTCTCTGCTTCCTGCCTGCCAACCAGTTCTCTATCCTCGTCAGTACATTACCCCCAATACCATGCGCTTTGATTTTGCACACCAATCTCTTTTGCGGGATGTTGTCAAAAGCCTTTTGAAAGTCCAAATACATCACATCCACTGGTTCTCCCTTGTCCACTCTGCTAGCTACATCCGCAAAAAATTCCAGAAGATTCATCAAGCAAGATTTCCCTTTCATAAATCCATGGTGACTTGGACCGATCCTGTCACTGCTGTCCAAATGTGCTGCTATTTCGTCCTTAATGATTGATTCCGACATTTTCCCCACTACTGATGTCAGGCTAACCGGTCTATAATTACCCATTTTCTCTCTCCCTCATTTTTTAAAAAGTGGTGTTACATTAGCTACCCTCCAGTCCTTAGGAACTGATCCAGAATCGATAGACTGTTGGAAAATGATCACCAATGCATCCACTATTTCTAGGGCCACTTCCTTAAGTACTCTGGGATGCAGACTATCAGGCCCCGGGGATTTATCGGCCTTCAATCCCATCAATTTCCCCAACACAATTTCCTGACGAATAAGGATTTCCTTCAGTTCCTCCTTCTCACTCGACTCATTGACCCCGAGTACATTCAGAAGGTTATTCGTGTCTTGCTTCGTGAAGACAGAACCGAAGTATTTGTTCAACTGGTCTGCCATTTCTTTGTTCCCCATTATAAATTCACCTGAATGCGACTGCAAGGGACCTACATTTGTCTTCACTAATCTTTTTCTCTTCACATATTTATAGAAGTTTTTGCAGTCAGTTTTTATGTTCCCTGCAAGCTTCCTCTCGTACTCTATTTTACCCCTCTTAATTAAACTGGAGTTCAAAAGAATGAGAGGGGACCTCATAGAAACGTTTAAAATTCTGATGGGTTTAGACAGGTTAGATGCAGGAAGAATGTTCCCAATGTTGGGGAAGTCCAGAACCAGGGGTCACAATCTAAGGATAAGGAGTAAGCCATTTAGGACCGAGATGAGGAGAAACTTCTTCACCCAGAGAGTGGTGAACCTGTGGAATTCTCTACCACAGAAAGTTGTTGAGGCCAATTCACTAAATATATTCAAAAAGGAGTTAGATGTAGTCCTTACTACTAGGGGGATCAAGGGGTATGGCGAGAAAGCAGGAATGGGGTACTGAAGTTGCATGTTCAGCCATGAACTCACTGAATGGCGGTGCAGGCTAGAAGGGCTGAATGGCCTACTCCTGCACCTATTTTCTATGTTTCTAAACCCTTAGTCCTCCTCTGTTGAATTCTAAATTTCTCCCAGTCCTCAGGTTTGTTGCTTTTTCTAGCCAATTTATATGCCTTTTCCTTGACTTTAACACTATCCTTAATTTCCCTTGTTAGCCATGGTTGAGCCACCTTCCCCGTTTTATTTTTACTCCAGACAGGGATGTACAATTGCTGAAGTTCATCCATGTGATCTTTAAATGTTTGCCATTGCTTATCCACCGTCAACCCTTTAAGTATCCTTTGCCAGTCTATTCTAGCCAATTCATGTCTCATATCGTCGAAGTTACCTTTCCTTAAGTTCAGGACCCTAGTCTCTGAATTAACTGTGTCACTCTCCATCTTAACAAAAAATTCAACCATATTATGGTCACTCTTCCCCAAGATTGCTAATTAGTCACTTCTCGTTACACATCACCCAGTCTAGGATGGCCAGCTCTCCAGTTGGTTCCCCGACATATTGGTCTAGAAAACCATCCCTAATGCACTCTAGGAAATCCTCTTCCACCGCATTGCTACCATTTTGGTTAGCCCAATCGATATGTAGATTAAAGTCGCCCATGATAACTGCTGTACCTTTATTGCACACATCCCTTATTTCTTGTTTGATGCTGTCCCCAACCTCACTACTACTGTTTGGTGGTCTGTACACAACTCCCACTAGCGTTTTCTGCCCTTTGGTATTCCGCAGTTCCACCCATACCGATTCCACATCATCCAGGCTAATGTCCCTCCTTACTATTGCATTAATTTCCTCTTTAACCAGCAACGCCACCCCGCCTCCTTTTCCTCTCTGCCTATCCTTTCTGAATGTTGAATACCCCTGGATGTTGAGTTCCCAGCCTTGGTCACCCTGGAGCCATGTCTCCGTAATGCCAATGACATCATATCCGTTAACTGCTGTATGTGCAGTTAATTCGTCCATTTTATTCCGAATACTCCTCGCATTGAGGCACAGAGCCTTTAGGCTTGTCTTTTTAACACACTTTGGCCCTTTAGAATTTTGCGGTAATGTGGCCCCTTTTGTTTGTTGCCTTGGGTTTCTCTGCCCTCCACTTTTACTATTCTCCTTTCTATCTTTTGCTCCTGCCTCCATTTTATTTCCCTCTGTCTCTCTGCATAGGTTCCCATCCCCCTGCCATGTTAGTTTAACTCCTCCCCAACAGCACTAGCAAACACTCCCCCTAGGACATTGGTTCCGGTCCTGCCCAGGTGCAGACTGTCCGGTTTGTACTGGTCCCACCTCCCCCAGAACCGGTTCCAATGCCCCAGGAATTTGAATCCCTCCCTTCTGCACCACTCCTCAAGCCACGTATTCATCTGAGCTATCCTGCGATTCCTACTCTGACTAGCACATGGCAGTGGTAGCAATCCTGAGATTACCACTTTTGAGCTCCTACTTTTTAATTTAGCACCTAGCTCCCTAAATTCGTCTCGTAGGACCTCATCCTGTTTTTTACCTATGTCGTTGGTACCTATGTGCACCATAACAACTGACTGTTCACCCTCCCTTTTCAGAATGTCCTGCACCCGCTCCGAGACATCTTTGACCCTTGCACCACGGAGGCAACATACCATCCTGGAGTTGCGGTTGCGGCCGCAGAAACGCCTATCTATTCCCCTTACAATTGAATCCCCTATCACTATCGCTCTCCCACTCTTTTTCCTGCCCTCCTGTGCAGCAGAGCCACCCACGGTGCCATGAACTTGGCTGCTGCTGCCCTCCCCTAATGAGTCATCCCCCTCAACAGTACCCAAAGCGGTGTATCTATTTTGCAGGGGGATGACCACAGGGGACCCCTGCACTACCTTCCTTACACTGCTCTTCCTGTTGGTCACCCATTTGCTATCTGGCTGAGTACCCTTTAACTGCAGTGAGACCAACTCGCTAAACGTGCTATTCCCGTCATTCTCAGCATTGTGGATGCTCCAGAGTTAATCCACCCGCAGCTCCAGTGCCGCAATGCGATCCGTCAGGAGCTGGAGGCGGATACATTTCCCGCACACATAGTCATCAGGGACACCGGAAGTGTTCCTGACTTCCCACATAGTACAGGAGGAGCATAACACGTGTCCGAGCTCTGCTGCCATGACTTAACCCTTAGATTAACTTAATTTGGCAACAATAATGCTAAATGTTACCTACTGATATAGAAAAGAAAAAAGAAAGAAAAACTACTTACCAATCACCAGCCAATCACTTACCCCCTTGGCTGTGATGTCACTTCGATTTCTTTCTACTTCTTTTTTGCTGCAGCTGCACCGGCTGGGCCTTTATAGGCCTCACAAACTCCCGCTCCGCCTGCTCGACACTGCCCGCAGATCCCCGAATTCCCGCTGGGCCTTTATAGGCCTCACGAACTCCCGCTCCGCTTGCTCGACACTGCCCGCAGATCCCCGGACTCCCGCTGGGCCTTTATAGGCCTCACAAACTCCCGCTCCGCCTGCTCGACACTGCCCGCAGATCCCCGGACTCCCGTTGGGCCTTTATAGGCCTCACAAACTCCCGCTCCGCCTGCTCGACGCTGCCCGCAGATCACCGGACTCCCGTTGGGCCTTTATAGGCCACACGAACCGCCATTCAATAAGATCATGGCTGATCATTCCCTCAGTCCCCCTTTCCTGCTTTCTCTCCATACCCCTTGATCCCCTTAGCAATAAGGGCCATATCTAATTCCCTCTTGAATATATCCAATGAACTGGCATCAACAACTCTCTGCGGCAGGGAATTGCACAGGTTAACAACTCTCTGTGAAGAAGTTTCTCCTCATCTCGGTCCTAAATGGCCTACCCCTTATCCTTTGACTGTATCCCCTGGTTCTGGACTTCCCCAACATCGGGAACATTCTTTCAGCATCTAACCTGTCCAGTCCCGTCAGAATTTTATATGTTTCTATGAGATCGTCTCTCATCCTTCTAAACTCCAGTGAATACAGGCCCAGTCGATCCAGTCTCTTCTCATCTGTCAGTCCTGCCATCCCCGGAATCAGTCTGATGAACCTTCGCTGCACTCCCTCAATAGCAAGAACGTCCTTCCTCAGATTAGGAGACCAAAATTGAACACAATATTCCAGGTGAGGCCTCACCAAGGCCCTGTACAACTGCAATAAGACCTCCCTGCTCCTATACTCAAATCCCCTAGCTATGAAGGCCAACATACCATTTGCCTTCTTCACTACCTGCTGTACCTGAATGCCAACTTTCAATGACTGATGTACCATGACACCCAGGTCTCGTTGCACCTCCCCTTTTTCTAATCTGTCGCCATTCAGATAATGTAAACTCTTCGTAATGCTCGTTATGACTTTGACAAACTATGATACGATAAACATGTTGAGACAAACCTTTCAATGTCCACAACCTTCTGTCTAACGTGCTGGATGGTGACATATCCATTATTGATGCTCCCTTCACAAAGTAACCCTGTTCCGATCTTCGACCCGACCACATTCACTCCTAGATAGATCAAGCAGTTAGTCACAGTCGGTGCAGCTCCCTGGTTTAACTGGTTGTGCAGCCCCATGGCTCAAATCTCCCCAGTTTAAAAACCTATTGTGATGCGTGATCTCACTGTGATGCGCACTGTGAGGGTGAGGCTCGCCCTGTGATGTCTCACATTGATCCGTCCAGTTAAAATGGCCCCACCTTGATGAAACAGTGTTTGGCAAATCTTCGGGCTTCATTTAGGTTACAATCATTTGATGTGCTAGAATGCAGTAACATTTTTCCATGTGGTTAGGACCCAGAGAACAGTGTGCGTTGGCAATGGCCAGTGTTGGGATTGTTTGCCTCCTACCAATTATGTTAATTCGTTGTATACATTTACAGCAACAGGTGGAGGCCATTCAGCCCCTCAATCCCATTCTGTCATATAATTAAGAGCTGATCTGTATCTTAGCCCCATTTACCCGCCTTTGATCAATATTCCTTGATAAACTTAGGAACATAGGAACAGGAGTAGCCAATTCAAACCCTAGAACCTGTAACGCCATTTAATTAGATCAATGCTGATCTGTATCTTAGCCCCATTTACCCGCGTTGGTTCCATGCTTCTTAATACCATGCCTAACAAAAACCTATCAATCTCAGTTTTGACATTTTCAATTGAGCTAGTCTCAACATCTTTTTGTGGGAGACAGTTCAGGATTTCCACTCTTTGTGTAAAGAACTGCTTTTTGACGTCACCCCCTGAACAGCCTAGCTCTAATTGTAAGGCTTCTCCCTTATTATAAACATAGAAACATAGAAATTTACAGCGCAGAAGGAGGCCATTCTAGCCCATCGTGTCCGTGCCGGCCGACAAAGAGCCACACGGCCCTTGGTCAGCAGCCCTAAAGGTTACATATAAACCTATGAACAATGACGGAAAGGCAAAGAGCACCCAGTCCAACCAGTCCACCCCACACAACTGCGACACCCCTTATACTGAAACATTCTACACTCCACCCCAACCGGAGCCATGTGATCTCCTGGGAGAGGCAAAAAATAGATACAAACCAGGCCAATTTAGGGAGAAAAAAATCTGGGAAAATTCCTCTCCGACCCATCCAGGCGATCAAAACTAGTCCAGGAGATCACCCTGGCCGTATTCGATTCCCTGCAGTAATTACCATTATATCTGCACCGTCCAACGAAAGGTTATCCCAATTACCAGCTCTAGGTCCATAACCCTGCCGGTTACGGCACTTCAACTGCCCATCCAACCATCTCTTAAAAATAGTGAGGGTTTCTGTATCCTCGAGTTCCAGATCCCCACAACCCTCTATGTAATGAAGCCCCCCCTCAAACCCTCTCTAAACCTTCCACCATCCACCTTAAAACTATGCCCCCTTGTAATAGACCCCTCCACCAATGGAAATAGACCCTTACTATCACTATGTCCAGGCCCCTCAATATTTTGTACACATCAATGGGGTCTCCTCTCAAACTCCTCTGTTCCAATGCGAACAACCCAGCCTATTCAATCTGTCCTCATAACTAAGATTCTCCATTCCAGGCAGCTTCCGAGTAAATCTCCTCTGCATCCTCTCTAGAGCAATCACGTCCTTCCTATAATACAGTGACCAGAACTGCACGCAGTACTCCAGCTGTGGCCTAACCACAGTATTATACAATTTAAACATAACCTCCCTGCTCTTATATTCTATGCCTCGGCCAATAAAAGCAAGCATTCCGTATGGCTTCTTAACCACTTTATCCACTTGGCCTGCTACTTTCAGGGATCTGTGGACAAGCACTTCAAGGTCCCTTTGTTCATCTACACTATAAGTGGCCTACTGCTTAACCTGCATACCCTTTCCTTATTAGCCCTCCCAAAATGCATCACCTCACACTTCTCTGAATTAAATTCCATTTGCCACTGCTCTTCCCATCTGACCAGTAGATTGCTATCCTCCTGCAGCCCATGACTTTCCTCTTCATTATCAACCACACAGCCAATTTTAGTGTTGTCTGCAAACTTCTTAGTCACACTCCCTATATTCAAATCTAAATCGTTGATATATACCACAAAAAGCAAGGGACCCAGTACCGAGCCCTGCAGAACCCCACTGGAAACATCCTTCCAGTCACAAAAACATCCATCAACCATTACCCTTTGCTTCCTGCCTCTAAGCCAATTTTGGATCCAACTTGACACTTTGCCCTGGATCCCTTGGGCTTTAACCTTCTTGACCAGTCTACCATGTGGGACCTTATCAAAAGCCTTGCTAAAGTCCATATATACACTACATCGGATGCACTACCCTCATCAACCCTCCTGGTTACCTCCTCAAAAAATTCAATCAGGTTAGTCAGACACGATTTTCCCTTAAACAATCTGTGCTGACTGTCCCTAATTAATCCTTGCTTTTCCAAATGTAGATTTATCCTGTCTTTCAAGATTTTTTCCAATAATTTTCCCACCACTGAGGTTAGGCTGACAGGCCTGTAATTACTATTCCTTTGTCCCTTTTTAAACAAGGGACATTAGCAGGCCTCCAATCCTCCGGCACCATGCCCAGATCCAAAGAGGACTGGAAAATGATGGTCAAGGCCTCTGCTATTTCCTCTTTTACTTCGCTCAACAGCCTGGGATGTATTTCATACGGGCCTGGAGACTTATTTACTTTCAAAGCTGCTAAACCTCTTAATACTTCCTCTCTCACTATGTTTATTTCATCCAGAATATCACATTCCTCCTCGATAGCAGTATCTGCATTACCCCTTTCCTTTGTGAAAACAGATGTCAAGTGTTCATTAAGAACCTTATCAACATCTTCCGCCTCCACACACAGATTACCCTCATGGTCTCTAATAGGCCCTACCCTTTCTTTAGTTACCCTCTTACGCTTAATATATTTATAGAACATCTTAGGGTTTTCCTTAATTTTACTGGCCAAGAATTTCTCGTGCTCTCTCTTAGCATTCCTAATATCCTTTTTAATTTTGTCTCTTAACTTTCTATATTCCTCTAAAGATTCTATAGTATTTAGCCAGTATATGACATAAGCTTCCCTTTTTTTCTTTATCCTCCCCTGTAAGACTCTAGACATCCAGGGGGCTCTAGAATTGTTATTCCCAATCTTTTTCATGTTTGTCCTGAGCCCTCTGGATCTCCTCCTTGAATGCCTCCCACTGTTCCGACACTGATTTACCCACAAGTAGCTGTTTCCAGTCCACTGTGGCCAAATCACTCCTTAACTTAGCAAAATTAGCTTTTCCCCAATTCGGAACTTTTATTCCAGGCCTATCCTTGTCCTTATCCATAACCAACTTGGATCTGACTGAATTATGGTCACTGGCACCCAAGTGCTCTCCCACTAATACCCTTTCCACCTGCCCAGCTTCATTCCCCAAAACTAAATCCAAGATCGCCCCCTCTCGTGTTGGGCTTATTACATACTGACTCAAAAAGTTCTCTTGAATGCATTTCAAGAATTCCGCACCCTCTATACCCTTCACACTATATTTGTCCCAATCAATATTTGGATAGTTAAAATCCCCTACTATTACTGCCCTATGGTTTTGGACTTCACAACAATTTGCCTACATATTTGTTCCTGTATCTTCCTCCCATTTTTTGGGGGTCTATAATACACGCCCAGCAGTGTGATCGTCCCTTTTTTATTTTTCAATTCGACCCATATGGCATCATTAGATGATTCCTCTAACATATCATCCCTCCTTACCGCTGTAATAGTTTCTTTAATCAGTACCGTGACAACCCTCTCTTTTTTACCCCCCTCTCCGTCTTGTCTAAAAATCCTGTAACCAGGAATATTGATCTGCCAAAGCCATGTATCTGTAATGGCTATAATGTCATACTCCCAAGTATGGACTCCCTCACCAGAATCTATCCTTTGATCATCTTAAACACCTCAATTTTATCACCCCTTAATCTTCTATACGTGATAGAATACAAGCCTAGTCTATGCAACCTGCCCTCATAATTTCACCTTCTAAGCTCTGGAATCATTCTGAAAATTTGCACAGCACCCTCTCCAAGACCAATATATCCTCACTGAGGGGCGGTGCCTAGAATGAACGCAGTACTCCAGGTGGGGTGTAACCAGAGCTCTGTACAACTGTAGCATAACTTCTACCTATTTGTATTCCAGCCCTCTTGAGATGGATAACATTCCATTAGCTTATCAAATTATCAGAGTAACTATTTATACTAAGTCTCCTGACTCATGCGGAGAAGCAAGAGTCAGGACAAATATCACCGACTCCGCCCCCCCACCTCCCCCCCCCGCAATACCTGCAGCGTAATTCCCACTAACCCTTTTCTGTGCAATTGTCCTCCTCTCCCATCCCCCCACGTTACCTCCGATCCAATAGCAGCCCCAAGGCCCGAGCAGCCAAACACATCGACCGAGCCTCCAAGCCCTCCCACAACACTGCAAGCCCCGAGCAGGGAGAGAGAGTCTGGGGGGATAGAGACACGGGGAGAGAGAGCCTGGCGGGGGGGGGGGAGAGAGAGAGAGACATGGGAGGGGGGGTTCAGACATACATGGGGAGAGAGAATCTGCGGGGGGGGGGGTGGTGGTGGGGGGAGAGAGAGACACGGGGAGAGATTGTCTGGCGGGGGGGAGAGAGAGAGAGAGACATGGGGGGGTGGTCAGAGAGACATGGGGTGAGAGAGTCTGGAGTGGGGGAGAGAGAGACATGGGGGGGGTGAAAGACACATTGCGGGGAGAGAGAAAGAGAAACCTGGGGGGGAGGGGAGAGAGACACGGCAGGGTGGGGGAGGGGGGAGATGCGGGGGGAGGGAGAGAGAGAGACGGTGGGGGTGTGGGGGCTGAGGGGAGAGAGACATGGAGAGAGAGAGTCTGGATGGGGGGGGGAGAGAGAGACATGGGGGGAGAAAGAGAGACACAGTGGAGAGGTGGAAAAAGACATGGTGGGATGGGGGGGAGACGTGGGGGGAGGGAGAGAGAGAGAGAGACCCGAGGGGTGGGGGGGAGGGGAGAGAGACACGGGAGGTGGGGGGAGAGAGAGATGCAGGTGGGGGGTGGGGGAATCGGAGGGAACTCAGGAAAGACAGATCACGTTCTTCCCACGCCCTGGTGCGTGCAAGCTCGGTGCGGGTGTTACAAGAGTCACTGTTGGAGTGGATGAAATCCAGAAGTCATGACACTGTCACTATTCACTTCATACCCAATAAACAGGTCAACAATCCGCACACAATGCCCCATCTATGACGGGTTGGGGGGCGGGGGGGTAAGGTCATGCACTTTCGCTGGGGTAAGGGTCTTCAGCTGGGGAGAGAAAGTCTGGGGGGGATAGGGGGTGAGAGAGAGAGACCCGGGGGCGGGAGTGGGGGGGGGTGGAGGGGAGAGAGACGGGGAGGGGAGAGACATGGGGTGGGGGGGGGAAGAGAGGGAAACACGGGGGAGGGGAGAGACAGGGGGGGGTGGGGGAGGGGAGAGAGACGGGGAGGGGAGAGAGAAACATGGGGTGGGGGGAAGACACGGTGGGTGGGAGAGAAACGGTGGGTGGGGGGGGGGAGTTAGAGACATGGGGGGGAATGGGGGAAAGAGAGAGGCCGGGGGGGAGAGACACGGTGGGGGGGGGGGGGGGAGGGGAGAAAGAAACGGTGGGGGGGCGGGGAGACACATGGAGTGGGGGAGAGAGAGATGCAGGTATGGTGGCAGGGGTCGATCGGAGGGAACTCAGAGAAGTTGGATCATGTTCTTCCAATCCCCTGGTGCGTGAAAGCTCGGTGCGGGTGTTACAAGGGACATCGTTGGGGTGGATGAAATGCAGAAGTCACGACACTGTCCCTATTCACTTCAAACCCAATAAAGCTGCTAACAATCTGTACACAATGCCCCATCTATGGCCAGGGGGGGGGTTGTAAGCCGTTGGGGTAAGGGTCTTCAGCTGTGGGAGGCAGCACTTGTGCTGGGGTAAAGGACTTTGGCTGGAACTTGGTGGCTTTTTGGGAGATCTATCCTCTGTGGCTTCTGAAGTCAAAATGGATCGAGTTACAAATTGGAAAGTCAGTCAGAACTTGGGCTGGGCAGTTCCAGTTACACATTCCAGAGGAACTTCAGGGTGTGGCTTATCCTCCAAGGGGACCAATTAGCAATGGGTCATGTGATAGTTAATACAAGTAAACACATTCTTTCATTATTTGTTGGACATGTCACTAGTTCCTAGTTTCTCAGCATTTACAAAATATTCTGATCTAACTTCCTAAGGTCCAAAATGGATGATCTCACACTTTGATCCCGAAATCTCCCTGATTACCCACAGTTCCTAGCTTCTTACCATTTAGAACATACTCTGATCGGTCGTTCTTATTTCCAAAGTGGATGCCCTCACACTTCCCCACACTGAACTCCATCTGCCGCAGTTGTGCCCACTCACTGAATCTAGCAATGTCCATTTGCAACTTTCTGCTTCCATCTCCACTACTTACTGTGCCACCTAACTTAGTGTCGTCGGCAAACTTCGATATATGATTCTACTGCTTCAACTGAATTTGGGATTGATACAGGGCTACAGGGAGAGTGCGGGGCAGTGTGAAACGATTTTGATTGATACAGAGCTACGGACAATGGGGCCAGAATTACTTTTGGATTGCTCTAGCAAAGAGTTAGTGCAGACATGATAGGCAGAATGTCCTGCTCCTGTGCTGTAAGCTCCTGTATTTCTCTGGTTATGTTGTTTCGGTATTACCACAGCAATATATCAATTTAATCACAGCGTCACCTGACATTCATAAAATCTCAAACCACAGACTTGCTCACCTGTCCTTCAATTATCTGCAAATGTTGTGGGAATTGGGAGACCAGTGGGGATTGGGAGGTCAGTGGGAATTGGGAGACTAATGGGAATTTGAATCCAGTGGGAGTCAGAAGATCAGAAGGCTAGATTCAGTCTCAAATGCTCAAGAGTTCTTTCTAGATCAATATATTTCCAATGAGGAAGGAAGCTGTTGTATATGCATGCCTGTTTACTGTGTGATGTCTGTAACACTGTTATGTAACACTGAATGTACCCCTATACTGTACACACCTTACCTGTACACCAGAGGGTGCTGCTGCTGGAGACCTAAGGGTTACCTGCACACTGCGGGTAACCCAGTATAAAAAGGAATTCACAGCTTGTTGTCCTCACCCAGGAGCTGCTATTAAAGGACTACAGGCCTGCACAGTTTAAGTATCATGCCCTGCCTCGTGGAGTCATTACTAAAGGTGCCTACATACACTGGTGACGGGAATACGGGATCACCAACCACATGCTCAGCATGACGAATCTCAACATCTTTCAGCAATTTACCGATGGGGAAGATCGCGTTGCTTTTGTAGAAAGATTGGAACACTTAAGGAGACTGGCTGCACCGTGTGAATTTGGCGACCACCTAAATGAGGCACTAAGGGACTCTAAAGCGATGAGAGCAGTGCACCACATTGATACTTCTAAGGGCAGAAACGCTGCCCCAAGTCCCGCAACCCTGAGTCCGCCACATGGGGCAAATTAGCTAGCCCCGTGCTGGCACTGTGGAGGAAACCACAGGGCCAACCAGCGCCGCTACAAAGACTATGCAGGCAAAGAGAAAAGGCACCTTCAGAGAATGTGCAGAAAAGGTTTTACTCACTGCGTCTCTGATCAAGGGGCTCCGACACAGATGAAAGTGAAGTTGCTCAACCCCTGGAAGAAGAGTATGGAACTCATACCTGCTCCACCGAAAGTTCTCCGTGGACGATGAAAGTAGACGTCGACGGGGTCCCAGTCTCCATGGAGAGCGACACAGGGGTGAGCCAGTCTGCGATGAGCCAAGCGACCTTTGAAAAAATTTGGAGGAATCCTGCCAATCAACCAAAACTTTCTCCTGTCCAGGCGAAGCTGCTCACCTAGACCAAAGGTAAAATCCAAATCGTTGGCAGCGTATACGTCCAGGTCTCCCAGGGCAGCGTGTTGAGCAAACTCCCCCTGTCGATTGTAGCCGGTGACGGTCCCACGCTGCTGGGCAGGAATTGGATGAACCCGGTCCACATCAGGCGAAGTGGCCCTGTAGAAGAAAAAAACACCACGGCACGAGGAGCATTGGAGGAGCATCACGTGACACCGAGCGGCCAATCCGATTTGAAGGCTCCCTTAAAGGAGACCGGCAACCAAAAAAAATTGGAAGTTTCAACTATTTGAGTACACGGACTTTAAAGCTAAAGATGCAATTAAAGGCTGCAAGTATGAAAATGTATGCAATGTAACCATGAATTGTGATGCTGGTTTAACGAATGTGACTAATGAGATGAATGCAGGTGTCAGTAAGGTTAAGAACAAGTCTATTATGCTTAACAATAATGATAGAGAATGTGAAATGCCTAATATAACCATGTCTGTTGAAAGCAGGACACCCAAAAGTGATGCCAGTGCTAGAATGTATAATGCAGGCTCGACTATATGTGATCAGAGCCAAGGTGTCATGTATACCGGTAGGACACTGCCAAAGGACATTGGGTCCTACAGGGACGATGCTGATGCCAATGGAATCCCCCTGTGGGAGACCCCCAGGTCCAGCAGGCTACCTGACCATGTACAGGGACAGTGGTCAATGGGCAGCCCAGCCACCATCAATGGCAACCTGCACCAGACCAGCCCTACAACCCCTGGCCACCAGGGCCAACAGCAGGAGCATGAGACCAATACCCTCCAGCTTCCCTGGCAAACCCTGGGATGACCTGACCTGTCCCCATTGGTGGACAAGGAGCCCACCCAGGCTTGTGGCCCTGCACACAACTACCCACATCACAGTGTATACACACCACCCACTGCTGCCGTGGCTACCCTCCCTGAGGGATCCCACAACAGTAACACCCACATGGTCTGTGTGTGAGGGAGGGGAAACGTACGAGCCCAGCCTCAAGCACAGGGGTCACACCTGGCAACCACACAACCCTTACCACAACCTCCCATAGCCCACCACTGATCACCTCCCCTGGGCATGACAATAAGGATATGAAAAATGCTTAGGGGGGAGTATTGTTGTGTATGCATGCCTGTTTACTGTGTGATGTCTGTAACACTGTTATGCCACACTGAATGTACCCCTATACTGTACACACCTTACCTGTACACCAGAGGGTGCTGCTGCTGGAGACCTAAGGGTTACTTGCACATTGCAGGTAACCCAGTATAAAAAGGAACTCACAGCTTGTTGTCCTCACTCTGGAGACCTGCAATAAAAGACTACGGTTACACTTTACTTTGAGCTCACAGTGTTCAGTCTGACTCTTTCTCCATACACTACAGAAGCAGTGCTGGATTTAGTTCTGGGAACAAAGTGGGGCAAATTGGAGCATGTTTCAGTGGGAGAGCATTTGGGAAACAGCAACATAATATTAGGTTTAGAGTAGGTTTAGAAATGGATAAAGAACAATCAAGTGTAAAATAGTCACGTGGAGGAGGGCTGATATGCAAAGGGGCCAGGTCCAGGTGGATTGTAAAGGTAAGCCAGAATTCTCCCTGTGAAATGAGCATGGTGTGCGATTGGTGGGCTGTTAAACTCATTGACATTGACAGCAAGTCAGGAAGCCACCTTCATCTCATCAACTTCCGCCTTTAACTCCAGCGCATTTATCAGCACGCCAGAGGCATGCCAGGGAGAGGCGGGCGACCTAAATCAAATATTTAAGAGCTTGTTAACTGACTATTAAAAGGCTTTTTAACCTGATGTTGCAGCTTTTACTGGGTGTGCATGGGATTCACGGGCTTCCTGAACCTCACCTGTGAAAGCAAGGCAAGAGCTAGCAGCCATTGTGAGTTGAGCAATTGACAGTTCAAATAATCACAAATACTCAAACCTCACACCTGCTTTCTTGCCTAAGGGAAAGGCTCTTGTGACATCATTGTTGCAGAGAATTTGCTTTCAGAAGTTTGCAGGTGATTTCTGCAACCTCGGTAGTCACTCTCACTACATTGGAGGATTATGCCTCTGATCTCCATTTTACCTGGCGTCTATCAGATCAGCATGGATGCTGCTTATGCTGTTTTACCTTGGGCCTCAGATTTGGACCTAGATGAGCACCAACACCAGCAGCAGCAGTCAAGGACTCAAGCACCTGATGCTGCACAGGAGAGAGGGGATGAGCAGAGGGGTGCACATTGCTGGGGGCAAATGATACTTAAAGGGCTGACAGTGGATAGGCAATGGCAAACATTTAAAGATCACATGAATGAACTTCAACAATTGTACATCCCTGTCTGGCGTAAAAATAAAACGGGGAAGGTGGCTCAACCGTGACTAACAAGGGAAATTAGGGATAGTGTTAAATCCAAGGAAGAGGTATATAAATTGGCCAGAAAAAGCAGCAAACCTGACGACTGGGAGAAATTCAGAATTCAGCAGAGGAGGACTAAGGGTTTAATTAGGAGAGGGAAAATAGAGTATGAGAGTAAGCTTGCAGGGAACATAAAAACTGACTGCAAAAGCTTCAATAGATATGTGAAGAGAAAAAGATTAATGAAGACAAATGTAGGTCCCTTGCAGTCAGAATCAGGTGAATTCATAATGGGGAACAAGGAAATGGCAGATCAATTGAACAAATACTTTGGTTCTGTCTTCATGAAGGAAGACACGAATAACCTCCTGAAAATACTAGGGGACCGAGGGTCTAGCGAGAAAGAGGAACTGAGGGAAATCCTTATTATTCAGGAAATGGTATTAAGGAAATTGATGGGATTAAAGGCCAATAAATCCCCAGGGCCTGATAGTCTGCATCCCAGAGTACTTAAGGAAGTGGCCCTAGAAATAGTAGATGCATTAGTGGTCATTTTCCAACATTCCATGGACTCTGGATCAGTTCCTATGGACTGGAGGGTAGCTAATGTAACCCCACTTTTTAAAAAAGGAGGGAGAGAGAAAACAGGACATCGGTAGTGGGGAAAATGCTGGAATCAATTATTAAAGATATAATGGCAGCGCATTTGGAAAGCAGTGACAGGATCGGTCCAAGTCAGCATGGATTTATGAAAGGAAAATCATACTTGACAAATCTTCTAGAATTTTTTGAGGATGTAACTAGTAGAGTGGGCAAAGGAGAACCAGTGGATGTGGTGTATTTGGACTTTCAAAAGGCTTTTGACAAGGTCCCACACAAGAGATTAGTGTGCAAAATTAAGGCACATGGTATTGGGGGTAATGTATTGACATGGATAGAGAACTGGTTGGCAGACAGGAAGCAAAGAGTGGGAATAAACGGGTCTTTTTCAGAATGGCAGGCAGTCACTAGTGGGGTACTGCAAGGTTCAGTGCTGAGATCCCAGCTATTTACAATATATATTAATGATTTAGACGAAGGAATTGAATGTAATATCTCCAAGTTTGCAGATGACACTAAGCTGGGTGGTAGTGTGAGCTGTGAGGAGGATGTTAAGAGGCTTCAGGGTGACTTGGACAGGTTAGGTGAGTGGGCAAATGCATGGCAGATGCAGTATAATGTGGATAAATGTGAGGTTATCCACTTTGGTGGCAAAAACAGGAAGGCAGATTATTATCTGAATGGTGACAAAAGGAGAGGTGCAACGAGACCTGGGTGTCATGGTACATCAGTCATTGAAAGTAGGCAAGCAGGTACAGCAGATGGCATATTGGCCTTCATAGTGAGAGGATTTGAGTATAGGAGCAGGGAGGTCTTGCTGCAGTTGTACAGGGCCTTGGTGAGACCACACCTTGAGTATTGTGTACAGTTTTGGTCTCCTAATCTGAGGGAGTGCTATTGAGGGAGTGCAGCAAAGGTTTACCAGACTGATTCCTGGGATGGCAGGACTGACCTATGAAGAAAAACTGGGTTGACTAGGCTTATATTCACTGGAATTTAGAAGAATGTGAAGGGATCTCACAGAAACATATAAAATTCTGATGGGATTGGACAGGTTAGATGCAGGAAGAAGGTTCCCGATGTTGGGGAAGTCCAGAACCAGGGATCACAGTCTAAGGATAAGGGGTAAGCCATCTCGGACCGAGATGAGGAGAAACTTTTTCACCCAGAGAATTGTGAACCTGTAGAATTCTGTACCACAGAAAGTTGTTGAGTCCAGTTTGTTGGACATATTCAAAAGGGAGTTAGATGTGGCCCTTATGGCTAAAGGGATCAGGGGGTATGGAGAGAACGCAGGAATGGGGTACTGAAGTTGCATGATCAGCCATGATCATATTGAATGGTGGTGCAGGCTCGAAGGGTCAAATGGCCCGCTCCTGCACCTATTTTCTATGTTTCTATAACCCCAACAAAGGTTATATTATGACTAAAAGCCAATAGATCCCTTGGACCTGATGGCCTACATCCTAGGGTTCTAAAGGAGGTGGCTGCGGAGATAGTGGATGCATTGGTTGTGATCTTCCGAAAGTCTCTAGATTCTGTAATAGTATCAGCGGATTGGAAGGTAGCAAATGTAACACCGCTATTAATGAAAGGGAGGGGGAGAGAGAAAATAGGGAACTACAGGCCAGTTAGTCTGACATCAGCCATTGAGAAAATGCTGGAATCCATTATTAAGTGATATGTAATAGGGCACATAAAAAATCATAACATGATTAGGCAGAGTCAACATGCTTTAATGAAAGGGAAAACATATTTAACAGATTTATTAGAGTTTTTTGAAGATGTAACTAGCAGGGTAGATAAAGGGAACCAGTGGATGTAGTATATTTGGATATCCAAAAAGCATTTGCTAAGGTGCCACATAAAAGGTTGCTTTGCAAGATAAGTGCTCATGGGGTTGAGAGTAATGTATTAGCATGGATAGAGGATTGTTTAACGGATAGAAAACAGAGAGTCAGGATAAACGGGTCATTTTCCGGTTGGCAGGCTATAACAGTAGGGTGCCGCAAGGATCAATGCTGGGGCCTCAGCTATTTACAATCTATATCAATGACTTAGATGAAGGGACCGAGTGTAATGTATCCAAGTTTGCTGATGATACAAAGCTAGGTGGGAAGTAAGCTGTGAGGAGGACACAAAGAGCCTGCAAAAGAATATAGATAGACTGAGTGAGTGGGCAATAAGATGGAGTATAATGTTATTCACTTTGGTAGGAAAAATAGAATATTTTTTAAATGGTGAGAAACTATTAAATGTTGGTTTCCAGAGAGACTTAGGTGTCCTCATAGAGGAAGCACAGAGAGATAGCATGTAGGTACACCAAGCAATTAGGAAGGCGTGTTGGTCTTTATTGCAAGGCGGTTGGAATACAAGAGTAAGGATGTTTTGCTACAGTTGTACAGGGCTTTGGTGAGACACCTGGAGTACTGTGCACAGCTTGGTCTGCTGATCCGAGGAAGAATATACTTGCCTTAAAGGCGGTGCGACGGAGGTTCACTCGATTGATCCCTGGGATGAGAGGGCTGTTCTATGAGGCGAGATTGAGTAGATTGGGCCTATACTCTCTGGAGATTAGAAGAATGAGAGGTGATCCCATGAAACATAGTAGATTCTGAGGGGATTTGACAGGGTAGATGCTGAGATGTTGCATCTCAGAAAATATGTTCAGCCTCTTGAGAGTAAAATTTTCCAATAACATAATTCAATGTGAATGACACAGTTGGTGAGACTTACAGAAGAGAGGTGTAAGGAGGGAAGGAAGAGAACTTTGAGTGAGTGATGGAATTATAAGGGATTGATGGGCTATATCTGTAGAGGGTGACTATGTCGTGGTGTGACATTGCTAAATGACCTCATTGTGTGGCATTAATTTCTATGATTTATATGATTGCATTAGGATGAGGGTGAGTGTCTGTGGTGGTTAGTCAGATGGGGATGTGTGTCGGTGCATAGACAGAGAGTGATGGATGCAGTCACAAGATAGGTTGGTGTGAGGAGTGATGTGGAGGAGTAGGCTTGGGAAGGCAGAGTGATAGGGTTGTGGCGTCAGGATGTGGTGAATATGGCATTGCACTCATCTTCCCTGACCTCATGAGGTCATTAATCTCTTCCTGCACTGGATTCATGACCCGGTGACAACATTCCTGCTGCTCACTTTAATGGCGATCTCCAGCCGTGTCCTCTTTGTCTCTATGGCTGGCTGCTTCCTCCCGTCACCAGGGAAGAGGGCCCTCACTCCCTGGAGCATGATTTCCAGGGAGGCATCACTGAAATTGGGCGCAGCAGTTTTTCTTTACAAACAGTTAAACTTTAGAATCAAACCACTTCCTTCCTCTGACACCAACCACTGACCTCTCCAGCACCTGACCAATCTTCAACTGTCATCTGTGTAATGCTCCTTTAAATAAGTGAGAAGAAGTTGCGTCATCCATGACATCATCAGACCCACTCCACTTAATTGGCTGAGAAAGCCACATGACTCTAATTCAATTGGCGGAGTTCAGTTAAAAGCACACTGCAGAGAAAAGAACGTCCAGGATAGCGACACACTGCTTGCCCCCAACCCCACCGAAAGGTAATGATTGTCAGGTGAAACAGTAAATGAGCAATAGGAGACTTTCAAAGAGGAGATATTTCAGGTACAAACTAGACACATTGCTACATCATCATCATCATAGGCAGTCTCTCGAGTTGAGGATGACTTGCTTCCACGCCAAAAAGGGATGAGTTCACAGGTGTTTCAATGAAGAACCCAATATTCCAGGTCCCGAACTACATCGTGAAGGGTGGAAGATGCCTGTGCGTGGATTTTTTTAATGTGTGGTGGCCGTTGTACACCAGCCACCACACGGGCTTGACAGAGCTAGGTCTTAGTCCAGTGGCAAGGATTACCCAAGACGACTGGAGACCAGCTCTGCTGCACGGACCTAGTGCGCACACGCATCGCAGTGTGGGCTGGCCCGTGCTCCCCTTGGGCCCTCGCCTCTTCTGGGCCCCAGATTCACGTCTCTCCTGGGCCCCGGTCACTTCCCTCTACAAACTCTTGTCGCTCCTTCGCCCCTCCTGCTGTGCCTGCCCGCACTGCAATCAGCGTCCTGGCTTCACAGCTGTCGCTGATCAATACCTCTTAGCTTTTATATTCTATACTTCTTGAGATCAAACCTAGAATTAGATTAACTATATATAATTTTTACAACCTACTTAAAGCTAGCCTGCTCCTCTTAATGGCAGTCTGCAGGTCTTAAAGCTGAGCCGCCTTCTGCTGATCAAGAATGGTAAAAGTCATTTAACACTAACACAAATGGCTCAACAGGCCAGGGACAGGGCACCGAGGGTCTCGGATGCAGTACTCAAGCTTTATGCAGGGGTTCAACATTGGAAGAGAGGTCCTCCACCCACAGAGGCCAGGAGAGCCTCCAGAAAGAAGGATGTACAACCAGGTCGCTGAGGCAGTCACTGCTAGCAGTGTCACCACCAGGCCTGGCTCCAATCCCCAAAGAAGTTTCGTGACCTCAGACAAATCATCAAGGTCAGTGATTGCATCTTCAGAGGCCATCACCTACCAACACACCACTGTCCAGCCACCGAAGAGGGAGAAAAGAGTGACGAGAGGAAGAAACTCGATTTCACACTCCCAGCCACCAGCTCCTGCAAGGCCATCTGCAGTCACCCACTGAAAGTCAGCAGCCTTCCATCAGCCACGCTGCATCCACTGGGTTAGCACTGCGTAACAGCACTAGGATAGGCAAAGGCACATACAAGACACACAAGGTGATTAGTTGATTTTAGCTGTAATATTAGATGCATATATGGATAAATGGATTGGAAAGTTTGCTTTGTGGTGGCTTTTATTTCAGAATTTTGGCCAAGAGGATGCTGTGATGGTCAGTAATAGTGGGAAGGTAAGGTGTGGGATTAATGCTGAAAGGGGAATTGTGGTTGTGGTCACCGGTACCACAGGCGGGTGATTGAATATCCCAGCCAGAAAGGTGCTGTCTCGGTCGCCTCCTTTCTTCTGCTTCCTCCTCTCCCTCGTCTCCGTGCCTCTGTGAGCAACTTGTCCCTTTTGCTGCCTCTGCTCCATCTCCAGGCAATGCTTCAGCCCAAGCAGGGTTGCAAATATAGCAGTAGGTGGCCAAGGACAGAGATGTTACAGTGGGAGTGGGGCGGAGAATTGAAATGACAGGTGCCCAGAAGTTTAAGGTCTGAAACGGACTGCAGACTGAACGGAGGCGTGTTGAAACAGTCGCCTAATTTGATCTCCCCAATGTCGAGGAGATGCGAATACAGTATACCAAATCGAAACAAGTACAATCAAAGCACTGTTTCACCAGGAAGGAGTGTTTGGACCCTTGGACAGTGGGAAGGGAGGGGGTAACAGGCAGATATTGAATCTCCTGCATTTGCACGGGAAGGTGCTGTGGGAAGGAGATGGGGTGCTGGGAGTGAGTGAGGAGTGGACCAGGGTTTCATGGAGGGATTGGTTTCTTCGGAATGCTGAAAGGGGAAGGAAAGAAGTGTTTGGAAGTGGGATCACACAGGAGGTGGCGGAAATGGCGGAGGATGATCCGTTGAACGTGGAGGCTGGTGGGGTGAAAGGTGAGGGTAAAGGAAACCTTGTCGTGGTTCTGGGAGGGAGGGGAAGGAGTGAGAGCAGAAGTGCGGGAAATAGAAGGGACACGGTCCAGGGCCATGTTAACCTCGGTAGAGGGGAATCCTCGGTTGAGGAAAAGGCATATCGGAGCACTGGTATGGAATGTGGTGGCATCAGAACAGGTGGGATGGAGACAGAGGAAAATGGAATGGAGTCCTTACAGGAAGGGAGGAAAGGTAGTTCGGGTAGCAGTGGGAGTTAATGGGCTTATACTGGATGTTTGTGCCAGAAATGGAGACGGAGAAGTTAGCGAAGGGAAGAGAAGAGTTGGAGATGGACCATGTGAACATAAGAAATAGGAGCAGGAGTTGGCCATTTTTCCCATCGAGCCTGCTCCGCCATTCAATCAGATCATTGCTGATCTTCGACCTATCCCCATATCCCATGATTCTCTTAATATCCAAAATATGGCTGATCATGCAACTTCAGTACCCCACTCCCACCTTCTCTCCATACCCCCTGATCCCCTTAGCCGTAAGGGCCTTAATACTTAAAGACTGAGCCTCCACAGCCCTCAGGGGTAGAGAATTCCAATGAAGGTGAGGGAAGGGTAGAGTACTGCGTACAGTTTTTGTCTCCTTATTTAAGGAGAGATATACTAGCATTGGAGGCAGTTCGGAGAAACAAAGAAACATAGAAAATAGGTGCAGGAGCAGGCCATTCGGCCCTTTGAGCCTGCACCGCCATTCAATATGATCATGGCTGATCATGCAACTTCAGTACCCCACTCCTACCTTCTCTCCATACCCCCTGATCCCCTTAGCCGTAAGGGCCTTAATACTTAAAGACTGAGCCTCCACAGCCCTCAGGGGTAGAGAATTCCAATGAAGGTAAGGGAAGGGTAGAGTACTGCATACAGTTTTTGTCTCCTTATTTAAGGAGAGATATACTAGCATTGGAGGCAGTTCGGAGAAACAAAGAAACATAGAAAATAGGTGCAGGAGCAGGCCATTCAGCCCTTTGAGCCTGCACCGCCATTCAATATGATCATGGCTGATCATGCAACTTCAGTACCCCACTCCCGCCTTCTCTCCATACCCCTTGATTCCCCTTAGCCATAAGGGCCACATCTAATTCCCTCTTGAATATATCCAACAAAGATTCACTAGGTTGACTTATGAAGAAAGGTTGAGCAGGTTGGGCCTATATTCACTGGAGTTTAGAAGAATGAGAGATGATCTTATTGAAACATATAAGATTCTGAGGGGGCTTGACAGGGTAGATGCAGAGAGGATGTTTCCCCTCATGGGGGAATCTAGAACTAGGGGGCATAGTTTAAGAATAAGGCGTCGCCCATTTATGATGAGGAGGAATTTCTTCTCTCAGAGGGTTGTAAATCTGTGGAATTCTCTGCCCCAGAGAGCTGTGGAGGCTGGGTCATTGAATATATTTAAGATGGAGATAGACATATTTTTGAACGGTGGGGAGCCAAGGGTTATGGGGAGCGGGCAGGGAAGTGGAGTTGAGCCCAAGATCAGATCAGCCATAATCTTATTAAACGGTGGAGCAGGCTCGAGGGGCCAAATGGCCGACTCCTGCTCCTATATCTTATGTTCTTATTATGAAATTGGAAGCAAAGTGAATGAAATTTTCCAGGTCATGGCGAGAGCAGGAAACAGCACCGAAGAGTCATCAATGTACCAGAAAAAGATGTGAGGGAGGTGACCTGAGTAGGACTGGAACAAAGAATGTTCCCCATATGCCACAAAAAGGCATGAATAGCTAGAACCCATGCGGGTTCCCATAGCAACATCTTTCATTTGGAATGGGTGAATGGAGTCAGAGGAGAAGTTGTTCAGTATGAGAACAAGTTCAGCCAGGGGGAGGAGGGTGGTGGTGAATGGGGACTGGTTGGGCCTCTGTTCAATGAGTGCCCTCAGGCCATCCTGATCGGGGATGGAGGTGCAGAGGGATTGAACATCCATGGTGAAAAGGAGTCGGTTAGAGTCGGGAAATTGGAGACTGTTAATGTGGCAGAGGGCATCGGAAGAGTCATAGATGTAGGTGGGAAGAGACTAGAGAAGGGGAGAAAAAAATTGAGTCGCGATAGGAAGAAATCAGTTCCGTGGGGCAAGAACAGGCTGAAACAATGGGTCAACCAGGGCAGTCCTGTTTGTGGATCTTGGGAAGGAGGTAGAAGTGGGCTATGCAGGTTTGGGGGTCTATGAGGTTGGAGGTCTTGGAGGGAAGATCTCGAGAGATGAGGCCAGTGACACTCTTGGAAATGATGGCTTGATGTTCGGTAGTGGGGTCATGGTCCAGTGGGAGGTATGAGGAGGTGTCAGAGAGTTGTCAATCAGCCTCTGCAAGGTAGAGGTCGGGTCGCCAAACAACAACAGTGCCACCCTTGTCAGCAGGTTTAATGACCATGTTAGGTTTGGATCTGAGCGAGCGGAGTGCTACAAGTTCAGAGGGAGGTAGGTTGGAGTGAGTGAGGGGAGCAGAGAAATTGAATTCACGCCAGCAGTGAATGAAAAGATCTAGAGGGGATAAGAGACCAGAGGGAGGGGTCCAGGTTGAACAAGAATTCTGAAAACGGGAGAAAGAGTCAGCTGTGTGGGGGGGGGAAGATGTGGGCATGGAAATGAAGGCGACGGAAAAAGAGCTCAGCGATGTGCTGAGCTCAACATTCATTGAGGTGGAGACGTAAGGGGATGAAGCTCAGGACTTTGCTGAGGACTGATCGTTTGGGTCAGAGAAGGGAAGGTCAAAGGATAGTGAAAACACGGCAGGGGTGAGATTGGAAGAAGAGATGATGTAATGACTCAAGAGTCTGGTTACTGTAAACTCACTCAGGTGCATCCATCTGATCTCACTCTGATCCATCTTTATTCCAGCCTGAGAGTGCCAGCGTGACAAAGACACCCAGTTTATATACAGGTGACCAAGCACACATGCCACATGCGTACAGCCCGAAGACCTCCGACCGCGGCGCCCTCTGGTGTCTGGTGACCCCCAAGCATTAATACATAACAACATCCCCCTTTTAAAATCTTAACAGTCTTTTTACAAATTAAGATGGTCTGAGGATTTCCTCTCACGAGTTGATCGTCTCAGTTTAACTTTGGCTCTGGGCGAGTGTTCTGAGTCCGTTGAGACTGAGGGCTGAGTAGCCGATCTGATGGGAGTGGTCATGACCACATCAGAGACTGAAGGTTCAGAGTCAGTAATGTCAGCAGAGTCGTCTGCTGAGTGAACAACGGTTGGTTGGTCACTAACTGTATCTTCCTCACTCGGTTCCAGTTCATCCGTGTGCCGCAGTTTCACCTGGTCAAGGTGTTTCCTGCATGTTTGCCCATTCTTGAGCACGACAATAAACACTCTGTTACCCTCCTTGACTGTAACAGTGCCGGCGATCCACTTTGGACCTTGACCATAGTTCAGTACATAAACCGGATTGTTGACCGGCAACACGATCATGACACCATTGCTGACTTTGACATCTGTTTTCAACATGATCATTCACGGTAGATAGGCAATGGCAGACATTTAAAAATCACATGGATGAACTACAACAATTGTACATCCCTGTCTGGAGTAAAAATAAAACGGGGAAGGTGGCCACCATGGCTAACAAGGAAAATTAGGGATAGTGTTAAATCCAAGGAAGAGGCAGTTAATTGACCAGAAAAAGCAGCAAATCTGAGGACTGGGAGAAATTTAGAATCCAGCAGAGAAGGACTAAGGGTTTAATTAGGAGGGGGAAAATAGAATATGAGAGTAAGCTTGCAGGGAACATAAAAACTGACTGCAAAAGCTTCAATAGATATGTGAAGAGAAACAGGTTAGTGAAGACAAACATAGGTCCCTTGCAGTAAGAATCAGGTGAATTCATAATGGGGAACAGAGAAATGGCAGACCAATTGAACAAATACTTTGGTTCTGTCTTCACGAACGAAGACACGAATAACCTTCTGGAAGTACTAGGGGACAAGGGTCTAACGAGAAGGAGGAACTGAAGGAAATCCTTATTAGTCAAGAAATTGTGTTAGGGAAATTGATGGGATTGAAGGTCGATAAAACCCCAGGGCCTGATAGTCTGCATCCCAGAGTACTTAAGGAAGTGGTCCTAGAAATAGTGGATGCATTGGTGATCATTTTCCAACAGTCTATCGACTCTGGATCAGTTCCTATGGACTGGAGGGTAGCTAATGTAACCCCACTTTATAAAAAAGGGGAGAGAGAAAATGGGGAATTATAGACCCGTTAGCCTGACATCAGTAGTGGGGAAAATGTTGGAATCAATTATTAAAGATAAAATAACAGCGCATTTGGAAAGCAGTGACAGGATCGGTCCAAGTCAGCATGGATTTATGAAAGGGAAATCATGCTTGACAAATCTTCTAGAATTTTTTGAGGAAGTAACTAGTAGAGTGGACAAGGGAGAACCAGTGGATGTGATGTTTGGACTTTCAAAAAGTTTTTGACAATGTCCCACACAAGAAATTGTTATGCAAAATTAAAGCACATAGTATTGTGGGTAATGTATTGACGTGGATAGAGAACTGGTTGGCAGACAGGAAGCAGAGAGTCGGGATAAGCGGGTCTTTTTCAGAATGGTAGGCAGTGACTAGTGGGGTGCCGCAGGGCTCAGTGCTGGGACCCCAGCTATTTACAATATACATCAATGATTTAGATGAAGGAATTGAGTGTAATATCTCAACGTTTGCAGATGACACTAAGCTGGGTGGCGGTGTGAGCTGTGAGGAGGATGCTAAAAGGCTGCACGATGATTTGGACAGGTTAGGTGAGTGGGCAAATGCATGGCAGATGCAGTATAATATGGATAAATGTGAGGTTATCCACTTTGGTGGCAAAAACACGAAGGCAGAATATTATCTGAATGGCGGCAGATTAGGAAAAGGGGAGGTGCAACGAGACCTGGGTGTCATGGTTCATCAGTCATTGAAAGTTGGCATACAGGTACAGCAGGCGGTGAAGAAGGCAAATGGTATGTTAACCTTCATAGGTAGGAGATTTGAGTATAGGAGCAGGGAGGTCTTACTGCAGTTGTACAGGGCCTTGGTGAGGCCTCACCTGGAATATTGTGTTCAGTTTTGGTCTCCTAATCTGTGGAAGGACGTTCTTGCTATTGAGGGAGTGCAGCGAAGGTTCACCAGACTGATTCCAGGGATGGCTGGACTGACATATGAGGAGAGACTGGATCAACTGGGCCTTTATACATTGGAGATTAGAAGGATGAGAGGGGATCTCATAGCAATGTATAAGATTCTGATGAGGTTGGACAGGTTAGATGCGGGAAAAATGTTCCCGATGTTGGGGAAGTCCAGAACCAGGGAACACAGTCTTAGGATAAGGGGTAGGCCATTTAGGACTGAGATGAGGAGAAACTCAGAGAGTTATTAACCTGTGGAATTCCCTGCCGCAGAGAGTTGTTGATGCCAGTTCATTGGATATATTCAAGAGGGAGTTAGATATGGTCCTTATGGCTAAAGGGATCAAGGGGTTTGGAGAGAAAGCAGGAAAGGGGTACTGAGGTGAATGATCAGCCATGATCTTATTGAATGGTGGTGCAGGCTCGAAGGGCCGAATGGCCTACTCCTGCACCTATTTTCTATGTTTCTATATAAGCAGCTCTGCCCAAAACCGACGTCATCTTATTTACAGTACTTGCCGTGGAACTCTGACTCGTCGATGAAATCTGCCTGAAATTATCATCCGTCGTCAAGCATGCCTGGGCAGTCGGGGTGGCCTTTTTCAAATGCAGCGTCTCTGCAGCCTACAGCTTCCTGAGGATCGCATCGTGGCTGATGCCTATCATGAAGATATCACGCAGCATGTCTTCCAGCATGTTCCCGAACTTACACTGCTCAGCAAGACGTCGCATTATGCATTAATACATAACAGATGGGATCAGAGGAAAGTGAAGGGGAAGCTGGTTGTGGACAGGCGGTGGTGTCCAATAGTTGCTGAAGTTTGCGATCCTTGACATCCAAAAGGAAGGAAAAAAAGTTTATTGTTGCAGTGCTGGATGAGGTGAAGGATGAAATGGAACTGTGGGTCAGGACAGCCTTGAGATAGAGTGAGGTGGTGCTGCTGAAGTGAGAGGTCGAGAGCGTGCATCTCGGGATGTGGCGAGAGCAGTGGGTCAAGGAATGCTGAATATCTCGGAGTTATCTATAATCCTGGGTGGATCTGAAACATGAGGGGTGGAATTTCAGTTGGAATCCACATGGAATAAGTTGGAGCCGGAGACAGTTGATGAAGAAAGAGATGTGGCTGTGAAAACGAGTTTTGGTAGACACCTGATCAAAAACGAGAAACAGAAAGCAATGAAGAGCAGAACTTCTTTAAATGTAGTCAATGTTGTAAGGTAGAAAATGCAGCAGCCAATTTGCACACAGCAAGCTCCCACAAACAGCAATATGATAATGACCAGATAATCTGTTTTAGTGATGTTGATTGAGGGATAAACATTGGTCAGGAGACCAGGATAACTCCCCTGCTCTTCGTACCAAACCCAAAGTTTTGTCCAACCTTTCTGATATCTTTGAATTTACGAACTTACCCTGATTTACCCTGGCTCTCTGTTATAACTGGAACCTATTAACAAAAAATGGATGTTATTTTATGTTTGGGTGATTAACAGAGATGTATGATAACTGTCACTGACTGTGGGACATGTGTATTTATAACTGGCTGTGACTCTTCAACCAACATTAGCCTGCAGGAGGAGCTGGTGTCACACTGGAGACACTGAGGGAGCAGAGACACACCAGCCTGCATTCTAACACAGAGGGTAAAATGGTGCCACCGCACGGTAGTAACCAACAAAGCGCTGTTGTTACAACTTTTGGGCTCGTGTTAGTATTTTATGGATTCGGCAGTGCTGGCGATCTGGTAACCATGTCACCCATTCAGCAGTGTGCCCAAACTGCCCAATATCTAATCATATGATCAAGAGAGAAAGGACTTGCATTTATATAGCACCTTTCATGACCTCAGGACATCCCAAAGCTCTTTACAGTCAAGGAAGTACTTCAAAAAGAAATTGCTGCCTCATCTTCAGGGTTCCAAGCCCCAAAAGCCCTCTTGCCACCCACCCCGCCCGGTTGAGGCCTACGTGCTCAATGTGTCTCTCCTCTCTTGGATTACCGGCCTCCAGTGCAACACTGGCTCCCCCTGTAGGCCAATGTTGGGAGGCCCCACACTCGGCTCCACTTCCCTCTGACGTGGGTGCCCAAGGAGGGGGGTGGTTGGATGTTTGGCTTCTTAATACCTCCCCCCCCCCAATCCCATGGAAATTCCCAGCTCAACCAGGTCTGCACTGTTGTCTGGGGGTGGGGTAGGGTGGGGTGGGGGGTGTTGCACTGCCAGAGTTAGGTGGGACACCAGTGGAACCCCCCCATCAAAAATTTCACCCTCCAATTTCTCTCAAATCGTACGTCACTGGTCTATGTGCCTAACATTCTAATACTTTTTAGAAAAATTGTTTCTCCACAACATCCCAATATTGAAAGTATGTTTTATACCTGCTCACTCTCTAAATCTCCCTCTCCTGATCCAGCCTCCTTTATTGTACGGCTACCTCACTGGTTATTGCCCAATTCCACAGTTTCTCCTTTCTCCTTGTCGTTGATCTGGACAATTCCATAACTGAGCTAAAGCCTTAGGGAAATTATTGCTTTCAGCTGCTATTGCTACAGTAGCTAATTTCTGCCCCTCCCACCTAATTTATATCCCTTAATTCCTCCAAATCAGAGCACACATTAGACTATATCCCATCTCCCCTCTCCCCCCACCCCGTGTAGCAGGCTGCCCGGCCTCTGATCATTTAAATTAGTCAACCCTACCATTTCTGCCAAGGTCAAAAATGTGGCCAAACCTTCAGGCTCTGGGAGTTACTAAGTCAGATATCGAGTCGCTCTGCAGTAGCAGAGGTTACATCTTTATTTGCAGAACCATCTTGCTGTAGTCACTCCTTTGGAAATTATTTACAAAAAATGATTATTGTTAATATCCACAATTTTTTTGCCCGTTTATGTTTTCGGAGGAATACCTTCGTTTAAAGGGTGATCTCTAATCACCGGATGGCGAACTGGGAGAAGCAAATGGGCTGAAATTATGAGGCATCTGAGTTAACCCCGAGTCGACACTCAGTAATCCTGAGGGCTACTGTAAGAATATAAGAACATAAGAAATAGGAGCAGGAGTAGGCCATATGGCCCCTGCTCCACCATTTAATACAATCATGGCTGATCTGATCATGGATTCAGGTCCACTTCCCTGCCCGCTCCCCATAACCCTTTATTCCCTATCGTTTAATAAACTGTCTCTTTCTGTCTTAAATTTATTCAATGTCCCAGCTTCCACAGCTCTCTGAGGCAGTGAATTCCACAGATCCACAACTCTCTGAGAGAATAAATTTCTCTTCATCTCAGTTCTAAGATTATGCCCTCTAGTTTTAGTCTACCTTATCAGTGGAAACATCCTCTCTGCATCCACCTTGTCAAGCCCCCTCATAATCTTATATGTTTCGATAAGATCATCTCTCATTCTTCTGAAGTTCAATGAGTAAAGGCCCAACCTTCTCAATCTTTCCTCATAAGTCAATTCCCCCATCTCCGGAATCAACCTAATGAACCTTCTCTGAATTGCCTCCAAAGCAAGTTGATCCTTTCGTAAATATGCACGCAGTATTCCAGGTGTAGCCTCACCAATACCCTGTACAACTGTAGCAAGACTTCCCTGTTTTTATACTCCATCCCCTTTGCAATAAAGGCCAAGATTCCATTGGCCTTCCTGATCACTTGCTGTACCTGCATACTAACCTTTTGTGTTTCATGCACAAGTACCCCCAGGTCCCACTGTACTGCAGCACTTTGCAATCTTTCTCCATTTAAATAATAACTTGCTCTTTGATTTTTTTCTGCCAAAGTGCATGACCTCACACTTTCCAACATTATACTCCATGTGCCAGATTTTTACCCACTCACTTAGCCTGTCTATGTCCTTTTGCAGATTTTTATGTCCTCCTCACACATTGCTTTTCCTCCCATCTTTGTATCGTTGGCAAACTTGGCTATGTTATATTCAGTCCCTTCCTCCAAGTCATTAATATAGATTGTAAATAGTTGGGGTCCCAGCACTGATCCCTGCGGCACCCCACTGATTACTAATTGTCAACCCGAGAATGAACCATTTATCCCCACTCTCTGTTTTCTGTTCTGCTAGAGAATTCAAGCTCTGCAGCCAGGCTGCATTTAGACAGGCTGTGAAAAAACACAGGCCACATTGCATTAAGTCATCAATCAACTTGACATTTTCGGAACTTGGGTAGCGAGCCAATTAAAACGTTAAAAGACTATTAATTGAGCCAATAAGGTCAAAGAAGGCGAGTTATTTTCTGTAAATTGAACCCGGTATAAATACAGCCATTTTGACCATGTGGTTCCAGTAAGACAAAGGAACTGGCAATCAGCCAGCAGCTTGTTGCTCTCTGCCAAGATTAAAAAGTTAAAACTACCATCGGAGTTCGTATTTCATTGGAAATTAAGAGATCTAACATGTTTGTTAGCCAATCCTCTATCCATGCTAATATATTATCCCCAATCCCGTGAACTTTTATCTTGTGCAATAACCTTTTATGTGGCACCTTGTCAAATGCCTTCTGGAAGTCCAAATACACCACATCCACTGGTTCCCCTTCATCCACCCTGTTCGTTACATCCTCAAAGAATTCTAGCAAATTTGTCAAACATGACTTCCCCTTCATAAATCCATGCTGACTCTGCCTGATTGAATTTTGCTTTTCCAAATGTCCTGCTACTGCTTCTTTAATAATGGACTCCAACATTTTCACAACCACAGATGTTAGGCTAACTGGTCTATAGTTTCCTGCTTTTTGTCTGCCTCCTTTTTTAAATAGTGGTGTTACATTTGCAGTTTTCCAATCTGCTGGGACCTCCCCAGAATCCGGGGAATGTTGGTAAATTACAACCAATGCATCCACTATCCCTGCTGCTACTTCTCTTAAGACCCTAGGCTGCAAGCCATCAGGTCCAGGGGATTTATCCGCCTTTAGTCCCATTATCTTACTGAGTACCACCTCCTTAGTGATTGTGATTGTGTTAAGTTCCTCCCTGCTATAGCCCCTTGACTATCCACTGTTATCCATTGTTTGTGTCCTCTACTGTAGAGACTGATACAAAATATTTGTTCAGAGTTTCTGCCATCTCCATGTTCCCCATTACTAATTCCCCGGTCTCATCCTCCAAGGGACCAACATTTACTTTAGCCACTCTTTTCCTTTTTACATACCTATAGAAACTCTTACTATCTGTTTTTATATTTTGTGCTATTTACTTTCATAGTCTATCTTCCCTTTCTTAATCGTTTTTTTGTCATTCTTTGTTGGCTTTTAAAAAAAGGACCTTTACCTTTCATCTTAGTGATTGTATTAATGGTGAGACTTCCTTTAAGATTGCACAACAGGTAGTCTTTTCCAGTGTTTAGAATCCAGTAACTGATCTTCTCAATGGAACAAGGTAACGGAAGAATCTGTGAGAACTGTTATGTCTATAGTGTACTTATGAATGACTCCACAAGGCAATGTGTTGTACTTGGATTGCAGTGACCTTGGTCCTTTATTCCAAACTCCAGAGCGCTGTGCAAGCATGGTTTGCAGCCTTTTATACTGGGCCCTGCCACCAGGGCAGGAAACCCCCGGTCTCCACCAGTTGCACCCTCTAGTGGTGCCAGCATGTATGTACATGGTGTGCACCTTGTTGATAGTACATCAGGTAAACAAGTCTCCATCTTATGCAACTGCACAGTGACTACACATAGAGTATAACTATAGTCTGCATATATAACATCATTCTCCCCCAAGTCCTTTATGCCAATTACCTTTGCACTATGTGCTCTGGCTTAGCTCTCCCTAGACTTAAGTGCCAATAGCCCTTGCACCTTGGCTGTGCTTTGGCTTGGCTCTCTCCCTGTTAACCCCCAAGTCCTTTTGCCACAACGTTGGGTAGTGGTTACCAGTTTGGATGGTTAGATGATGCAATGGAGGTTCCAGTGGGTTCTGGGTGTGATCCATGTGTGTGTCCATGGCTACATACATCCATTTCCCCCACCCAGCAAGATCATGCAGCTGGCCCATTACATTAACATACAGGATCAGACACAGTGCAAGTACAAAGAAAGGAAGTTACAATTTGTATCGCGACACCTTGGTTCAGTGACTTACATTCGTTACGTTTTGCGGTCGTGCGCCAGGATTGGGTAGATTGCATTCATGGTTCAGTCATGGTAAGTGCTGAGGTAGCAGTACAGGTATGCAAGGACGCAGGTTCCAGAGCAACCAGACGGTGTCATAGTCGTCTGATCGCAGCGCTGCGTCCCCTGCTAGCGGGGTGGGCTTGGTTCGCTCACCTGGCCAGGACTCAGGGCCTTTGCCATTGCCTAGTGGTGGGCAGAGCCACAGATGTGTGTGGCCTCCCTGTCCTCCTTTGAGGGCTGCAGAGACTTCTGCCTGCTCTCCAACGGTGTTGGGAATCTGGCTGTTCCAGGTCCCTTTTGGGGAACTCGTTGGTTCTTACCTTTCACTCCCGGACATGGCCGAGGTAGCGACTGAGTCCGGGAGCTGCGCCGTCTCCACCCAGGTGGTGGGCAACGGCGGCCGACTGCGCGTATTGGCGCCGTTTTCATTTCCAGGTCCGTGGTGAATCATGCCATCGGGTGCCTGCAGTGTGGGATAGACCTGGGGCAGGGTATCAGGATCAGTGCCTTCAGCCTCCTGAAATAACTCGCTTGCTGCTCTTGGGGACACTCTATTCCAGACATTCCGTAACAACATTTTGTTTTTTATATTAGGACTGGTACCAACATCTCGCAACAACATTCTGTTCACAATCTTAATCGGTTCGTTACATTGATTGCCATGCATACAATGTCTCTTTAAGTTCAGTTGGTTGCAGGTCTCCGTTAAGAGAACCCTGCTGGCTTTACCCCAATTAAATCCTTTGTTAGACACCACGTGTTGGTCCCTCAGCGTTGTGATATGGCTGTGGCCATCTTTTTTTTCAGCCGCGCTGCACCTCGCTGCAGCAGGGACGCCATCTTGCCTCTGTCCTCGAGGTCGACTACCTTGATCCTTCTCTCCCGTGTTACTGCCACAAAAGCTGGAAGAGTGCCTGTGAATTCGATCTTCCTCCCCAGGAGTCCTGCCACTGGAGCCGAGAAGGTACTTTTAGGTCATTCCGGTCGGATCATTGCCACGCAGTTGTGATGGACGGTCTGTACCTCAGGTGCTGCGCTGGTCTGTTCGCTGGTGCCTGGCCCAAGCGAAGATGAGGTTTTGCTCTGCCTCTGAGCACGGGGGACATCGATTGCTGGAGTGAAGAGCTCTTCCCATTTCCACTGGATCTTCCCCATCCACCTTCTTCCGAGTAGTGTTGGGCCATCACCTGCAACAATCCACAGAGGTAACTTGTGCACCACACCATTATGGGTTACACTTACATCTGCACAACCAAGGACTGGGATCAGCTCCCTTGGTGTAGGTGCGCAACTTTTCCTGTACTGGAACTAGCTCGGGTCGTTTTTCGTTCCACAGCCTCTCAAAGGCATCCTGGCTCATCACTGGCTCACTCCCGTGTCCACTTCCATGAAGACTGGAACGCTATTTATCTCGACTTCCATCTTCAGTGGAGGACAATCGGTGGTGCAGGTATACACTCCATACACTTCTTCTTGGGACTGAGCTGCCTCTCTGGCCAAATCATCATACTTCCTGCTGGATTCAAAGTCATCTACTGACTCCTCTGCAAGACGGTGAGTCATATTTCTTTTACACATGTGCTGGAGGTGGCCCTTTGTGTTACAGGCTTTGGATACGTACTCCGCAAACCGACATTGGTGAGTCCTATGGTTTCCTCCGCAACGCCAGCATGGTGCTACTCGATTAGCACCCCTCAGCGGACTCTGAGTTCTGGAACCCTGAGGTCTGTGCTCTGTGCCCTGGGCAGAGCCACGTTCTACAGTTTTGCCTGTGAAAGGCACCATTCTGTGTACAGTACTTACCGGGTTTGAGTCCACAGGTTGAATAATTTGCTTGTGCTGCAGGTCGAGGTCATGAATGCCTGACTGATGCTGATGGCTTTCTGCAGGTTGACTGTGGTGTCGGCAGATAATACCTTGTGAAGGAGGCCCTCGTGGCCAATTGCTATAACGAAGCTGTCTCGCAATGCTTTGTTGAGGTGCGTGCCAAAATCACACGATGCCGCAAGTCTCCTGACCCTCAGGTCTGCGTTGCGTGTAGAATCTGTGCCTGGCCGAGAGGATGCTCTTCTTTGGTTTAAGTTGGTCGCAAATTAGTTCAGTCAGCTCATCGTATGTCTTATCCTTGGCCTTCGTGGGTGCCAGCAAGTCCCTGACGAGGCGGTAGACCTCAGGCCCACAACTGGTCAGCAGTATAACCTTGCGCTTCTCTGTCAATGTGTCCATCTCCCCTGCCAGGTCGTTTGCCACAAAATATAGCTTGAGCCTTTCCGTGAAGGCATCCCAATCATCACCCTCTGCAAAGTCTTTTGGTGTGCCAAAGGTAGCCATGATCGCGTGAAAGTCCTTATTCTCATTGCCAGTTGTTATGGCTATAGTATACTTATGAATGACTCCACAAGGCAATGTGTTGTACTTGAACTGTAGTGATCTTGGTCCTTTATTCCAAACTCCAGAGCATTGTGCAAGCATGGTGTGCAGTCTTTTATACAGGGTCCTGCCACCAGGGCAGGAAACCCCCGGTCTCCACCAGTTGCACCCTCTAGTGGTGCCAGCATGTATGTACACGGTGTGAACCTTGATGAAAGTACATCAGGTAAACAAGTATCCATCTTATACACTCTCACAGTGACTACACATAGAGTACATCCATTGTCTGCATATACAACAAGAATTAATTAGCATGTCCAACTTTCATGCAACATTCAGGTCTGTGTGACCTTTGAACTGAATTTTAAAGAATATTATGAAAATATGTTTAAGGAGGACAAAAGAATTACCTCCTGACCCTCGGTAAATTTCAGCTTATCCAAAACTCGGCTGCCCATTTACAAACTCGCACCAAGTCCCATTCACCCATCATCCCTGTGCTTGCTGACCTACATTGGCTCCCAGTCCAGTCATACCTCAATTAAAAAATTCTCATCATTGTGTTCAAATCCCTCCATGGCCTCCCTATCTCTGTAACCTTCTCCAGCCCTACAACACTCCAAGATCTCTGCGCTCCTCCAATTTTGGCCTCTTGCGTATTCCCAATTTCCTTCTACCCACCATTGGCAGCCATGTCTCCAGCTGTCTTAGCCCACAGTCTGGAATTCCCTCCCTAAACCCCTCCGCCACTCTGTCTTTCTCTCCTTTAAAACATGCCTTAAAACGTTTGGTTGCCTGTCCTAATAACTCCACCTTCTATACCTCGGTGTTAAATTATTTTGTTAACGCTTCTGTGAAGCACCTTACATAGAAACATAGAAAATAGGTGCAGGAGCAGGCCATTCAGCCCTTCTAGCCTGCACCGCCATTCAATGAGTTCATGGCTGAACATGAAACTTCAGTACCCCCTTCCTGCTTTCTCGCCATAACCCTTGATCCCCCGAGTAGTAAGGACTTTATCTAACTCCCTTTTGAATATATTTAGTGAATTGGCCTCAACTACTTTCTGTGGTAGAGAATTCCACAGGTTCACCACTCTCTGGGTGAAGAAGTTTCTCCTCATCTCGGTCCTAAATGGCTTACCCCTTATCCACAGACTGTGACCCCTGGTTCTGGACTTCCCCAACATTGGGAACATTCTTTCTGCATCTAACCTGTCTAAACCCGTCAGAATTTTAAACGTTTCTATGAGGTCCCCTCTCATTCTTCTGAACTCCAGTGAATACAAGCCCAGTTGATCCAATCTTTCTTGATAGGTCAGTCCCGCCATCCCGGGAATCAGTCTGGTGAACCTTCGCTGCACTCCCTCAATAGCAAGAATGTCCTTCCTCAAGTTAGGAGACCAAAACTGTACACAATACTCCAGGTGTGGCCTCACCAAGGCCCTGTACAACTGTAGCAACACCTCCCTGCCCCTGTATTCAAATCCCCTCGCTATGAAGGCCAACATGCCATTTGCTTTCTTAACCGCCTGCTGTACCTGCATGCCAACCTTCAATGACTGATGTACCATGACACCCAGGTCTCGTTGCACCTTCCCTTTTCCTAATCTGTCACCATTCAGATAATAGTCTGTCTCTCTGTTTTTACCACCAAAGTGGATAACTTCACATTTATCCACATTATACTTCATCTGCCATGCATTTGCCCACTCACCTAACCTATCCAAGTCACTCTGCAGCCTAATAGCATCCTCCTCGCAGCTCACACTGCCACCCAACTTAGTATCATCCGCAAATTTGGAGATACTGCATTTAATCCCCTTGTCTAAATCATTAATGTACAATGTAAACAGCTGGGGCCCCAGCACAGAACCTTGCGGCACTCCACTAGTCACTGCCTGCCATTCTGAAAAGTACCCGTTTACTCCTACTCTTTGCTTCCTGTCTGACAACCAGTTCTCAATCCACGTCAGCACACTACCCCCAATCCCATGTGCTTTAACTTTGCACATTAATCTCTTGTGTGGGACCTTGTCGAAAGCCTTCTGAAAGTCCAAATATACCACATCAACTGGTTCTCCTTTGTCCACTTTACTGGAAACATCCTCAAAAAATTCCAGAAGATTTGTCAAGCATGATTTCCCTTTCACAAATCCATGCTGACTTGGACCTATCATGTCACCATTTTCCAAATGCACTGCTATGACATCCTTAATAATTGATTCCATCATTTTACCCACTACTGAGGTCAGGCTGACCGGTCTATAGTTCCCTGTTTTCTCTCTCCCTCCTTTTTTAAAAAGTGGGGTTACATTGGCTACCCTCCACTCCATAGGAACTGATCCAGAGTCAATGGAATGTTGGAAAATGACTGTCAATGCATCCGCTATTTCCAAGGCCACCTCCTTAAGTACTCTAGGATGCAGTCCATCAGGCCCTGGGGATTTATCGGCCTTCAATCCCATCAATTTCCCCAACACAATTTCCCGACTAATAAAGATTTCCCTCAGTTCCCCCTCCTTACTAGACCCTCTGACCCCTTTTATATCCGGAAGGTTGTTTGTATCCTCCTTAGTGAATACCGAACCAAAGTACTTGTTCAATTGGTCCGCCATTTCTTTGTTCCCCGTTATGACTTCCCCTGATTCTGACTGCAGGGGACCTACGTTTGTCTTCACCAACCTTTTTCTCTTTACATACCTATAGAAACTTTTGCAATCCGCCTTAATGTTCCCTGCAAGCTTCTTCTCGTACTCCATTTTCCCTGTCCTAATCAAACCCTTTGTCCTCCTCTGCTGAGTTCTAAATTTCTCCCAGTCCCCAGGTTCGCTGCTATTTCTGGCCAATTTGTATGCCACTTCCTTGGCTTTAATACTATCCCTGATTTCCCTAGATAGCCACGGTTGAGCCACCTTCCCTTTTTTATTTTTACGGCAGACAGGAATGTACAATTGTTGTACTTCATCCATGCGGTCTCTAAATGTCTGCCATTGCCCATCCACAGTCAACCCCCTAAGTATCATTCGCCAATCTATCCTAGCCAATTCACGCCTCATACCTTCAAAGTTACCCTTCTTTAAGTTCTGGACCATGGTCTCTGAAATTACTGTTTCATTCTCCATCCTAATGCAGAATTCCACCATATTATGGTCACTCTTCCCCAAGGGGCCTCGCACAATGAGATTGCTAATTAATCCTCTCTCATTACACAACACCCAGTCTAAGATGGCCTCCCCCCTAGTTGGTTCCTCAACATATTGGTCTAGAAAACAATCCCTTATGCACTCCAGGAAATCCTCCTCCACCGTATTGCTTCCAGTTTGGCTAGCCCAATCTATGTGCATATTAAAGTCACCCATTATAACTGCTACACCTTTATTGCATGCACCCCTAATTTCCTGTTTGATGCCCTCCCCAACATCCCTATTACTGTTTGGAGGTCTGTACACAACTCCTACTAACGTTTTTTGCCCTTTGGTGTTCTGCAGCTCTACCCATATAGATTCCACATCATCCAAGCTAATGTCTTTCCTAACTATTGCATTAATCTCCTCTTTAACCAGCAATGCTACCCCACCTCCTTTTCCTTTTATTCTATCCTTCCTGAATGTTGAATACCCCTGAATGTTGAGTTCCCAGCCCTGATCATCCTGGAGCCACGTCTCCGTAATCCCAATCACATCATATTTGTTAACATCTATTTGCACAATTAATTCATCCACCTTATTGCGGATACTCCTTGCATTAAGACACAAAGCCTTCAGGCTTGTTTTATTAACACCCTTTGTCCTTTTAGAATTTTGCTGTACAGTGGCCCTTTTTGTTCTTTGCCTTGGGTTTCTCTGCCCTCCACTTTTCCTCGTCTCCTTTCTGTCTTTTGCTTTTGTCTCCTTTTTGTTTCCCTCTGTCTCCCTGCATTGGTTCCCATCCCCCTGCCATATTAGTTTAAATCCTCCCCAACAGCACTAGCAAACACTCCCCCTAGGACATTGGTTCCAGTCCTGCCCAGGTGCAGACCGTCCGGTTTGTACTGGTCCCACCTCCCCCAGAACCGGTCCCAATGCCCCAGGAATTTGAATCCCTCCCTGCTGCACCACTGCTCAAGCCACGTATTCATCTGCGCTATCCTGCGATTCCTACTCTGACTATCACGTGGCACTGGTAGCAATCCCGAGATTACTACTTTTGAGGTCCTACTTTTTAATTTAGCTCCTAGCTCCTTAAATTCGTTTCGTAGGACCTCATCCCTTTTTTTGCCTATGTCGTTGGTACCAATGTGCACCACGACAACTGGCTGTTCTCCCTCCCATTTCAGAATGTCCTGCACCCGCTCCGAGACATCCTTGACCCTTGCACCAGGGAGGCAACATACCATCCTGGAGTCTCGGTTGCGGCCGCAGAAACGCCTATCTATTCCCCTCACAATTGAATCCCCTATCACTATCGCTCTCCCACTCTTTTTCTTGCCCTCCTGTGCAGCAGAGCCAGCCACGGTGCCATGAACTTGGCTGCTGCTGCCCTCCCCTGATGAGTCATTCCCCTCAACAGTACCCAAAGCGGTGTATCTGTTTTGCAGGGGGATGACCGCAGGGGACCCCTGCACTACCTTCCTTGCTCTACTCTTCCTGCTGGTCTTCCATTCCCTATCTGGCTGTGGACCCTTTCCCTGCGGTAAGACCAACTCACTACACGTGATACTCACGTCATTCTCAGCATCGTGGATGCTCCAGAGTAAATCCACCCTCAGCTCCAATTCCGTAACGCGGTCCGTCAGGAGCTGGAGGCGGATACACTTCCCGCACACGTAGTCGTCAGGGACACCGGAAGCGTCCCTGAGTTCCCACATGGTACAGGAGGAGCATAACACCTTGAGACATTTTACCATGTAACAGCACTGTGGGAGCACCTTCACCACAAGGACTGCAGCAGTTCAAGAAGGCAGCTCACCATCACGTTCTCAAGGGAAATTAGGGATGGGCAATAAATGCTGGCCTTGGCTATAAAAAAATATATAAATGCAAGTTGTTGTTGTGACATTCCAACTAGTTGAATTATTTTTCAGACATGTTTGCTTTCCTGATCTCAGTGGCCACTGCCCAGAGTGATATTAAACCAATAACATGCAGTACACTTAATCAATGGACTTGCTCTGTTATAGAACTGGGCAAATCACTGTCAGATTTAAGGGCGAGCGCTACATCACACTGGATATCGGAATCTGATAGACCAGTGTGCAATGCCATGGGATATTTGTGAGCAATGCCATGGGATACCCGCGAGCAATGCCATGGGATATCCGTGAGCAATGCCATTGGATATCCACGAGCAACGCCATGGGATATCCGTGAGCAATGCCATTGGATATCCGTGAGCAATGCCATTGGATATCTGTAAGCAATGCCATGGGATATCCATGAGCAATGCCATGGGATATCCGTGAGCAATGCCATGGGATATCTGTAAGCAATGCCATGGGATATCTGTAAGCAATGCCATGGGATATCCGTGAGCAATGCCATTGGATATCTGTAAGCAATGCCATGGGATATCCGTGAGCAATGCCATGGGATATCCGTGAGCAATGCCATAGGATATCTGTAAGCAATGCCATGGGATATCCGTGAGCAATGCCATGGGATATCTGTAAGCAATGCCATGGGATATCTGTAAGCAATGCCATAGAATATCTGTAAGCAATGCCATGGGATATCTGTAAGCAATGCCATGGGATATCTGTAAGCAATGCCATAGAATATCTGTAAGCAATGCCATGGGATATCTGTAAGCAATGCCATGGGATATCCGTGAGCAATGCCATGGGATATCTGTAAGCAATGCCATGGGATATCTGTAAGCAATGCCATGGGATATCCGTGAGCAATGCCATGGGATATCCCCGAGCAATGCCATGGGATATCCCCGAGCAATGCCATGGGATATCCGTGAGCAACGCCATAGGATATCCGTGACCAATGCCATGGGATATCCGTGTGCAATGCCATGGGATATCTGTGAGCAATGCCATGGGAGATCTGCGAGCAATGCCACGGGTCATCTATGAGCAATGCCATGGGATATCTACCAATATTATTTAATTTCCATCAGTGATTTTGCCAGCCAATGGGCTAAGGCTCTTTCCATTACTCCAAAGTGCTTCCTTTCTTGTGCCCACGTTATATTCTACACCAATGAACATGGAAGTGGCTTGCTGTCAGTGCTCAGCGCCACCATGTGACTGTACAGCAGATCCTCAGCATCACTGAGCAATGCCATGGGGTAGCTTCCATTAGTTTACAGTGAGAACAGATCATTTTAAATCGGGGTAAAGCACTAATTGACCTGGGGTTCGGGTGATATACATGAATTGTTCAAGCTTCACTTTAAGGGCTTTTCAGACTGATGATGTTATCTCAGCCTTCGGATTGGTTGTTGTGTTGCAACATGAGTCGGTGAAAATCTCATTTTAACAAAAAAAGGCGAAATCCCAGTTTTAATCAATAATTGACAAAACTAACAAAAATGCAACATCTGCTTTCTAAAAATACAATTAGATAGTACGTCATTAACTAAGTACAGACTTTTTCCTACTTTATATTGAAAGAGGAATTTTGCCCTTCGAGCTCTCTGTTATTCTCTGTATAGAGTGATGTTACATTGCAATGTGTCTGTAATCTTGCAGTAATGGTCACAGCTAAACTGTTCATTGCAAGCATAAAACTGGCACAGCCACTGGACTCTGAACCAGGAGACTTGGGTTGCAATCCTGCTCCCAACTGATGCTCCCAACACTTCGGTTTCTTCTGAAGAGCAAGTTTATTGGTTTGAGAGAAGACAGAGGAAGGGAGGGGAAACTGGCCTGAGGCACAACTGAAACAGGGCTTCTGCCAGGTCTAGAGAGTGGGATTACTGGTGTCACTCTGTGAAAACACCTTTGTTTTTTTTGGAAATTCGTAGCCAATCGTTCCAATTCTTTGTCAAATCACAAACGCCAGAGGTCACCTTGGGCCCATTCAAGGATCACTCTGCGCCAATGCTCTTAGCCAAAAGGCCTAGAGCCACTGCACCGTTCCTGGAAGTACTGCAATACCAGGTTCGTGCCATGGAGGTGGATGGGTCAGGTCCCCCACACACCTCCGTGGAGGTGGATGGGTCAAGCCACCCCACCCACCTCCTATTTCCAAAAAAGCAAGCATATACCTTCCTGATCCAGGGAGAACCACCTTGGGGTTATGGTGGTTACTCCCCTGTCAGGTCAGTTACGCATGATCTTAGCCAAAAGGCCGAGAAGCGAAAACACCTTTACCGTGGATCATCTTAACCTGCTAACTGAGGGTAGTGTGAGAGAGTTCAATTTCACTGTACTGATACATTAGGTATCCACACCTCAGTAAGTAGCACTCTCACCTCCAGGGACTTGAGCATATAATCCAGGCTGACACTCCAGTGCAGTAGTAAGGGAAGTATGCACTGCCGGAGGTGACGTCGTTCGGATTGAGACGTTAAACTGAGGGCCAGCCTGCTCTCAGGTGGATGTAAAATATCCCATGGCACTATTCGAAGAAGGGCACAAATATTTTTCTGGTGTCCTGGCTAGTACTAATCCCTCAACCAACACCAAAAACACACAATCTGGTCATTTATTTCATTAGTTTGTGGGATCTTGCTGTGCGCAAATTGGCTGTCATTAGAACAGCGACTACACTTCAAAAGTATTACATTGTCTGTAAAATGCATTGGTTGAGGTTGTGAAAGGAGCTATAGAAATGCAAGTTTTTTTCTTTTACACGTTCAACATTGACTTTTAACGACAACTGCAAGATTGAAGACACTTGATCAGCTCCGCTGGGCAGGCCACATTGTCCACATGCCAGACACGAGACTCCCAAAGCAAGTGCTCTATTCAGAACTCCTTCACGGCCAACGAACCAAAGGTGGGCAGAGGAAACGTTACAAGGACACCCTCAAAGCCTCCTTGATAAAGTGCAACATCGCATCGACACCTGGGAGTCCCTGGCCAAAGACTGCCCTAAGTGGAGGAAGTGCATCCAGGAAGGCGCTGAGCACCTCGACTCTCATCGCTGAGAGCATGCAGAAATCAAGCGCGGGCAGCGGGACGAGCGTGCGGCAAACCAGTCCCACCCACCCTTTCCCTCAACGACTATCTGTCCCACCTGTGACAGGGACTGTGGTTCTCGAATTGGACTGTTCAGCCACCTAAGGACTCACTTTAAGAGTGAAAGTATTGTGTTCCTAACACAGATGAGGCTGCACACAGGGAGGTTAAAGTAACAGTGACCTCAGTCTTTAATAAGACACTCCAGATTGACTAACAGGCCTTAGGGTCCGGCTTATATACAGTGCTCCCAAGGGATGCTGGGATTCCTTGGGACTTCTGAGGATACGCTCCCTGGTGGTGGAACATGGGAGTGCATGCTTTACAGATTCACAACATCACTCCCCCCCAAAGTCAAAGTGAGGCAGTCGGGAGCCTTTCTTTCCCTGGTGGACTGCCTCGGCACAAATGTCTGTTCTGGTGTGTTGGCTGTGCCCTCGCTGGGCTGGTGTGCTGTTGGCCCTGTACGGCTGCTAGGTGAGCCTGGCCTTGCTGGACTGTTGGGTGTGATGGGTTTGATTTCCTGGTCTGGCGTGGTGTCGTTGATCCTTTGGGTGTGTGTTGTGGGCTCGAAAAAGGTGGTGTCTGCTGTGGGTTGTTCAGGGCAGTCTGTGAACTGCAGCCTCGTTTGGTCCAGGTGCTTTCTGCAAATTTGCCCATTGTCTAGTTTGACTACAAACACCCTACTCCCTTCTTTAGCTATCACCGTGCCCGCGATCCACTTGGGACCATGTCCATAGTTTAGCACATACACAGGGTCATTCAGATCAATTTCCCGTGACACAGTGACGCGACCATCGTTTACATTTTGTTGCTGCCGCCTGCTCTCTACCTGATCATGCAGGTTGGGGTGAACCAGCGAGAGTCTGATTTTAAGTGTCCTTTTCATGAGTAGCTCAGCCGGGGGCACCCCTGTGAGCGAGTGGAGTCTCGTGCAGTAGCTGAGCAGTACTTGGGACAGGCGGGTTTGGAGTGAGCCTTCTGTGACTCGTTTAAGGCTCTGTTTGATGGTTTGTACTGCACACTCTGCCTGCCCTTTGGAGGCTGGTTTAAACGGGGCCGAGGTGACATGTTTGATCCCATTGCGGGTCATGAATCCTTTAAATTCGGCATTGGTGAAACATGGCCCGTTGTCACTGACCAGTATGTCAGGCAGGCCGTGGGTGGCAAACATGGCCCTCAGGCTTTCAATGGTGGTGGTGGCGGTGCTTCCCGACATTATTTCACATTCAATCCATTTTGAAAAAGCATCCACCACCACCAGGAGCATTTTATCGTGAAACGGGCCCACATAGTCAACATGGATCCTCAACCATGGTCTGGAGGGCCAGGACCACAAACTTAGTGGTGCCTTTCTGGGCGCGTTGCTCAACTGAGCACACACGCTGCATTGCTGTACACAGGACTCTAAGTCAGAGTCGATACTGGGCCACCACACGTGGGATCTGGCTATCGCTTTCATCATTACTATACCCGGGTGTGTGCTGTGGAGATCTGAGATGAACGTCTCCCTGCCCTTTTTTGGTAGCACTACGCGGTTATCCCACAACAGGCAGTCTGCCTGAATGAACAGCTTGTCGTTTCACCGCTGGAACGGCTTGATTGGCTCTTGCATTTCAATGGGGATGCTGGCCTAGCTCCCATGCAGTACACAGTTTTTTACGAGGGACAGCAGAGGATCTTGGCTGGTCCAAGTCCTAATCTGGCGGGCCATGGTAGGTGATTTATCAGTTTCAAACGCTTCCATGACCATCAACAAGTCTGTGGGCTGCATCACCATCAACAAGATTGCAGGCTGCGCCATTTCCACCCCCGTGGTGGGCAATGGTAGCCGACTGAGAGCATCCGCACAGTTCTCGGTGCCTGGCCTGTGGCGGATGGTATAGTTATAAGCTGATAACGCGAGTGCCCACCTTTGTATGCGGGCTGAGGCATTAATATTTATCCCCTTGTTTTCAGCGAACAGGGATGTGAGAGGCTTGTGATCGGTTTCCAGCTCAAATTTGAGGCCAAACAGGTACTGATGCATTTTCTTTACCCCGAACACACACGCTAATGCCTCTTCCTCAATCATGCTGTAGGCCCTCTTGGCCTTAGACAAGCTCCTGGAAGCACAGGCGACAGGTTGCAACTTCCCCGCAACGTTTGCTTGTTGTAATACACACCCGACTCTGTGCGACGATGTGTCACATGCTAGCACAAGTCTTTTACACGAGTTATACAATACAAGCAGCTTGTTGGAGCATAAAATGTTTCTGGCTTTCTCAAAAGCAATTACTTGGTTTTTTTCCCCATACCCAGTTCTTACCTTTGCGCCATAACACATGTAGGGGCTCTAAAAGGGTGCTTAACCCCGGTTGGAAGTTACCAAAATAGTTGAGGAGTCCCAGGAACCACCGCAGCTCCGTGATGTTCTGTGGCCTGGGCGCGTTCCTGATAGCCTCTGTCTTGGTGTCTGTGGGCCGAATGCCGTCCGCCATGATCTTTCTCCCCAAAAACTCCACTTCTGTTACCATGAAGATGCATTTCGACCTCTTCAGCCGCAGCCCTACGCGATCCAGTCGCTGGAGGATCTCCTCCAAGTTTTGTAGGTGCTCGGCAGTGTCCCGACCCATGACCAATATATCGTCCTGAAAGACCACCATGTGTGGTACCGACTTGAGTAGGCTCTCCATGTTTCTCTGGAAGATCACTGCAGCCGACCAAATTCAAAACGGGCATCTGTTGTAGATGAACAGTCCCTTGTGCGTGTTGATGCAGGTGATGCCCTTCGAAGATTCCTCCAGCTCCTGCGCATGTAGGCCAAATTCAGGTCGAGCTTGGTGAACGTCTTGCCTCCTGCCAGTGTCGCAAATAGGTCATCTGCCTTAGGTAGCGGGTATTGGTCCCGTAGTGAGAGACAATTAATTGTTACTTTCTAATCGCCGCAAATCCTGACCGTGCCATCACTTTTGAGTACTGGAACAATCGGGCTGGCCCACTCGCTGAATTCCACTGGGGAGATGATGCCCTCGCGTTGCAGCCTGTCCAGCTCGATTTCCACTCTCTCCATCATCATGTGAGGTATCGCTCGCGCCTTGTGGTGAACGGGTCGTGCCTCTGGGACCAAGTGGATCCACACCTTCGCCCCGGAAAAGTTTCCAATGCCTGGCTCAAAAAGGGAAGGAAATTTGTTAAGAACCAGGCCTCATCGACATGTGATAGCGCTCGGATGTCATCCCAGTTCCAGCGGATTTTGCCCAGCCAGCACCTTCCAAGCAGTGTGGGGCCATCGTCCGGGACAATCCAGAGTGGCAGTTCGTGCACTGTGCCCTCGTAGGTGACCTTGACCATGGCGCTGCCCAGGACAGTGATAAGCTCTTTGGTGTACATTCTCAGTTTCGAGTGGATGGTGCTCAGGGCTGGTCTGAATGGCTTGTTGCACCACAGTCTCTCAAACATCTTTTTACTCATGATGGATTGGCTTGCGCCAGTGTCCAGTTCCATGGCTACGGGTAAGCCATTCAATTTTACGTTTAGCATTATAGGTGGACATTTCGTCAAAAATGTGTGCACCCCCTGTACTTCAGCATCTGCCTCCTCTCTCTGAGGCTCAAAATTGCTTTGATCCACCATGGACCGATCTTCCTCTGCCACGTGGTGGTTAGCAGGTTTTGCAGAGCTTGCAGCTCATTTGCAAGCTCGTTGGAGGTGCCCCATTGTTCCACAGCTCTTGTAAACATACCCTTTGAAGTGGCATGAATAGGCTGAATGGAAGCCTGCACAACACCAACAAGGTGTGAATTGCCTTGCATTCATCCTTTGTTGGGGACTCTGAGTCATCTGGGTCACCTGAGGCCTGCTGGCAGTTGCAGACTCGTGGTTTCTGCCCTGCACATTTCTGCTCGCAAATACAGTTCCAGTTAATTTATGAACATTGCTTGCACTTGTGTGCTGAGAGATTTGTTTGGTGTTATCACTGGTGAACATAAACGCCTGTGCTATCGCAATGGCCTTACTGAAGGTCACTGTCGCTACAGTCAAAAGTTTCCGCAGGATGGTCTCGTGGCCATGCCCAGTACAAAAAAGTCTCTGAGCATTTGCTTCAGGTAGCCATCAAACTCACATTGTCCTGCAAGTCGCCTTAGCTCGGCAATGTAGCTCGCCACTTCCTGACCTTCAGATCGCTGGTACATGTAGAACCGATACCTCGCCATCAGCATGCTCTCCCTTGGGTTAAGATGCTCCCGAACCAGTGTACACAGCTCCTCATACAACTTATCTGTGGGTTTCACCGGAGCCAGAAGATTCTTCATGAGGCTGTAGGTCGGTGCCCCGCAGACTGTGAGGAGGACCGCTCTCCTTTTTGCAGCGCTTCCTTCTCTGTCCAGCTCGTTGACTACAAAGTACTGGTCTAGCTGTTCGACATAGGCTTCCCAGCCCTCACCCTCTGAGACCTTCTCCAGGATGTCCACAGTTTGCTGCATCTTTGCGTTGGATTCGTATTCTCATCGCCAGTTATTGTGTTCCTAACACAGATGAGGCTGCACACAGGGAGGTTAAAGTAACAGTGACCTCAGTCTTTAATAAGACACTTCAGAGTGAGGAACAGGCCTTTGGGGCCGGCTTATATACAGTGCTCCCAAGGGATGCTGGGATCCCTTGGGACTTCAGGGGATGAGCTCCCTGGTGGCAGAACATGGGAGTGCTTCTTTACAGATACACACCAGAAAGCAAGTCTTTCTCGATTCTGAGGGACTGCCTATGATGATGATTGAAGAGTAGGATTCTGCGGCACTAATTGAACCAAAGTTAGAATAATTAGAAACCATTGACAATCAAGAATTTCAGTGGGATGAATAAAGTCAATCTCCAACATCAGTCTATACTTTGCAGCAATTGATAATCATGTAGAGAATATTATATATTAACAATGTTATCATTTTTTGGATGAGACATTAAACCAAGGTCCCATCTGTTCTCTCAGGTGGATGTAAAAGATCTCATGGCACTTTTCAAAAAATAGCAGAATTATCCCCAGTATCCTGGCCAACATTTATCTGTTGACCAACAAGATTATCTAAAGCAAGTGATCTGGTCATTGCTGTTTGTGGGAGCTAGCCGTGTGCAAATTTGCTGCCGCATTCCTACATTACAATGGTGACTATACTTTAAAAAGTACTTCATTGGCTGTAAAGTGCTTTGTGACATTCTGAGATCATGGAAGGCGCTATAGAAATGCAGGTATTTCTTTCTTAAGCGTAAGAAGCAAAAGGTGTGATGGAGCCCAGGAGGGGCCACTGATTTTTCATGGGTTTTATTGTAGCTGTGAATTTCTCAGGTGCCTAAAGCCAGTTCTGATGGGCTCTCTGTGTTAGCTCACATTTTATGTAATGAATGGTGTGGTAGAATGTGTATTAATGTTGCAGTCTCAGGATGCTGTGGTTTCCTCCTCTCTTGTGAGGTTAGACAGTAAAGCCACGTTCAGCTCTGAGGCACCGTGTTTTTAGCAGCGGTCGGTCTCCACTGTTGTTATCTCTTACATCTCTTACATCATTCTTATGTTGCTTGTTGCATTGCTCAGTAATTCTGGAAACTTTGTTCATTATATTCTCTGAAACGCTAGTGTTTGTTGAGCATGCAGTTCCCTTTGAAATAAGACTTGGATTTATACAGCGCCTTTGGCTTTCATGACCACCGGACGCCCCAAAGCGCTTTACAGCCAATGACGTACTCTTTGAAGCGTTGTCACTGTTGTAATGTAGGAAGTGGGGCAGCCAATTTGCGCACAAGCTCCCATAAACAGCAATGTGATAATGACCAGATAATCTGTTTCTGTAATGTTGATTGAGGGATAAATATTGGCCCCGGACATCGGGGATAACTCCTTTGCTCTTCCTCGAACTAGTGCCGTGGGATCGTTTACGTCCACATGAGAGAGCAGACGGGGCCTGGGTTTAATGTATTATCCGAAAGACAGCACCTCCAACAGTGCAGAGCTCCCTTGAACCCACAGCTCCCTGAGCTACAGCTAACATGTAATGAGCGTTTATCTCAGATGTTTAGTTTCCAACGGCTGAATGTTGGCTTCTTTATCTAATCTTGGTTTAGTGCTGGTGTTTGAATAATTTACCAATCCATGCCATTTACCAGAGGATGAAAGAGTATGTCATTATTTAATTTGCATTAATTTTTCAATAACGGCTAATTTACTGTCATTGCCAACTTAATATGAAGGAATGCAGCAAACAGCAGGTTAATGGTGTAGTGGTAATGCTGCATAGCTGACATCAAAAGAACTTTTATATCACCATACACGGGATGAGTAAAGCGTAGAATTACATAAAGTCACAACAGAGACAGGCCATTCAGCCCAACCAGTCCGTGCTCTTTGTCCTCCATACGAGCACATTCCTAATCCCATGTGCCCGCCTCACCCCATATCCCTTTATCCCCCTTTCATTCAGCCATCCGGCTAACCTACTCTTAAATGCTGACAAGGTCTCTGCTTCATTCACTAACACTGGAAGTGAATTCCAGCCCCACAACCCTCTGTGCAAGAGTTTCTCCTGGTCCCTGCCCTAAATCTCTTACATTTTGTACCTATGTCCCCTTGTTCTGGACCTCCTCAATCACTGGAAACAGTAATAAAAGCCATCTGGGGAAGCTCTCAATTGTACCTAATGAATGTGAAATTCTGTAACCTGGGAATCCAGAACAAGGGGGAACAATCTTAAAATGAGAGCTAGGCCGTTCAAGAGTGAAATCAGAATCGTTTTTTCATACGAAGGGTAGTGGAAATTTGGGCACTGGACCTCTCTCCCCCAAAAAGCTGGGGATCAAGTGAAATTTTCAAGACTGAGATGGATAAATATTTGTTAGGTAAGGTTACCAAGAGACATGGAGCTAAGGATGGTAAGTAGATTGAGGTACAGATCAGCCATGATCAAATTGACCAGCAGAACAGGCTTGATGGGCTGAATGTCCTTCTCCTGGTCCAATTTCCTTTGTAACCTTTGATCATTAAACTCATTGAAAAGTGATCACAATTGCTTGTAAGCTCGTGACTTAAACATAGTCCACTTCCTCTATGTCTGATCTCAAGTCAGATCCAACTACTGTTGTCTCACTCTGACTGTAAATGCGTTCAGTATGAGGCTGGTGTGTCAACCTATGAATACAGCTAAAATCCCACCGTTCAGTCCGCAAGTGTGACCCCGAGCTTCCGGTTGCCTGTCACTTTAATTCTCCGCTTCATTCCCACTCTGACCTCTCCGCCCTCGGTCCACTGTTCCAACAAAGCTCAATGCAAGCTCGAGGAAGAGCACCTCATCATTCAATTCGGCCCTTTACAGATCTTCTAAACGCAACATTGAGTTCAGCAATTTCTGACAGCAGCTGTCGATAATAGTCCTGCTGTTGCCATTTACACCTCCTCTTGTCCCATCTTTAGTTTCTTTACTTGCTCTATTACCACCTCCTTTTGCCTCACACCATCATCCCTTTTGTCATTTAGTCACTCCTGCCTTCCACCCTATCACAAATCTATTTGCAACGCGAGTGGGCTGGACCAGATTTCTGATTGGTCCCCTTGGAAGACCAGACACAGCCAACAGTTTGTCTGGAAGGTGTAGTTTGATCCTGTCTGCTGTACAGTAATTCAAATAGTGGCTCTGACAGCCACTGGTAAAGCGTGGCTGCCAGGTCCACTTGGCAGCAGGGCTTATTCCAGCAGGGTGTTGTTGCTCCTCCTCCAGCTACTGCTGGTGCTGCTCATCTTGGTCCTTATCTGCGGTCCAAAGTTACACAGCATAAATGGCACCCCTGCTGATCTGATAGATCACAGCTCCAAAGTGCAGATCAGATATACAAGCTGATAGGTCCTTACTATACAGTATAAATGCACACGAGGCCCATGCTTGAGAGAAGGTCAGTCTGTGACCTGTCCTTTATTCCTTAGCACTCAAGTGATGAAGGTGGGTGGAGCTTCCCCTTTTGTACCTTAAGGCCCAGGTTAGGAGTGTCTCCCACCTAGTGGTCATTGTTCTCACAGTGTACAACTTAGATCAAATTATACATGGGTTACAATGCTGGTTGAATACATGACATCACCTTCCCCCCAAAGTCTTATTGGGATCACAGGTTAAGTCTCTCTGGTGGTTTATGCTCCCTTGTAGAGCGCCTGAGTTGGGGCTCCGGTTGTTGGGCGCTGGCCTGAGTGTCTGCTGTTTGCGGTGCCTCAGGCCTATCTAGACTGCCCACAGTGATTGGGCTCTCCTCCGCTTGGTTCCGGTGTTCGGTCACCTGTGGCGGAGTGAACTCTACATCGTGTTCTTCCTCTGTTTCTTCTATGGGGTGGCTGAACCTCCTTTTTGTTTGATCCACGTGTTGGCGGCAGATTTGTCCATTTGGAAGTTTAACGACCAGAATCCTATTTCCCTCTTTGGCAGTCACAGTGCCTGCGAGCCATTTGGGCCCTGCAGCGTAGTTGAGGACAAAAACAGCATCATTTACATCAATACATCGCGCCCTCGCATTCCTGTCATGGTAGTCATATTGTGGCTGGCGTCTGCTCGCGACAATTTCTTTCATGGTGGGGTGTATAAGGGATAACTGGGTTTTGAGCGTCCTTTTCATTAGTAGCTCTGTGGGTGGAACCCCTGTGAGCGAGTGTGGTCGGAATCTATAGGCCAACAGGAGGCGTGATAAGCGTCTTTGTAGGGAACCCCCTTGGATTCTGAACATCCCCTGTTTGATTATCTGCACTGCTCGTTCTGCCTGGCCGTTTGAGGCCGGCTTGAACGGTGCCGTTCTGACATGGTTAATTCCATTGCCTGCCATGAAGTCCTGGAATTCAGTGCTTGTGAAGCACGGGCCATTGTCGCTGACCAAGACGTCCGGTAGACCGTGGGTAGCGAACATTGCCCGTAGACTTTCTACCGTGGCAGAGGATGTGCTTGAAGTTAAAATGTCACACTCGATCCATTTGGAGTAGGCGTCTACTACAACCAAAAACATTTTTCCCATGAAAGCACCTGTGTAGTCCACATGGATGTGTGACCAAGGCTTGGCGGGCCATGGCTAGGGGCTAAGGGGGGCTTCCCTGAGTGCATTGCCCAGCTAGGCACACGTGTTGCACCTGCGATCACAAAGTTCTAGATCTGCGTCTATCCCTGGCCACCAAATGTGTGACCTGGCAATTGCCTTCATCGTGACAATGCCCAGGTGCCCATTGTGGAGTTCTCTGATGAACACCTCTCTGCCCATCTGGGGCATGACTACACGGTTTCCCCACAGTAGGCAATCGGTCTAAATCGAGAGTTCATCCCTGCGCCTGTGAAATGGTTTAAATTCCTCAGGGCATGCCCTGTACGTGGCTGCCCAGTCCCCATTCAGGACACATTTCTTGACTAGAGACAATAGCGGGTCTCTATTTGTCCAGACTTTAATCTGACGGGCTGTCATGGGTGAGCCTTTGCTTCCGAAAGCTTCAACAGCCATGACCATCTCAGCAGCATGCTCGGTAGCCCCTTCAGTGGTGGCTAGTGGGAGCCTGCTGAGTGCATCGACGCAGTTTTCGGTGCCCGGTCTGTGCCGAATTGTATAGTCATAGGCGGCTAACGTGAGTGCCCACCTCTGTATGCGGGCCAATGCATTTGCATTTATGGCCTTGTTGTTGGCCAAAAGGGACGTTAGGGGTTTGTGATCTGTCTCCAGCTCAAATTTCCTGCCAAAAAGGTACTGGTGCATTTTCTTTACAGCATATACACATGCAAGCGCCTCCTTTTCTACCATCCCGTAACCCCTTTCTGCCTGGGACAGACTCCTGGAGGCATAATCTACCGGCTGTAACTGACCCTTGACATTGACATGCTGCAACACACACCCGACACCATAGGATGACGCATCGCACGTTAACACAAGTTTCTTACATGGGTCGTATAGTGAGAGTGTTGGAACATAACAAATTGCGGGCTTTATTAAAAGCCCTTTCCTGGCTGTTCCCCCAGACCCATTAGCGACCTTTGCATAGGAGCGTGTGTAGCGGCTCTAGCAGCGTGCTCAATTTGGGAAGAAAGTTATCAAAATAGTTCAGGAGCCCCAGGAACGAACGCAGCTCCGTCATGTTACGGGGTCTGGGTGCTCTCTGGATCGCTTCCGTCTTGGACGCAGTAGGACTGATCACGTCTGCTGCTACCCTCATCCCCAGGAATTCTACCTCTGGAGCGAGGAAGACGCATTTCGCCTTTTTCAGTCGCAGCCCAACCCGGTCCAGTCTGCGTAGCACCTTCTCCAGGTTGTGAAGGTGTTCTTCAGTATCGTAATCCGTGATGAGGATGTCGTCCTGAAAAACCACCGTCCTTGGAATCGACTTGAGGAGGCTTTCCATATTTTGTTGGAAGGTCGCGGCGGCCGAGCGAATCCCGAACGGACATCTGTTGTACTCAAACAACCCCTTGTGTGTCGTGATGGTGGTCAGCTTCTTCGACTCACTCGCCAGCTCCTGGGTCATGTAAGCTGAGGTCAGGTCCAATTTTGAAAAAAGTTTGCCACCGGATAGCGTCGCAAAGAGGTCCTCCGCTCTCGGTAGCAGCTACTGGTCTTGGAGTGACACCTGATTGATGGTGGCCTTGTAATCACCACATATCCTGACCGACCCATCCGCCTTGAGCACCGGCACAATCGGGCTCGCCCAGTCACTGAATTCGACTGGCGAGATGATGCCTTCCCTCAGCAGGTGGTCCAATTCGCCTTCTATCTTCTCCCGCATCATGTACGGCACCGCTCTGACCTTGTGGTGTACTGGCCTGGCGTCCGGGTTTATGTGAATCACTATCTTGGCCCCCATGAAAGTGCCGATGCCGGGTTGAAATAGTGAGTTAAATTTGTCCAGGACCTGTGAGCATGATACTCGCTCCACAGAGGAAATTACATTGACATCGCCCCATTTCCAGTTCATGACAGCAAGCCAACTCCTCCCCAGTAGTGCGGGACCGTCCCCAGGGACAATCCAGAGTGGCAACCTGTTCTCTGAATCTTTGTGGGTCATGACTACCGTGGCGCTGCCTAGCACCAGAATGATCTGCTTTGTGTAAGTCCGTAGCTGTGCGTCAATCGGCGATAATTTTGGCCTCCTGGCCTGGGACGCCCACAACTTTTCGAACTGTTTGATACCCATCAGAGACTGGCTGGCCCCCGTGTCTAGCTCCATTGATACTGGGATGCCACTGAGGAGCACTTTCATCATTGTCGGTGGCGTCCTGGTGTATGAACTGTATACGTACTCCACATGAACTCGCTGAACTTCAGCTTCCAGCAATTTCTGCAGGTATTTTGCTCATCTCTGCAAACTCCGGCTGAGTGTGTGCCTCCACGCCGCCAACATGAGCTGTTGTTGGGAACAAAAGGTCCCTTGCCAGTCGATCGTCCCTGACTGCCCCTGTTATTGTCCTTGAGTGTGCCATTAACAGGTGTTGATGGCCCCATTACTGGCCGCATTGTCCCTTGCAATGGCGTGAATCGCCGTTCAGCTTGTCATTGTCTCTGTCGAACTCCCCCTCTGGGTTCGACTACATGTTGGGTCATGTCCGATTGCCCCTGTCTGCCTGGAGAACTGTGTGCTGCTTTAACAATGTTGAATCTCTGTCCCAACCATTCCTTAACACAGTACCTCTTGTCTGTTCTGCTAGTGGCCATGCTCGCGTGGTTTAAATCCCAGTTTCTCATCGCCATTGATAGGTCCTTACTACACAGTATAAATGCACACGAGGCCCATGCTTGAGAGAAGGTCAGTCTGTGACCTGTCCTTTATTCCTTAGCACTCCAAGTGATGAAGGTGGGTGGAGCTTCCTCTTTTATACCTGAAGGCCCAGGTTAGGAGTGTCTCCCACCTAGTGGTCATTGTTCTCACAGTGTACAACTTAGATCAGATTATACATGGGTTACATTGCTGGTTGAATACATGAAACAAGCCTCCAAAGTTGCAAACATCATCTCTCAGGACAAGTATAGTGAACAAAACCTTCCACACAATCAGCAATAAAGCAGCTGTGAGTTGTCAGTACTGATTGGCATTTTTCCCTGTCAGATCTTCAGTTCCCTCAATTGCCGCTTTGTTCTTGCCTTGTTTTCACTGGCGAGTTCCAGGAAGCGCGGGAAACCTGTGGACCAATGATCCCTGTGAGCTGCACTTTGTTCTGCACGACCTGTTTCTAAAGTGCGTGGTCCCTTTAAATTTCCGCGCAGGCGCGGTTTTACAGAGAAGCTGGTGAGTGGGCAGTGTGAGACCTTTCCCATTGATGCACGGCTGCGCGACCATGCAGCTTAGAGAGAACATTGCCATGGGCCCACAGTTAAATTGCACAAGCCATGTTAATATCGCTGTTAATGAGCGATCAACATACTGAAACTGACAACCCACCTCTCCCGACACACAGCCTAACCCGCTGCAGTTAAATGCAGAACTCGGCGGGTTGGAGCTGGCTTTCTGACGCACTGTCAATTTCCACGGTTTTAGCCCCTACCCACTCCCAAAAACACACACATTAACATTCAGCCCCTCTGCTGTTTCTCTCTCCACAGATGCTGCCTGACCTGCCGAGTGTTTCCAGCATTTTCAGTTTTTATTTCAGATTTCCAGCATCCGCAGTATTTTGCATTTAGAAACATAGAAACATAGAAAATAGGTGCAGGAGTAGGCCATTCGGCCCTTCTAGCCTGCACCGCCATTCAATGAGTTCATGGCTGAACATGCAACTTCAGTACCCCATTCCTGCTTTCTCACCATACCCCTTGATCCCCCTAGTAGTAAGGACCTCATCTAACTCCTTTTTGAATATATTTAGTGAATTGGCCTCAACAACTTTCTGTGGTAGAGAATTCCACAGGTTCACCACTCTCTGGGTGAAGAAATTCCTCCTCATTTGGTCCGAAATGGCTTCCCCCTTATCCTTAGACTGTGTCCCCTGGTTCTGGACTTCCCCAACATTGGGAACATTCTTCCTGCATCTAACCTGTCTAACCCCGTCAGAATTTTAAACGTTTCTATGAGGTCCCCTCTCATTCTTCTGAACTCCAGTGAATACAAGCCCAGTTGATCCAGTCTTTCTTGATAGGTCAGTCCCGCCATCCCGGGAATCAGTCTGGTGAACCTTCGCTGCACTCCCTCAATAACAAGAATGTCCTTCCTCAGGTTAGGAGACCAAAACTGTACACAATACTCCAGGTGTGGCCTCACCAAGGCCCTGTACAATTGTAGCAACACCTCCCTGCCCTTGTACTCAAATCCCCTCGCTATGAAGGCCAACATGCCATTTGCTTTCTTAACCACCTGCTGTACCTGCATGCCAACCTTCAATGACTGATGTACCATGACACCCAGGTCTCTTTGCACCTGCCCTTTTCCTAATCTGTCATCATTCAGATAATAGTCTGTCTCTCTGTTTTTACCACCAAAGTGGATAACCTCACATTTATCCACATTATACTTCATCTGCCATGCATTTGCCCACTCACCTAACCTATCCAAGTCGCTCTGCAGCCTCATAGAATCCTCCTTGCAGCTCACACTGCCACCCAACTTAGTGTCATCCGCAAATTTGGAGATACTACATTTAATCCCCTCGTCTAAATCATTAATGTACAGTGTAAACAGCTGGGGCCCCAGCACAGAACCTTGCGGTACCCCACTAGTCACTGCCTGCCATTCTGAAAAGTCCCCATTTACTCCTACTCTTTGCTTCCTGTCTGACAACCAGTTCTCAATCCATGTCAGCACACTACCCCCAATCCCATGTGCTTTAACTTTGCACATTAATCTCTTGTGTGGGACCTTGTCGAAAGCCTTCTGAAAGTCCAAATATACCACATCGACTGGTTCTGCCTTGTCCACTCTACTGGAAACATCCTCAAAAAATTCCAGAAGATTTGTCAAGCATGATTTCCCTTTCACAAATCCATGCTGACTTGGACCTATCATATTACCTCTTTCCAAATGCACTGCGATGACATCCTTAATAATTGATTCCATCATTTTACCCACTACCGATGTCAGGCTGACCGGTCTGTAATTCCCTGTTTTCTCTCTCCCTCCTTTTTTAAAAAGTGGGGTTACATTGGCTACTCTCCACTCCATAGGAACTGATCCAGAGTCAATGGAATGTTGGAAAATGACTGTCAATGCATCCACTATTTCCAAGGCCACCTCCTTAAGTACTCTGGGATGCAGTCCATCAGGCCCTGGGGATTTATCGGCCTTCAATCCCATCAATTTCCCCAACACAATTTCCCGACTAATAAGGATTTCCCTCAGTTCCTCCTCCTTACTAGACCCTCCGACCCCTTTTATATCCGGAAGGTTGTTTGTGTCCTCCTCAGTGAATACTGAACCAAAGTACTTGTTCAATTGGTCCGCCATTTCTTTGTTCCCCGTTATGACTTCCCCTGATTCTGACTGCAGGGGACCTACGTTTGTCTTTACTAACCTTTTTCTCTTTACATATCTATAGAAACTTTTGCAATCCGTCTTAATGTTCCCTGCAAGCTTCTTCTCGTACTCCATTTTCCCTGCCCTAATCAAACCCTTTGTCCTCCTCTGCTGAGTTCTAAATTTCTCCCAGTCCCCGGGTTCTCTGCTATTTCTGGCCAATTTGTATGCCACTTCCTTGGCTTTAATGCCATCCCTGATTTCCCTTGATAGCCACGGTTGAGCCACCTTCCCTTTTTTATTTTTACGACAGACAGGAATGTACAATTGTTGTAGTTCATCCATGCGGTCTCTAAATGTCTGCCATTGCCCATCCACAGTCAACCCCTTCAGTATCATTCGCCAATCTATCCTAGCCAATTCACGCCTCATACCTTCAAAGTTAGCCTTCTTTAAGTTCTGGACCATGGTCTCTGAATTAACTGTTTCATTCTCCATCCTAATGCAGAATTCCACCATATTATGGTCACTCTTCCCCAAGGGGCCTCGCACAACGAGATTGCTAATTAATCCTCTCTCATTACACAACACCCAGTCTAAGATGGCCTCCCCCCTAGTTGGTTCCTCGACATATTGGTCTAAAAAACCATCCCTTATGCACTCCAGGAAATCCTCCTCTACCGTATTGCTTCCAGTTTGGTTAACCCAATCTATGTGCATATTAAAGTCACCCATTATAACTGCTGCACCTTTATTGCATGCACCCCTAATTTCATGTTTGATGCCCTCCCCAACATCACTACTACTGTTTGGAGGTCTGTACACAACTCCCACTAACGTTTTTTGTCCTTTGGTATTCTGCAGCTCTACCCATATAGATTCCACATCATCCAAGCTAATGTCCTTCCGAACTATTGCCTTAATTTGCTCCTTAACCAGCAATGCTACCCCACCTCCTTTTCCTTTTATTCTATCTTTCCTGAATGTTGAATACCCCTGGATGTTGAGTTCCCAGCCCTGATCATCCTGGAGCCACGTCTCCGTAATCCCAATCACATCATATTTGTTAACATCTATTTGCACAGTTAATTCATCCACTTTATTGCGGATACTCCTTGCATTAAGACACAAAGCCTTCAGGCTTGTTCTTTTAACACCCTTTGTCCTTTTAGAATTTTGCTGTACAGTGGCCCTTTTTGTTCTTTGCCTTGGGTTTCTCTGCCCTCCACTTTTCCTCATCTCCTTTCTGTCTTTTGCTTTTGCCTCCTTTTTGTTTCCCTCTGTCTCCCTGCATTGGTTCCCATCCCCCTGCCATATCAGTTTAAATCCTCCCCAACAGCACTAGCAAACACTCCCCCTAGGACATTGGTTCTGGTCCTGCCCAGGTGCAGACCGTCCGGTTTGTACTGGTCCCACCTCCCCCAGAACCGGTTCCAATGCCCCAGGAATTTGAATCCCTCCCTGTTGCACCACTGCTCAAGCCACGTATTGATCTGCGCTATCCTGCGATTCCTACTCTGACTATCACGTGGCACTGGTAGCAATCCCGAGATTACTACTTTTGAGGTCCTACTTTTTAATTTAGCTCCTAGCTCCTTAAATTCGTTTCGTAGGACCTCATCCCTCTTTTTACCTATGTCGTTGGTACCAATGTGCACCACGACAACTGTCTGTTCTCCCTCCCTTTTTAGAATGTCCTGCACCCGCTCCGAGACATCCTTGACCCTTGCACCAGGGAGGCAACATACCATCCTGGAGTCTCGGTTGCGGCCGCAGAAACGCCTATCTATTCCCCTCACCATTGAATCCCCAATCACTATTGCTCTCCCACTCTTTTTCCTGCCCTCCTGTGCAGCAGAGCCAGCCACGGTGCCATGAACTTGGCTGCTGCTGCCCTCCCCTGATGAGTCATCCCCTCAACAGTACCCAAAGCTGTGTATCTGTTTTGCAGTGGGATGACCACAGGGGACTCCTGCACTACCTTCCTTGCACTGCTCTTCCTGTTGGTCTTCCATTCCCTATCTGGCTGTGGACCCTTTCCCTGTGGTACGACCAACTCGCTACACGTGATACTCACGTCATGCTCAGCATCGTGGATGCTCCAGAGTAAATCCACCCTCAGCTCCAACTCCGCAACACGGTCTGTCAGGAGCTGGAGGCGGATACACTTCCCGCACACGTAATCGTCAGGGACACCGGAAGTGTCCCTGAGTTCCCACATGGTACAGGAGGAGCATAACACCCGACCGAGCTCTCCTGCCATGACTTAACCCTTATATACACTTAAATTGGCAACAACAATGTTAAAAGTTACTCACTGATATAGAAGAGAAAAAAGAAAAACTACTCACCAATCACCAGCCAATCACTTACCCTCTTGGCTGTGACGTCACCTTTTGATTTCTTTCTACTTCTTTTTGCCTTCTTCCTGTAGCTGCACAAGTCACACCTTTTATAGGCCTCACCACGCACCTCCTCGACGCTGCTCCCGACTGCCGCCGACACTGGGCCCCAGACTCCCTGCTGTGCCTTTTATAGGCCTCTCCACGCACCTCCTCGACACTGCTCCCGACTGCCGCCGACGCTGGGCCCCGGACTCCCTGCTGTGCCTTTTATAGGCCTCACCACGCACCTCCTCGACGCTGCTCCCGACTGCCGCCGACACTGGGCCCCAGACTCCCTGCTGTGCCTTTTATAGGCCTCTCCACGCACCTCCTCGACGCTGCTCCCGACTGCCGCCGACGCTGGGCCCCGGACTCCCTGCTGTGCCTTTTATAGGCCTCTCCACGCACCTCCTCGACGCTGCTCCCGACTGCCGCCGACGCTGGGCCCCGGACTCCCTGCTGTGCCTTTTATAGGCCTCTCCACGCACCTCCTCGACGCTGCTCCCGACTGCCGCCGACGCTGGGCCCCGGACTCCCTGCTGTGCCTTTTATAGGCCTCTCCACGGACCTCCTCGACGCTGCTCCCGACTGCCGCCGACGCTCCTCCTTGTTGTATTAAATAGATTGTGGGGCCGATATTGCGTATCGCCCCGTCTGGGGGCGGTAACCTTCACAACCAAAATTGGGTTTACTGCCCCGCGAGGAAGTGGAGCGCAAGGTCGGGAGCGCCACGTCCTCTCGGGGACGGGTCTGGGGGGCTAACCTCTGGAACACAGCTTGTCCGTTAAAGGGGAGGGCACCCTGCAAGCTCTGCAGTGGGTCCCCTCAAGGGGCCTCCTCTAGGCCACCAGGGATGCAGGGTGCTGTGGCCACAACCTGGCACAGAAGCGAAATGCCGGGCTGCACCAGTGCGGCACAAATCCCGCATATCACGGAAAGCTGGTCGGCTGAAAGATCAAAATGGCAGCACACACCTCCCCTTTAAATTTCACCACACGAGCGGGGTCCGGCCCGGTTAGCGTCCCACGAGACTGGCGCTTCCATCGCCCTCGGCAGCCTCACTGGCCAATTTTGGCCGTGGTGTGAAAACGGGCCACGGGGGGTGAAAGTGGGGTGCTGCGCATACCGATGACATCGTGGCCTGGGGTGCGACTGGCAGGAGCGGGGAGCTATCACTTTTGTGCCTTCACCAACTCCCGTGCAATTTCACAGGAGCTGGTAGTGCCCCTACCACTTCCCCCCCCCCGCGGGTGAGAAATGGTTTGCATCCCATTAGCGCCCCCCAGAGGCGTTAACAGCAGTTGCAAACCATGCGAATTTCTCCCCCCATGTTTTTGACTTAAATTATACACCATCAGAGTAAGTTAGATGTTAATGATTAGAGGCAGCTGACTAGAGCAATGTAACGTATTGTTCTGGGACTCTCACTAATCTCTGGGGGAGGGGGAGGCGGTTACTTCAGCGGAAGTGGAAATTGAGCAGGTGTTTAACGGGAGGCCATTCCACTCACATATGTGTCTGGCCCCAGCTGATAGTGAATTGGCTCCAATCTGTGCTGCTTAATGTGTGTTGTTGTGAACATCGAACTATAATCCAGGCAACCGTTTCGGAATGTGGATTTTATAATAATATTAGCGAAAGGCTGCAGTCCTGGGCCAGCCCCCAACAAACAGCACTGCCCCCCGGTTATCAAAATCTACGATGAGACCTTGGACAGCGTGGACCATTTTCCATACCTCAGGAGCCTACTGTCAACAAGGACAGACATCGATGACGAGGTCCAACACTGCCTTCAATGCCCCAGCGCAGCCTTTGGTCGCCTGAGGACGAAAGTGTTTGAAGACCAGGGCCTCAAACCCGGCACCAAGCTCATGGTCTATAGAGCAGTGGTGATACCCGCCCTCCTATATGGTTCAGAGATATGGACTATGTACAGCAGGCACTTCAAAACACTGGAGAAGTACCACCTAAGCTGCCTCCACAAAATCCTGCAAATTCATTGGCAGGATGGACCCACCAAAGTCAGTGTCCTCACTCAGGCCAACATCCTCAGCATTGAAGCACTGACCACGCTCGATCAGCTCTGCTGGACGGGCCACACTGTCCACATGCCTGACACGAGACTCCCGAAACAAGCGCTCTACTCGGAGCTCAGACACGGCAAGCGAGCCCTGTGTGGGAGGGGGGGGCGGGGGGGTGGGCAGAGGAAACGCTTCAAGGACACCCTCAAAGCCTCCTTGAAAAAATTTAACATCCCCACCGACACCTGGGAATCCCTGACCCACAACCGCCCAAAGTGGAGGAAAAGCATCCGGGAAGGCGCTGAACACCTTGAGTCACTTCGCCGGGAGCAAGCTGAAGCCAAGCGTCAACAGTGGAAGGAGCACACGACAACCCAAGCACCCCACCCACCCATCCCTCCAACCACCTGTGACCGAGACTGTCGGTCCCACATTGGTCTCATCAGTCACCTGAGAACTCACTTCTAGTGTGGAAGCAAGTCATCCTCGACTCTGAGGGACTGCCTATGATGATGATGCACGCCAAGCATGGATTCATGGAGTCAAATGCTTAGTGTTTATTAAAGATAATGTTACACGTACTGACGCCCAACACCAGATCACAACAGGATGCTGTGCTGCAGATGATATCACATTACAGCTCACCCCTCCAGATCTCTCCCCTTTCTTCATCTCCCACCTGACGGCTATGATTTTGCCCCACTGTTTCTAGCTGCACTACTCCATCGGCAGCTGCACGCCACAGCCTTTACCCACTCTCAGTACCAGGCCCGATCAAGATGTCCCCAGGCCTGCTCAACATCTTTGGGTTAGCAAGGCACAGAAAGTGGACTGAGTCTCCAGTTGGGGTGGTAAAGTGAATCGAAATGTAACCATGGGTCAGGTGGCCTTTGAGACTGCCATAGTCACCTTGTGAACATGTACATGCTCAGCCTTTTTGCAGGCTCTCACCTTTAGGTTCTTTAACTATAGAAATAACCTAAAATGTAATACAGTATAAGAATATAAGTACTTATGACATGTAAAATGGTTTCTGTTACTATTTCTCAATCGTAATCTCGAACAAACCAGCATAATTTGTTCTGATCAGACCTTCCCATATTCACGGTGATGTGAAGAATGTGTTGTTTTCCAACAGTCAGGCATTATGCACAGTCAGGACCCTTTAGTTTTCTATCTGCTTAACTTGCTCTGGATTTACATTTTTCTACCTATTCAGTTCTGATTTGCGACTGTTTGACTATCAGCCAATCGACAAAGTGTGACAGCCACTCTGTGACAGAAGGTAATTTCAAGTGTCAGGAAACTTGGGCTTGGGGCTTTCCAATTGAAAATCAATGCCTCCAGCATCGGAGCAATCAGGACTTCCTGCTTCACAAGTGACAGTATCTTCTTTGTTTTTAATGAATTCTCGGGATGTGACCGTCACTGGCGAGGCCGGCATTTATTGCCCGTCCCGAGTTACCCTTGAGAAGGTGCTGGTGAGCCGCCGCCTTGAACCGCTGCAGTCCGTGTGGTGAAGGTGCTCCCACAGTGCTGTTAGGGAGGGAGTTCCTTAGGGAGGGATTGTGACCCAGCGACGATGAAGGAACGGCCAATATATTTCCAAGTCAGGATGGTGTGTGACTTGGAGCGGAACATGGAGGTGATGGTGTTCCCATGCGCCTGCTGCCCTTGTCCTTCTAGGTGGTAGAGGTCGCGGGTTTGAGAGGTGCTGCCAAAGAAGTCTTGGCAAGTTGCTGCGGTGCATCTTGTAGATGGTACACACTGCAGCCACGGTGCGCTGGTGGTGGAGGGAGTGGATGTTTGTGATGTTTTACAAGAGCTATATAAAGAGATATTAGGACAGGGGAGGTCGGTTTTAAGAAGAGACTTAAAGGAGGAAAGAGCATTAGAGAGGCGGAGAGGTTTAGGCAGGGAATTCAAGAACTTAAGGCCTCGGCAGCTGAAGGCTCGGCCACCAAAGGTAGAACAAAGGAAATCGGGGATACGCAAGAGGCCAGAGTTGGAGGAGCGCAGAGATCTCACAGGATTGTAGAGCTGGGGGAGGTTATAGAGGTACAGAGTCAGCCACTATGTTGTTATCTCACTCCAAGTAGGCTAGTGGCAATCGGTAAAATTAAATGCATGAAAACTCTGTTGTCCTCTTCATTTAACCTGGTTTCTCAGATCTCTTGTGCCCCCTGTGGCATTTAGGTGCAACACAGGCATGCTCAGTGAATGTTTGAAAAATGCATTTCTGATGAGGGGGTTTTGATAGAACAAATGAGGAGAGACTATTTCCACCAGCAGGTGGGTCATGAGGACATGATTTAAAGTAAAAGAACCAGTGGCAAGGTGAGATTTATTGTTATGCAGCGAGTAATTAGGATCTGGAGTGCGCTGCCTGAAAAGGTGGTGGAAATATATTCAATAGCAACTTTCAAAAGGGAAGTAGATAAATATTTGAAATGGAAATATTTACAGGGCTACAGAGAGGGAGCAGGGGACTGGGACTAATTGGAGCGTTCTTCCAGAGGGCCGTGGAACGCACTGGTTACTGGCCAGCCGCCACTTAACGCCGCGCCTGCACCGTTCTTACCGGCCGAGCACGTTAATATTGCAGATACTGCTCCACTTCTTCTTTACCCAATGAGTGGTGAGAATGTGCAACTCGCTGCCACATGGAGTGGCTGAGGCTGATAGCAATGACACATTTAAGGGAAGGCTTGATGCATAGACAGGGGAGAAGGGAGTAGAGGGATACGGGGACAAGATAGGAAGAGGTCATTGGAGTGGGAGGAGCTTTGTGTGAAGTATAAACACTGGCCTAGACCAGTTGGGCCAAATGCCCTGTTTCCGTGCTGTAGATTGGGTGTAATTTGATGTCATTCTATTTACAAAAGCAGTAGTACTAGAGATACGAACAGGAAGCCACAAAAATGAAAAAAGGAAGCAAGTGGCACTGTTTAAGCAGGCTTGAAGGCAAGTCCTCGCCACACTGAGCACTGAGGAAGTTGGAAGCGCAATCAGTGGAAGGAATGCAAGTTCTCTCTTGAACAAGTTCTGTAGACGTTTTGTAGACTGAAAGCAACAGTGAGTGTGTTGTGTAAATGCCGAAGGCGATGAATCCAGTGAAGGATGTTCCTCTCTATCTTCTGCTCTTTAACTCTTTGGCTGCCTTGGCCACTGAGGTTAACGGTGAGGAGGTGTACCAATTCTCGAGCCGCACCAATAACATCGCGGTGAGCGCCGGTGGCAGAGTCTTTGTGGCCACCGAGAACTTCTTGTACCAGTTCACCCGGGACCTGAAGATGGAGGTGCAGGAGACGATGGGGCCTCACCGGGAAGGTCCGTGCTTGGAGGAGCACGGCTGCTGCTCCGGGTGGAAGGACACAGTCAACGTGAACAAGATCCTGGTGGTAGACGAGGCGATGCAACGAGTCCTGAGCTGTGGGACGGTGAGGCACGGGGTCTGTGAGGTCAGGAATCTGAACAATATCAGCCAGTACCACAGAGACAAGCTCCGCAGTGTTGCCTCCCTCCACCCTGAAGCCTCGACCGTTGCCTTTCTGGTAAAAGCCCCGACAAGGTCTTACCTGGTGACAGCAGTTACCTCCATAGGCCAGTCCACCAGGTTTATCCCGGACACCTGCAAAGGCAACAACACTTACTATGAGGGTGTTCTTGGCACCATCTTCCTCAGAAATCCCAAGGGGGAAGTGGGAGATGCAGCATTTTTGTCCTACAACGTGGGAGAGTTTGGCGACGCGGTTGTCAAGCTGGATAAGGTCCATCCTGTGGAGCTCCAGTATGTGCAGGGCTTCCAGTGGCAGAGTCATATTTATATTCTGCTTAATGCCAATACCTCAGGCCCCGAGATCATCCACATGGAGATTATACCTGAAGGTGAAAAAACCCTTCAGTCCTTCTCTCAGGCCACCCTGATCTGCCCCCAGGGTGGGGAACGGGGTCTCAGGGTCCTCTCCTCTGCCCTCATCACCCTCTCTCCCTCCCAAGCCTTTGTGGCCACAATCTTCTCTCGACAGGGACAGGCCGAGCACACCCCTCTCTGCTTCTACAACTTGACCCAGTTCAACGGATGCACAACGAGCAGGAAAAACTACTTTCTGACTCAAAACGTGAAGGTATGTCTTCTAATGATATCTCTTTAAAATATATTTCATATTAATTATTTTGAATAAAGGGACAATCACATTAGTAAAGTGCAGCTTCTCATTGGAGCTGTAGATAAACAATATTCAAAGGGTAAAATTGCTAAATGCCGTGAACACTTAACGTTCGCTTAAACAGTTTTACAATTGCAAGTAAACGATGCATTGAGGTGACATTGGTGGTAGTGTAATTAAAGTATAACCAATTAACCATATATACTGGACATTGGGCATACAGGCAGTGCATTCAACTGTTTCAGAAAAAATTCTAGTTAATACCTCACCTGCTAATGCTTTATCAATGACTCTTAATCACACAAGACATGTACATTGGAGTCAACATCCAAGACTGGCTCAAGTTTGTGAGCTTCATAAATTAAAAGTAACAACCATATCCGGAATGGATTCACAACAGCAATCTATTCTCAGGCTTTAGTTAATGGTTCATAATTATTAAACCTCATGGTTTGACACTATCTGAGGGCAGAGTTTCAATCGCTATACTATCATTTCCAAAGTATCAATTATTCCATTTTTAATATTTAGTTAACCATAGTAGACGTCATCTTAATACTTTCCTAAGAGGGATGGCAGATCCAAGAGAGAGAGAGAGCAACAGGACCAACGACAAACCCATCAGCTTTTTATGATGAAGTAGGGGAAAGGTCAGAGAACGTTAGTTAGCTAGAGACTTAAAACCAGTTGTCACAGCTGTTAATATGGCTTCTCATGAAGTCAGGGTTTCATTTATTTCAGGTAATTGTTTGAGTTCTGATCAAAGTCACCGTTACCATCTTCTGTGACTGCCACCCTCTACTTGCCTTTGTCCTTGTCCTCCTCAATCTGCCTTTGCCATTTCACCACGCCTTGATTCTCGAATGTCTCCTCCTTCTCCATGGTAGTGCTGTCTCTTGGTTCCGCTCCGGCCTTTGTACGGTCGGAATCGCTTCAAATGGACTCTTCTTATGTGCCCATATGGTTACCTGTGCCGGACAGCAGGGCTTCATCCATCTATCCCCTCTGCAGAGGGGTCAACAACCAGGGGGCATAAATTTAAAGTACTGGTAGAAGGTTTAGAGGAGATATGAGGGGAAATTTCTTCACCCAGAGGGTGGTGGGGGTCTGGAACTCACTGCCTGAAAGGGTGGTTGAGGCAGAAACTTTCACCACATTTAAAAAGCACTTGGATGTGCACCTGAAGTGCCGTAGCCTACAGGGCTTCGGACTAAGAGCTGGAAAGTGGGATTAGGCTGGATAGCCTCTCGTTGGCCGGCATGGACACGATGGGCTGGAATGACCTCCTTCTGTGCTGTAAATTTCTATAATTCTATTCATCATTCACATGCTCTAGGCTGACACTATGGGCCTGAGGTTTTCTGAGATACACCCCGAGGTAGCACCACTCACAGCCGTGTTGCAGCTTCACCCCTACAGTGACAGCACTCGCCTCTGAGTCAGGAGATCATGGCTTTCATTACCACCGAGGACCTGAGACAAAATCTAATCTGACACTCCAGGCAGTACTGAGGGAGTGCTGCACTGTCGGAGGTGCCATTTTTCAGATGAGACATTAAGCTTTGTCTGTTTTCTCAGGTGGATGCAAAAAAATCCCATGACACTATTCGAAGAGCAGGGGAGTTATCCCCAGTGTCCTGGCAAATATTTATCCCTCAACCAACATCATTAACAGGGACAGCATTGCCTTGTCTTGGGTTGGGGCCCCTATGCTTTGGGGACAAATAGGTAGTCTGAGCTTCTTCACCTGATTATTTAAGGACTTTTTAAAATAAAAAATGAAGACAATCAGATGAATTAAAAGAAAATAAGTAGAGGTGAAAAGGAAACAACTGACAGCTCAGTCAGGATCTGTCTCTACAATGGATCCCAGTTAATTTGTAATTCTCTGTATTACACACACAGTTATCATTAAATTGGGAAATGACAGGTACTGAACAAGACTGCCGAATAGAAGTCACTAAAGTTTAACAATAGATCTTAAGGTGTGTCTTAAAAGAGGAGGGTGAAGTAGAGAGGTTCTACTGTTAAACTTCAGGGACTTCTGTTCCACACTCTTATTCAGCCCCTGTCATTTCCCAATATGTAGTAGCACTTGGGAGATTTTATGTGGAAATATTAGTTACTTCCAACTCCATAATATCACCCGACTCCACCCCTGCCTCAGCCCATCTGCTGCTGAAACCCTCATCCGTGCCTTCGTTACCTCTAGACTCGGCTAGTTCAATGTTCTCCTGACTGGTGTCTCATTTTACAGCCTCCGTAAACTGGAGCTCATCCTCTGCTGCCAATATCCTAACTTGTACCAAGTCCCATTCCCCCATCACCGCTGTGCTCGCTGCCAATAACGAATGCCCCTCTCTATCTCTGCAACTTCCTCCAGTCCTATAATCTTCCAGATCTCTGAGCTCCTCCAATTCTGGCCTCTTGAGCATCCCCGATTTTAATCGCTGCACCATTGATGGCTGTGGCTTCAGCAGCCGAGACCATACGCTCCGTAATTCCCTTCCGAAATCTCAGGCCGGAATGTAAAGGGTGTGGGAGGGAGATGGACACAAAGTTGGTGAGACCCCAGCAGCATTTTAAACAGGATTAAGAAAGGATGGCTATTGTCTGGAGCAGTCAGCGATTCCCTCATTCGCACAGAGAAACTTTACTGAGTTAGGGAAATAATTAGGCACAAATGTACTGAATTATCAGACGAAATGGATACCAATGACTGATACTAAAAATGTTCCAGACTTTTGGTCCTTTTTTGAGCTGCCTGCAGGGGTCCCTTTACCGATTGGTTAGGCTGCTCAAGATTCGGAAATGCCGGTCAGAGTAGTGTGTTGCAAAGTCCGACTAGTCCAAATTAATTTGGGAATCTGGGTCTGAAATGTGTGTATTAGGGCCACCTAATTTAAGTGGTCTGACCAATTTTGCAGTGATTTGAACTCCCATCCAGCCCAGGCCTCTGCCTTGCTAAATTGGTTATCGTCACACCCATTTTAGGTCCATATATTTTAAGCCCATCAGTGTTACATTTAAAGGAGTCTGGTGAAAGAAAATAGCAGGTCAAGGATCTACTTTCTGTTGTTGAAGTCTACTTTGTTCAGAGATGTTCATCCTCCTTCATTTTCAACTGTAGCTACATTTTAAATGGAGGTACATGGACGGGCTTTTGTATATATTATCCCTTGCACAATTGGCATCTGATTGAAAAGCGATTTCAAGCACTTCCAGATCTTGATCAGCCTAACAACTTGGCAAGTGGCGATTTCAAACTGACAAAGCTTTGACAAATTAAACCACCAACCTATTTGAAGCTTTAATTTCAGTCGGTTGACTCATGGATTTCTTGTGGTGACATGTTCCTCTTTCTCTTGAGTTCCCTGTGTTACATTACTGTCTTTTTCCTCACCTTTTTTGGTTGCATAACTCTTGGTTTTGTTTCTGGTTTTGAATATTTCTAGTTTCTCTGTCTTGCTCTTGTTGCTGTGGGTTATCATCATTTATTCTGTCCTGCACCATGTGAAGGACTTTCCTCCCTACATTATTGGTTTGTTTTCTCACATTGTATCTTATCTACAGTTCCGCAGGTTTAAGGAGTTGAGAATTTGCATCATCTGAACCACAGACATCATAAGAGCGATGTCAATATATTGTAGAGTGTTTAGTTTTGCTGCTTATTTATCACAAGCTGCACACACACAATTGTTCATCTATCTGAGGGCGTGTTTCCTGAGGATGCCTGTTCAAGGACTGATTGCTTCTGGAGATGAAGAGGAGAAAGAATTCCTTTTTCCTGGGATTGTGTGCTATGTATCACTTTACTATACTTTGCTGTAAATTTGTTTACGTTGTGATCTGGAATGCACTGCCCGAAAGGACAGTGGAAGTACATTCATAGAAACATAGAAAATAGGTGCAGGAGTAGGCCATTCGGCCTTTCGAGCCTGCACCACCATTCAAAAAGATCATGGCTGATCATTCCCTCAGTACCCCTTTCCTGATTTCTCTCCATACCCCTTGATCCCTTTAACTATAAGGGCCATATCTAACTCTCTCTTGAATATATCCAATGAACTGGCATCAACAACTCTCTGCGGCAGGGAATTCCACAGGTTAACAACTCTCTGAGTGAAGAAGTTTCTCTTCATCTCAGTCCTAAATGGCCTACCCCTTACCCTAAGACTGTGTCCCCTGGTTCTGGAGTTCCCCAACATCGGGAACAATCTACCCGCATCTAACCTGTCCCGTCCCATCAGAATCTTATACGTTTCTATGAGATCCCCTCTCATACTTCCAAACTCCAGTGTATAAAGGCCCAGTTGATCCAGTCTCTCCTCATATATCAGTCCGGCCATCCCGGGAATCAGTCTGGTGAACCTTCGCTGCACTCCCTCAATAGCAAGAATGTCCTTCCTCAGATTAGGAGACCAAAACTGAACACAATATTCCAGGTGAGGCCTCACCAAGGCCCTGTACAACTGCAGTAAGACCTCCTTGCTCCTATACTCAAATCCCCTAGCTATGAAGGCCAACATACCATTTGCCTTCTTTACCACCTGCTGTACCTGCATGCCAACTTTCAATGACTGATAAACCATGACACCCAGGTCTCGTTGCACCTCCCCTTTTCCTAATCTGCCGCCATTCAAATAATATTCTGTCTTCGCGTTTTTGCCCCCAAAGTAGATAACATCACATTTATCCACATTATACTGCATCTGGCATGCATTGGCCCACTCACCTAACCTGTCCAAATCACCCTGTAGCCTCTTAGCGTCCTCCTCACAGCTCACACTGCCACCCAGTTTAGTGTCTTCTGCAAACTTGGAGATATTACTCTCAATTCCTTCATCTAAATCGTTAATGTATATTGTAAATAGCTGGGGTCCCAGCACTCAGCCCTGCAGCACTCCACTAGTCACTGCCTGCCGTTCTGAAAATAGCAACTTTCAAAAAGGAATTGGATGCATACTTAAAATCATGGAATCTTACAGCACTGATGTAGGCCATTCAACCCATCGTTCCTGTGCCGGCTCTGTGGAAGAGTGAATACCATATCCCAACATTATCCCATAACCTGCTCACTATTTACTGCATTGCCAAGTTTTGGATCATCCACAAACTTCAAAATTATACTCCCTGTACCCAAGTCTAGATCATTTATATATAACAAGAAAACAGTGGTCCTAATACTGACCCCTGGGTGACCCCACTGCATAATTCTGTCCGTTCACAACTACTCTCTGCCTTCTATCCCTTAGTTACTTTCATACCCAAGTTACCACCATCCCTTTAATCTAACGTGCTTTTATTTTGTGAATAAGTCTGTTGTATTACTCCATCAGATGCCTTTGGAAATTCCATATATACAATATCTACTGCACTGCCTTCATCAACCCAAATCAGGTTAGTCATAGAATGACACAGCACAAAAGGAGGTCATGCAGCCCACCGTGCCTGTGTTGGCTCTTTGGTAGAGCTATCCATAAGATCATAATAATTAGGAACACGAGTAGGCCATTCGGCCCCTCGAGCCTGTTCCCCATTCAATGAGATCATGGTTTTATGAAAGGGAAATCATGTTTGACAAATTTGCTGGAATTCTTTGAGAATGTAACGAACAGGGTGGATAAAGGGGAACCAGTGGATGTGGTATATTTGGATTTCCAGAAGGCATTTGACAAAGTGTCACATAAAAGGTTACTGCACAAGATAAAAGTTGGGGGTAATATATTAGCATGGATAGAGGATTGGCTAACTAACAGAAAACAAAGAGTCAGGATAAACGGTTCGTTCTCGGGTTGGCAATCAATAACTAGTGGGATGCCTCAGGGATCAGTGCTGGGACCCCAACTATTTACAATCTATATTAACGACTTGGAAGAAAGGACTGAGTGTGACGTAGCCAAGTTTGCTGACGATACAAAGATACAAAGATGGGAGGAAAAGTAATGTGTGAGGAGGACACAAAAAATCTGCAAAAGGGCATAGACAGGCTAAGAGAGTGGGCAAAAATTTGGCAGATGGAATATAATGTTGGAAAGTGTGAGGTCATACATTTTGGCAGAAAAAATCAAAGAGTAAGTTATTATTTAAATGGAGAAAAATTGCAAAGTGCTGCAGTACAACAGGACCTGGGGGTACTTGTGCATGAAACACAATAGGTTAGTATTCAGGTACAGCAAGTGATCAGGAAGGCCAATGGAATCTTGGCCTTTATTGCAAAGGGGATGGAGTATAAAAACAGGGAAGTCTTGCTACAGTTATACAGGGTATTGGTGAGGCCACACCTGGAAAACTGAGTGCAGTTTTGGTTTCCATATTTACAAAAGGATATACTTGCTTTGGAGGCAGTTCAGAGAAGGTTCACTAGGTTGATTCCGGAGTTGAGGGGGGTGACTTATGAGGAAAGTTTGAGGAGGTTGGGCCTCTACTCATTGGAATTCAGAAGAATGAGAGGTGATCTTATCGAAACGTATAAGATTATGAGGGGGCTTGACAAGGTGGATGCAGAGAGGATGTTTCCACTGATAGGGAAGACTAGAACTAGGGGGCATAATCTTAGAATAAGGGACCGCCCATTCAATGAGGAGGAATTTCTTCTCTCAGAGGGTTGTGAATCTGTGGAACTCTCTGCCTCAGGGAGCTGTGGAAGCTGGGACATTGAATAAATTTAAGACAGAGATAGACCGTTTCTTAACCAATATGGGATTAAGGGGTTACGGGGAACGGGCAGGGAAGTGGATCTGAGTCCATGATCGGATCAGCCATGATCGTATTAAATGGCGGAGCAGGCTCGAGGGGTCGTATGGCCTACTCCTGCTTCTATTGCTTATGTTCTCATGGCTGATCTTCTACCTCAACTCCACTTTCCTGCACTATCCCCATATCCCTTGATGCCTTTAATTTTCAAAAATCTATCGGTCTCCGTCTTGAATATACTCAACAAATGAGCCTCCACAGCCCTCTGGGGCAGAGAATTCCAAAGATTCACCACCCTCTGAGTGAAGATATTTCTCCTCATCTCAGTCCTAAATGGCCGACCCCTTATTCTGAGATTGTGATCAGCCCGGGGGAACATCCTCCCTGCATCTACCCTGTCAAGCCCTGCAAAAATGTTGTATGTTACAATGAGATCCCCTCTCATTCTTCTAAACTCTAGAGAATATAGACCTAGTCGACTCAATCTCTCCTCACAGGACAATGCCCCCATCCCAGGAATCAATCTGGTGAACCTTAATTACACTCTCTCTATGGCAAGTATATCCTTCCTTAGGTAAGGAGACTAAAACAGTACACAATACTTCAGGTGTGGCCTCACCAGGGCCCTATATAATTACAGTAAGATGTCTTTACTCTTATACTCAAATCCTCTTGTAATAAAGGCCAACATACCATTTGCTTTCTCAATTGCTTGCTGTACCTGCATGTTAACTTTCAGTGATTTGTATACAAGGGCACCCAGGTCCCTCTGAACACCAACATTTTCCCAATCTCTCACCATTTAAAAAATACTCTGCTTTTCTATTATTCTTACCAAAGTGGATAACTTCACATTTCTCCACATTAGATTCCATTTGTCATGTTCTTGCCCACTCACTGAGCCTGTCTATATCCCCTTGAAGCCTCTTTGCATCCTCCTCACAACTTACATCCCCATCTAGCTTTGTATCATCAGCAAACCTGGATATATTACATTTGGTCCCCTCATCCAAATCATTGATACAGATTGTGAATAGCTGGGGCCCCAGCACTGATCCTTGCGGCACCCCACTAGTTACAGTCTGCCAACCCAAAAATTACCCATTTATTCCTACTCTCTCTGTCCGTTAACCAATCCTCAGTCCATGCTAGTATACTACCCCCAATCCCATGAGCCCTAATATTGTTTAATAACCTCTTGTGTGGCACCTTATCGAATGCCTTCTATAAATTCAAATACACCACATCCACTGATTCCCCCTTATCTATTCTGCTAGTAAAAACTCAAAAAACACTAACAGATTTGTCAAACATGACATCCCTTTCATAAATCCGTGTTGACTCTGCCCAATCCTATTGTTGTTTTCGAAGCGCCCTGTTGCCACGTCCTTAATAATAGATTAATCCAATTAGTCCCACATCCCTGCATTTTTTCCATAGCCCGATAAAATATTTCCCTTCAAGTATTTATCCAATTCCCTTTCAAATGTTATTACTGAATCTGCTTCCACCACTCTTTCAGGCAGTGCATTCCAGATTGCAACAACTCCCTATGTAAAAACATGTTTCCTCATGTGGCCTCTGGATCTTTTGTGTCACCTTAAATCTGTGTCCTTTGGTTACAAACTCTTCTGCCACTGGAAATAGTCTCTCTTTATTTACTCTATCAAAACTGTTCATGATTTTGAAACCTCTATCAAATCTCCCATTAATATTCTCTACTCTAACAATAAAAACTTATATTTATATAGCACCTTTAACGTAGTAAAACATCCCAAGGCATTTCACAGCAGTGATACAAGTCACAACACATACATTTGACACCGAGCCACAAAAGAAGAAATTAGCGCAGATGGTTAAAGAGGTAGGTTTTAAGGAGCTTCTTAAAGGAGGAAAGAGAGGTAGAGCAGTTTAGGGAGAACAATCCCAGCTTCTCCAGTCTCTCCTCGTAACTGAAGACCCTTATCTCTGGAACCATTCTCGCAAATCTATTCTGCACCCTCGCCAAAGCCTTAACACCCTTCCTAAAGTGTGGTGCCCAGAATTGGACACAATACTCCAGCTGAGGCCTCACCAGTGTTTTATAAAGTTTAGCACAACTTCCTTGCCTTTGTACTCTATTCCTCATTTAATAAAGACAAAGAATCGGCCTTGTAACAGCCTTCTCACCTTGTCCTGCCACCGTCCAAGATTTTACATACACCCCGGGTCTCTCCGTTCCTGACCCCCTTCAAACTTGTACCATTTAGTTCATATTGACACTCCTTATTCTTCCTAACAGAATGTATCACTTCACACTTCTCTGCATTTAATTTCATTTGCCCTGTGTCTGCCCATTTCGCCAGTCTGTCAGTGTCCTCCTGGAGCCTGTTACTATCCGCCTCATTGTTTACTACATTTCCCAGTTTCCGGTCATCTGCAAATTTGTGAAACTTCCCTTTAACAAGTCTGTGCTGGCTGTCCCTTATTAACCCATGGTCTCCAGGTGAGAACTAATTTGGTCCTTGGCGATGGTCTCTAGTAGTTTCCCCACCACCGATGTTAGACTGACTGGCCAGCAATTACTAGGTTTATCCCCCTCACATTTTTAGAACAAGGATGTAGCATTTGCAATCTTCCAGTCCTCTGGCATCTCTCCCATATCCAAGGAGGATTGAAAGAATGTGAAAAGGGAAATGTTTGCCGGGCTATAGGGAAAGAGATGGGGAGTAGGTCTAATTGGATAGCTCTTTCAAAGAGTTTGCACAGACACGATGGGCCGAATGACCTCCTGTGCTATACCATTGTATGATTCTATACAGATGTTACTATGTACTTGTCTTTGAAAGTTGCACCACTTGTCTTTCTCCTGGAATGCTAGAACATATGGATGTTCTTCTAGGGGTTTGCTTTATGATAGAATTCCTGGGGAAGAGTTAATAGGAAGGGAAAGTATAGCATTCTCAGTGGGCACTGTAGGCAGCGATGAAATTGATGAGGCAGGGGTGATCTTCACACAGGTCAAGAGGGATTGGGATAAAGATAATGCATATGGTCAAAGTGAGGAACATGTTGCTCACTTGAAGGGTCAGTAACAAGAGGGCACAGATTTAAGGTGCTTGGCAAAAGAACCAGAGGTGACATAAGGAAAACTTTTTTATGCAACGAGTGGTTAGGATTTGCATTGCACTTCTGATAGGGTGGTGGATATAGAATTCAATAGTAGCCTTCAAAAGGGAATTGGATAAATAATTGAAGGAGATTTATGCTCCACTAGAACCTCCTCCCATCCTTACCTCATCTAACTATCAGCATAACCCTCTATTCCCTTTGCCCTCATATGCTTGTCTAGTCTCCTCTTAAATGCATCGATACTGTTAAGTATGGAAGAACTCCACAAGACTGAGTACTGTGAGCTAAAACTGATGTGACCTTAGTCTCTTTAATACCACTCCAGAATGCCTAAGCAGTATGGCAGACAACCTTTTATACCCCCTTGCACGAGGTGTGCAGGTGACCCTTGGGCCTCCAACAGTTGAGCCCTCTGGTGGCAAGTCTTACACAGTTACAGTGTTTACATACATAACATCACTTCCCCCACCCCCCAAAGTCTTTGATATGAATTATTTACAAGTTGAGACGATCCGGGGCCCTACGCTCCCTGGTTGATCGTCTGAGTTCAAATTCTGGCATGGGTGAGTTGGTCGGACCATTGCTGCTCTGTGGCGCGGCTGGTCTGACAGGACTGTTGGGAATAGTGGGTTCATCCTCTTGATTGACAGCGAGGTCGATTGCTGGTTGGGTATGTGTTGGTGGATCGATGATGGTGATGTCCTCTTCAGGTTGTTCCTGGTTGTCGGTGAACCGCAGTTTGGTCTGATCCAAATGCTTTCTGCACGTTTGTCCATTCAATAGTTTGACTATAAACACTCTATTCCCCTCCTTGGCCAAGACAGTGCCAGCGACCCATTTAGGACCATGACCGTAATTAAGGCCAAACACAGGGTTGTTAACATCAATGTCACGTGATACAGCCGCGCGATCGTGGTACATGGTTTGCCGGTGACGCCAGGTTTCCACATGATCATTTAGATCCGGGTGGACTAGGGAGAGCCTGGTTTTGAGTGCTCTCTTCATTAACAATTCTGCAGGGGGAACCCGAGTGAGCGAGTGGGGTCACGTCCGGTGGCTGAGCAGAACCCGAGATAAGCAGGTCTGCAAGGAGCCTTCCGTCACGCGTTTCAAGCTCTGCTCGATAGTTTGGACTGCCTGTTCCTCTTGACCGTTGGATGCGGGCTTAAACTCGTTGAATTCTGAGCTGGTGAAACACGGTCCATTGTCACTGACAAGGATGTCGGGCAAGCCATGGGTGGCGAACATAGTCCGGAGGCTTTCAATGGTGGCAGTGGATGTGCTGGATGACATGATTACGCAGTCAATCCATTTAGAGTAAGCGTCCACTACAACTAAAAACATCTTTCCGAGAAAGGGGCTAGCAAAATCTACATGGATCCTGGACCACGATTTGGAGGCCATGACCACAGACTCAATGGAGCCTCCCTTGGTGCATTGCTCAATTGTGAGCACGTGTCGCACTCGTGTACGCATGACTCTAAGTCCGAGTCAATGCCGGGCCACCAAACATGCGACCTGGCTATAGCCTTCATCATGACTATGCATGAGTGGGTATTGTGTAGGTCGCATATAAATGTTTCCCTGCCATTTTTTGGCAAAACCACGTGATTACCCCATATGAGACAATCCGACTGGATGGACATTTCATCTTTGCATCGGTAAAAGAGCTTAATTTCATCTTGCATTTCCCCGGGAACATCTGACCAGCTCCCATTGAGGACGCAACTTTTTACAAGTGATAGCACAGGATCCTGGCTGGTCCAGGTCCTGATCTGGCGAGCCATGACGGGTGACCCCTCACTCTCAAAAGCATCCATGACCAGAAGCAAGTCTGCGGGCTGTGCCATTTCCACCTTGGTAGTGGGCAATGGTAGCCGACTGAGGGCATCAGCACAGTTCTCCGTGCCTGGTCTGTGGCGGATAACATAGTCATAGGCGGACAATGTTAGTGCCCAGCTTTGGATGCGGGACAAAGCATTGGTGTTTATATGAATTATTGTGTGCAATTTTGGTCACCTAATCAGAGGAAGGACTTTCTTGCTATTGAGGGAGTACAGAGAAGGTTCACCAGACTGATTCCTGGGATGGCAGGACTGACATATGAAGAAAGACTGGATCGACTAGGCTTATATTCACTGGAATTTAGAAGAATGAGAGGGAATCTCATAGCAGCATATAAAATTCTGATGGGACTGGACAGGTTAGATGCAGGAAGAATGTTCCCGATGTTGGGGAAGTCCAGAACCAGGGGTCACAGTCTAAGGATAAGGGGTAAGCCATCTAGGACCGAGATGAGGAGAAACTTTTTCACCCACAGAATTGTGAACCTATGGAATTGTCTATCACAGAAAGTTGTTGAGGCCAGTTCGTTGGATATATTCAAAAGGGAGTTAGATGAGGCCCTTACGACTAAAGGGATCAGGGGGTATGGAGAGAAGGCAGGTGTGGGGTACTGAAGTTGCATGATCAGCCATGATCATATTAAATGGTGGTGCAGGCTTGAAGGGCCGAATGGCCTACTCCTGCACTTATTTTCTATGTTTCTATACCACTGCTTTCTGAAAACAGCGAAATGAGCGGTTTGTGGTCGGTTTCAAGCTCAAACTGAAGTCTAAATATGTATTTGAACATTTTCTTAACCCCATATACACATGCTAACGCCTCTTTCTCGACCATACTGTAGGCTCTTTCAGCCTTAGACAGACTTTTAGATGCGTATGCAACCGGTTGAAGTTTGCCCGATACATTGGCTTGCTGTAACACACAGCCGACCCCGTACGAAGATACATCACAAGCTAGCACTAATCGTTTACACAGGTCATACAGTACAAGTAACTTATTAGAACAAGGTAGGTTTCTGGCCTTCTCAAAGGCTGTCTCTTGAGATTTACCCCAAACCCAATCGTCACCCTCACGTAGCAACATGTGCAACGGTTCCAGCAAAGTGCTTAACCCGGGTAGAAAGTTACCAAAATAGTTGAGGAGTCCCAGGAACGAACACAGCTCCGTCACGTTCTGTGGTCTGGGTGCATTGTTGATGGTCTCTGTCTTTGAGTCCGTGGATCTGATGCCATTTGCCGCAATCTTTCTCCCCAAAAATTTGACCTCTGGCGCCAGGAAAACACACTTGGAGCGTTTCAGCCTGAGGCGCACTCTGTCTCGTTGACTTAGAACCTCTTCCAGGTTGTGCAGGTGTTTGGTGGTGTCACGACCGGTGATCAGGGTATCGTCTTGAAACATAACAGTGTGCGGAACCGATTTCAGCAGACTCTCTATTATCCTCTGGAAGATGGCAGCAGCCAAGCGAATCCCAAAAGGGCACCTGTGGTATATAAACAGTCCTTTTAGCGTGTTGATGTACGTCAATCTTTTCGAAGATTCAGCCAGCTCCTGTGTCATGTAGGCAGAGGTTAGGTCCAACTTGGTTAACGACTTCCCCCCCTCCCCCCGCTAACATTGCGAACAGGTCATCTGCTTTGGGTAGTGGGTACTGGTCTTGTAACGAGAATCAGTTGATCGTTACCTTGCAGTCTCCACAGATTCTGACTGTGCCATCGCTTTTCACCACCGGAACAATCGGACTGGCCCACTCGTTGAACTCGACTGGCGATATGATTCCCTCTCGTTGAAGTCTGTCCAGTTTGATCTCGACTTTCTCCCTCATCATATATGGAACCGCTTGAGCCTTGTGATGAACGGGCCTTGCATCGGGGACTAGATGGATCTGCACCTTGGCGCCTGTGAAGTTGCCGATGCCTGGTTCAAATAGCGAGGAAAACTTGCTCAGCACTTGGGCACACGAGGCATCATCCACTGAAGATAGTGCCCTGCCACTATCTTTCCCTGCCATCAAATCTTTCCCTGCCAGCTTCTGCCGAATAGCGTTGGGCCATCGCCTGGTACAATCCACAGTGATAAATCATGCACAGCTCCATCTGCCTGATACCTTAACTGCCGCACTGCCAATGACTGATATGAGCTCTTTGGTGTAGGTGCGCAGTTTTGTCTGAATCGGGCTCAGTTTGCATCTTTGTGCCTTGTTGCCCCACAGTTTCTCAAAAGCCTTTTGGCTCATAATTGACTGACTCGCCCCATGTCCAACTCCATTGATGCCGGAATATTGTTCAATTTGACTTTCAGCATGATAGGAGTGCTCTTGGTGGTGAAGGTGTGTACCCCATACACTTCTTCCTCGGGTTGAGTTTCCTCTCTTGTTTGTTCTGCATGATCCGCGCCGGATCGATCATCCTCTGCCGACTCTGCCACGTGGTGAGTCGCAGCACTCTTGCACATTTGCTGGAGGTGCCCCATTGTGTCGCAGCCTTTGCACACTTAGTGCTTGAATCAACATTGATGGGCTCGATGATTACCCCCGCAGCACCAACATGGTGCTAATGGATTTGCATTCACTCCCGATGGTGGACTCTGAGTCATCCTAGGTCTTGCAGCTGTAGATGTGTAGACCCTGCCATATGCAGTTCTGCATATTAGTGACGTTATTTTCTGCACATTACTTGCCGGTGAGCTTCGATGCTGGGAAGATATCTGTCTGGTATTATCGCTCGTGGATATGAATGCCTGGGCTATCGAGATGGCCTTGCTCAGGTCGAGGAATTTGACGGACAGCAGCTTGCAAAGAATGACCTCGTGGCCGATGCCAAGCACAAAAAAAGTCCCGCAGCATTTCCCCCAAAAATCCAGCAAATTTGCAAGTTCCCGCAAGGTGTCTCAGGTCGGCGACATAACTCACCACGTCCTGGCCCTCAGAGTGGTGGTGTGTGTAGAAGCGATACCTGGCCATTAAGACGCTCTCCTTCGGCTTGAGGTGTTCACGAACCAGCGTACACAACTCTGTATATGTCTTCTCCGTTGGTTTCTCCGGTGCTCGCAGATTCTTGATGAGGCCGTATATTGTGGACCCACACACGGTGAGGAGAATCGCCCTGCGCTTGATCGCTGTATCGTCCCCATCTGCTTGTTGGCCAAGTACTGGTCAAGACACTCAACGAAGGCTTCCCAATCATCACCCTCCACAAATCTCTCTAAAATACCAATGACAGCCATGACCGTGTGAAAGTGTAATAAAAAGGCAAGCATGAAAGCTCGGTGCCTCAATGCGAGGAGTATTCGGAACCCAGGAGAGGGCTCTGAGCTAGTTAAGAGTGGGTGAGAGCTCAGATGAACAGGACCCCAAGAAGGAATGCAAAAGGCAGGAGGCAACAGAGCAGAGTAGCACTGGGGTAAGTGTAAACCACAAGGTGATAGGAAGGGACAATATGTATGAATATAAATGGGCTGCAGGAGGGGTCAAAACTAAAAATCATGGTTTAAAAACTAGTATTAAAACACTCTACCTGAACGCACGCAGCATTCGAAATAAAGTAAATGAGTTGACGGCACAAATCATTACAAACGGGTATGATTTGGTGGCCATTACAGAAACGTGGTTGCAGGGTGGCCAAGACTGGGAATTAAACATATAGGGGTATCTGACAATTCGGAAAGATAGACAAGAAGGGAAAGGAGATGGGGTAGCTCTGTTAATAAAGGATGATATCAGGGCAGTTGTGAGAAACAATATTGGCTCTAATGAACAAAATGTTGAATCATTGTGGGTGGAGATTAGAGATAGTAAGGGGGAAAAAGTCACTGGTGGGCGTAGTTTATAGGCCCCCAAATAATAACTTCACGGTGGGGCGGGCAATAATCAAGGGAATAATGGAGGCATGTGAAAAAGGAATGGCAGTAATCATGGGGGATTTTAACCTACATATCGATTGGTCAAATCAAATCGCACGGGGTAGCCTGGAGGAAGAATTCATAGAATGCATACGGGATTGTTTCTTAGAACAGTATGTTACAGAACCTACAAGGGAGCAAGCTATCTTAGATCTGGTCCTGTGTAATGAGACAGGAATAATAAACGATCTACAAGTAAAAGATCCTCTCGGAATGAGTGATCACAGTATGGTTGAATTTGTAATACAGATTGAGGGTGAGGAAGTAGTGTCTCAAATGAGCATACTATGCTTAAACAAAGGGGACTACAGTGGGATGAGGGCAGAGTTGGCTAAAGTAGACTGGGAACATAGACTAAACGGTGGCACAATTGAGGAACAGTGGAGGACTTTTAAGGAGCTCTTTCATAGTGCTCAACAAAAATATATTCCAGTGAAAAAGAAGGGAGGTAAGAGAAGGGATAACCAGCCGTGGATAACCAAGAAAATAAAGAAGAGTATCAAATTAAAAACCAATGCGTATAAGGTGGCCAAGGTTAGTGGGAAACTAGAAGATTGGGAGAATTTTAAACGACAGCAAAGAATGACTAAGAAAGCAATAAAGAAAGGAAAGATAGATTACGAAAGTAAACTTGCGCAAAACATAAAAACAGATAGTAAAAGCTTTTACAGATATATAAAATGGAAAAGAGAGACTAAAGTAAATGTTGGTACCTTAGAAGATGAGAAGGGGGATTTAATAATGGGAAATGTGGAAATGGCTGAGACCTTAAACAATTATTTTGCTTCGGTCTTCACAGTGGAAGACACAAAAACCATGCCAAAAATTGCTGGTCACAAGAATGTGGGAAGGGAGGACCTTGAGACAATCACTATCACTAGGGGGGGTATTGCTGGACAGGCTAATGGGACTCAAGGTAGACAAGTCCCCTGGTCCTGATGAAATGCATCCCAGGGTATTAAAAGAGATGGCGGAAGTTATAGCATCCGTTATAATCTACCAAAATTCTCTGGACTCTGGGGAGGTACCAGCGGATTGGAAAGCAGCTAATGTAACCCCTCTGTTTAAAAAAGGGGGCAGACAAAAGGCAGGTTAGTTTAACATCTTTCGTGGGGAAAATGCTTGAAACTATCATTGAGGAAGAAATAGCGGGACATCTAGATAGGAATAGTGCAATCAAGCAGATGCAACATGGATTCATGAAGGGGAAATCATGTTTAACTAATTTACTGGAATTCTTTGAGGATATAATGAGCATGGTGGATAGAGGTGTACCGATGGATGTGGTGTATTTAGATTTCCAAAAGGCATTCGATAAGGTGCCACACAAAAGGTTACTGCAGAAGATAAAGGTACGCGGAGTCAGAGGAAATGTATTAGCATGGATCGAGAATTGGCTGGCTAACAGAAAACAGAGAGTTGGGATAAATGGGTCCTTTTCGGGTTGGAAATCGGTGGTTAGTGGTGTGCCACAGGGATCGGTGCTGGGACCACAACTGTTTACAATATACATAGATGACCTGGAAGAGGGGACAAAGTGTAGTGTAACAAAATTTGCAGATGACACAAAGATTAGTGGGAAAGCGGGTTGTGTAGAGGACACAGAGAGGCTGCAAAGAGATTTGGATAGGTTAAGCGAATGGGCTAAGGTTTGGCAGATGGAATACAATGTCGGAAAATGTGAGGTCATCCACCTTGGAAAAAAAAACATTAAAAAGGAATATTATTTGAATGGGGAGAAATTACAACATGCTGCAGTACAGAGGGACCTGGGGGTCCTTGTGCATGAAACTCTTTTGGAGTTTACCTGAAAAAACATAAACATTAAACCGTGCCACCCGCCCTGGATGACACACCAGACATTTACAAGGCCCTTTTTTTTTTCTTTTTTTGTGTTTTTGTTTGTGTTTTTCTTTTTTTTTTGGTTTTTTTTTGGGCACTAAAATCACATTTTTCCTCCAGTGCCCCCTATAAAAGGGGAGGGGGTCACTAAAAGCACTGGCAATTAAAACAAATTAAACTTTAAAACATAAAATCAAATTAAAATTTGGTTGCCGGGCGTGACGATGCACTCCAGTCCCTCCGGTGCCCACCTCTCGCGGAAGGCCGCGAGCGTACCGGTGGACACCGCGTGCTCCATCTCCAAGGACACCCTGGCATGGATGTACGCGCGGAAGAGAGGCAGGCAGTCAGGTTGAACGACCCCCTCGACCGCCCGCTGCCTGGACCGGCTGATGGCACCCTTGACCGTGCCCAGGAGCAGTCCTACGAGGAGGCCCTCGGACCTACCCGCTCCCCTCCGCACAGGGTGCCCAAAGATCAGGAGAGTGGGACTGAAGTGCAGCCAGAATTTCAGGAGCAGCCCCTTTAAATAATAAAACAGGGGCTGCAACCTCGTGCATTCCATAAAAACATGGAACACGGACTCTTCCAGACCGTAGAAATTGCAGGCGGCCTGGGAGTCCGTGAACCGGCTTAAAAATTTGTTGCACGGCATTGCTCCGTGCACCACCCTCCAGGCCAAGTCCCCGGTGAATAGTGGGAGGACTCCCGCATAGACTGCCCTCCATCGGGGACCCCCGCCTCCTCCGGACGGTAAGATGGTACGCCATGGCGTGTCCGGACGGCCGGCGAGGATGGCAAAGTTGAGAGTGTGCAGGAGCAGCCCGTACAGGAAACCCCTCCGCGCGGAACTGAAAGGCACGGAGGGGATTTCCTCGAGGCGGCTCAAGTTGTGAGGCGCCGGCTCCCGAGGGAGGTTCCGGGGTTTGGCGCCGATGAGGAATTCCGTCCGGACGGGGGTCAGTTCGGACGGGATCTCCCCAGTGCTTGAGCCTCCTCGATGCACCTAACAGAGTCAGGGCCCAAAGCTGTTTTTAGCGACTCGATGGCATCGGCCACGCGGCGGACGTCTGAAGAATTTAGGCACCGCGCCAGCATGCCTGGCGCCATCCAGCCCGCTCCTCTGCCATCGAGCAGGTCCCTGACCCTGGTCACCTCACCAGCCACAGCCCTCTCTTCTGACCGCCACATAAAACCTCGGTCGTGGAGGTACGGATTCCCGAGCAGCGGCTCCTGCAGGACAGCCGCCACTCCAGCCGGCGGAGAGCTGCGCTTGGTGGAAACGTTGTTCCAGACCCTGATGAGTTCCTTGTAAAAGACAGGCAGCTCCTGGAGGGCGGTCCTGACACCCCCCCAAGTTCACAAACAGGAGCTGTGTGTCATAATTGAGGTCGCGCTGCTGGCGGAAGAAATACGTTGCCAGAGCACACCACCTAGGAGGGGGCTCGACGTAAAGGTATCTCTGCAGGGTCTGAAGACGGAAAGTCGCGAGCTGGGCGCTGACGCACACCAACGACTGACCGCCTTCCTCAAGCGGGAGACTCAAGACCGCGGCAGAGACCCAGTGCTTCCTGTTGTTCCAGAAGAAGTCCACCAGCTTCTTCTGTATCTTGGCGACAAACGCAGGTGGAGGGGTCAAAGTGACCAGCCAGTACCACAACATTGCGGCCACCAGCTGGTTTATGACTAGCGCTCGACCCCTGTAGGACAGCACTCGGAGCAGTCCTGTCCAGCGCCCTAGGCGAGCGGCGACCTTGGCCTCCAGCTCCGGCCAGTTCGCCGGCGAGGCTCCCTCGTCGGGGCTAAGGTAGACTCCCAGATAGAGGAGATGGGTCGTGCTCCAGGCAAAAGGCCTGAGCTCCTCCGGCAGGGAGTCCACCCGCCACTGACCCACCAGGAGTCCGGAACATTTCTCCCAGTTGATCCTGGCGGAGGACGCGGCCGAGTAAATCTCCTGGCACTCACGCATCCTCCGCAGGTCAGCGGGATCCTCTACCGCGAGGAACACGTCATCGGCATAAGCCGAGAGGACGACCTCCACGCCCGGCCCTTGCAGAGCCAGTCCCGTCAACCTCGTCCGCAGGAGGCGCAGGAAAGGCTCCACGCAAACGGCGTATAACTGGCCGGACATGGGGCATCCCTGGCGCACCCCTCTCCTAAAGCGAAGGGGCGCCGTCAAGGACCCGTTAACCTTAATCAGACACTCCGCGGCGGCGTACAAAAGTCGGATCCGGGCGACGAAATGCGTCCCGAACCCGAAAGCGCGCAGAGTTCCGAGCAGATAGTCGTGATCCACCCTGTCGAACGCCTTCTCTTGGTCTAGAGATAGGAAGGCGACCGACAGACCAGCCTCCTGGGAATGATGGATGAGGTCCCGGACCAGATGGATGTTATCGTGGATTGTCCGGCCCGGGACCGGACCGTGTAGGACTGGTCGGGGTGGATCATGTGGTCCAGCACGGTGCCAAGGCGAGCAGACATCGCCCTGGCGAAGATTTTGTAGTCCGTGCTGAGGAGGGAGACCGGGCGCCAGTTCTTAAGGAGGCGGAGATCGCCCTTCTTAGGCAGCAGGACGATGACTGCCCTGCGCCAAGAGAGGGGCATCTCCCCGGTCGCCAGACTTTTCCCCAGGACCCACGCGTAGTCGCTCCCCAGGACGTCCCAGAACGCCCTGTGGAACTCCACGGTCAGCCCGTCCAGCCCCGGGGATTTTCCCCTCGAGAGCCGGGCGAGGGCACCGGTCAGCTCCGCCAGGCTTAGCGGAGCTTCCAAATTTTCACCGCCCTCCGGGCTGACTTTCGGCAGGTCCTCCCACAAAACTCTACGCGCTTCCTCGCTGGACGGATCCGGAGAGAACAGAGCCCCTTAATATTCACGGGCCCTGTTGTTGATGCCCTCCGGATCCGAGACGAGAGAGCCGTCGTCGGCCAGCAGCGTCAAGAGCTGCTTACGGACACTCTGCCTTTTTTCCAGCGAGTAGAAGAAGGGGGAGCCGCGGTCCAGATCCGGCAGGAACCGGATCCGCGACCTCACGAACGCGCCTCGGGACCCGACGAGCTGCAGGTCCTTCAGCGCGGCCTTCTTAGCTTCGTACACCGTCCGCAGGGCCGGGTCCTCGACGACTTGACCAAGACGGGATTCCAGGTCGAGCACCTCTTTTTCTAGGCGCCCGACCCTGGCCGCCCGCCTCTTGGTCGACCCCCTCGCGTACTCTTGACAGAAGACGCGGACGTGAGCCTTGCCCACGTCCCACCATAGCCTCAAGGAGGGGAAGCCCCTCTGCTTCCTTCTCCAGTCGGACCAGAATCGACGGAACGAGTCCTGGAACCGCACGTCCTCCAGCAGCCGGTTGTTAAAATGCCAGTACGCGGACCCCGTCCTCGCGCGGAGCGAAGCGAGCTCCGCCCACACCAGGTGGTGGTCCGAACACGGCACCGGCCGCATGGAGGCCGCCGGGACGCAGGAAACGTACGCCCGAGACACGTAAAGGCGGTCGACTCTAGACCATCCAACTCCAGGCCTCACCCAAGTAAAGGCGCTGGAGTCGGGGTGGAGATTTCGCCAGACGTCCACCAAGTCGAAGGACCCGACCAGGTCCCTCAACTTCTCTCTCCATCGCCGTCATGCACTGCGGGGCACCGGAGCGGTCCCTCGCCTCGAGGGTGCAGTTAAAATCCCCCCCGAGGACAATGCAGTCGCCGACGTCGACGGAGCCAAAAAGAGCGGACACTTCTTCGAAGAAGCGCGCCTGCTGCGGGCCGGGCTGAGGGGCGTACACGTTCACGAGATGGAGCGGCACGTCCCCCAGGCGAACCGTTACGTGCAGCAAGCGGCCTGGCACGGGCTCCTCGACCCCCAAGATCTCCGGCTGAAAATGCGGGCCCAGCAAGATGGCCACCCCACTAGAAGTGGCGGTGAGGTGGCTCATGCGGACCTCTCCTTGCCATTCCAGGAGCCACGTGGCTTCGTCTCCCGGAACAGTGTGGGTTTCTTGCAGGAAGCACACCGCATATTTCCCCTCCCGCAGGAGCGAAAAATTGTCAAATCTACGGCGTGCCCCTCTGCCGCCGTTGATGTTGAGGCTGGCTATGGTTATCTTCATGACTAGAGCATAGTGCAACCTCTACCTAACCTATTGCGGGGGAGGGAGCGGAGTCTTTTGTTGACCTCCACTCCTTCAGCAGCCCAGCGAGGAACTTTTTGAGCCGGCGCAGCTCAAGGCCTTGCGCCTTTTATAAGGGCCCTCCCGCGGCCATGGTTTTAGCGGCGCGGACGGATGCGATGAGCAGCCCCGGCTCGGACCATCTTTCCCGGGCCAGATGGGTTCGGTTGCGGCGACCCCGGCTCTCGACCAAAAAGTCCCGGAGATCCTCTACGGGAATGACGGGGGACTCAGCGGCGGGCACGAGGAGATCCACCGCCTCACTGGCGATGGACTCGAGATCTTCTCCCTCGTCCCCCACCGAGTCCCCGTCCCCCTCCGGGAGGTCGCCGCCAGCAGCCGGCCCATCGACCGCACGAGGTACGGCAAATGGCCCGGCCGCTCCATCCGACCCTGGCACTGCCCCGATCCCACCCCCAGGATCGTCGGCAGAGGAGTCCCCATTGGGCTCTTTTAGAATTGGTGCTGGGTCGGGAAGCGACAGCGGAAGGGGTTCCTCCTCCGCCCCAGGAGCCGGGGAACAAGGAGAGACCCGGCCATAAAAAATCCCCAGGCCCTCCAAGTGCTCCAACTCCAAAGTAGGGGGCGAGGGTGGGTGTTCCTCCCCCTCCCCGCTGCCACCCCCCGGCCCAGCATCTACAGATTCATTAAAAGTGTTAATACTTTGTATTTCTGCCGAGTCGAGCAAATCCCGGGGGAAGTTGGGTATTGGCTGGGCGGGCTCATGTTCGGCCTTTTCGGCCCCGCCCGCCTCAGTCCCCGGGACGCTCGACCCGGCGGCTACGCATTCTTCCGCTGGCCCCACGCCCCCCACGATAGGCAGATCTTTCACGCCATCCCCAGGAGGCAACGGCTGGGCAGCCTCGACTGCCTCACCCTCCCCGGGGACAGACTCTTCGCGCCTACGGCGCAGTTTGGGAGCGCCGGTGGGGGACGCGGAACACGTGGCGGGCACCGACTCCTCCGCGGAGGGATGTTGTTCCCCCCACGCCTCATTGGAGCGGCGCCTCCTTTTTTTCCTGGGGGGCACGGAGACAGGGAGACCTCCATGTCTGCCGAGGCCTCCCGCTCCACTCCCCCCTTTTTCTTATCTTGCCTGCGCCCGAACCCCTCTGCGGTATTAGTCAAGGGCCCGGGCACGGGCTCAGGGCACCCCGCGCCCGCCGGTGACGGGGTTGGGCCGAGTGCGGTGAACAGCTTGTCTGGCGCACTAAGGGGACCCGCCTCTAGGTGTTTCGCCTTCTTCTGCGCCTTCTTTCCGACCGGACGCTCTCCCTCTCCCCCGCCGGAGGCCGTGAAAACAAAGGCCCCCGACGATGCCCGCGCACCTACGGCTCCCGCCACGCGGACGCAACTAGGGGGAGGGGTGGCGGCGGCGCCAGCCTTGTCCGCCCTCGGTGGTTTGGCGGCCTTGGAGGCGGGGCAGTTCTTGCGAACGTGCCCCACCTCCCTGCAGGCATGGCACCGCACGCCGTCCGACGTCCAGAAGACGCGGTAGGCAGTCCCCTCGTGCACCACATTAAAGTTCTCCTCCGTCGTCTCCTCCCGCGCCAGCCGGACAAAGAGCTGGCGGCGGAAGGAGAACACGTGGCGCAGGCTGCTCTCCCTGAGGCCGAGCGGTATGGGGTTGATCCCTGACCTTACCTCCCCCAGTTGGTGTAGGTGAGGGAGGAGGAGCTCAGCGGGAACAAAGGGCGGGACGATTGATAGAATGACCCTCTGCGCGGTGGCCTCGAGAGGGTCCACCGGCAGGAACGCCCCGCCCACCGTGAGCCCCTTTTCAATGGCCAGGGACACCGCCCGCTCCGACCCCAGGAAGAACACGGCCTTCCTAGACATCTTGGAGGCTGCGACAATGGCCGAGGGGCCGACTACCCCAGCCATCGCCCGCACGCAGTCCTCAATGCTCATTGTGGGGTGAGTGTAGCTCTTGATCCCGTGTTTCATAGTTATAAGTCTGAATGATGGCAGGGCAGCAGGTGGCGCAGGAGGTGCCGTGGATGTGGATGCCACCTGCGCATAAGTCCTAGCTGGCCCTGCCACCGGCGTAGATGGGGTCGCCATCACGGGGTCCCTTTAAAGGCTACACCCACCCCAAAGTCACAGGCCTTAATGGTCTTTACATGGCCTCGTTTAATAGACTGAGCAGAGGAGCTCTTAACGAGGCACACCTCTCCCCTAGTTGACAATTGGGGAGGGGCCTTGCTCCCTCTGCTCAGTTGTCTTAATTGTTTTATATTTTTCCAATCAATTTGGGAGGAAAAGGGCTCTCAGAGAGAGAGGGGAGAGACAGAGAGTAACAGAGAAAGAGAGAGGGGGGTGGGAAGGGGGGAAACTGCAAGGGCAGGTCTCCCCTCGCAGCTGTGGGTGGGTGCAATCCCCAGATGGCAAACAAAAATAGTCTTTGGGGTGGTCTTCGGGTGAGGGGAGAAGATGTCTTCACCTGGTGCAGCTGGAGCCACACAGGCACACACTCCCAACGATGTTAATTAGGGTGGATTAATTGTTTCTTCAGCCTGGTAGCTCCAGCTATCCCAGGCTAGGTAATGGGGGAGGGGTGCTTCAAAGGTGTGTGGGGCCTAGTTGTAAGCAAGGCCCCCACACACACTTCCACACACACACACACCCCCCGCGATGTTCCGACCCCCGACTGGTCTTCTTTCCTCCCCCCACCGATACAGCAAAGTCTTTTAGGGACTGCACCAATACACCCACCTGTAGAATGGTAGAGTCTCCCTCCCTCCACACTGGATGTTGTTGTTGGTCTTTCCCCCTCTCTCCAACTCTTTATAGAAATGGTGAAGTTGTTCAAGTTTTCTGCTTTTTCCTCCTCTCCCTCTGGGTGAAAGTTGGTGGTGAAGCCCCTTCCTTCCTTCCTTCTTTTCCTGGGCTGATTCACAGGCCCAGCCAGGAGCAAAAGCAGCAGCTCCTTCTCTCACTGCTCACAGCTCCAACTGTTTAGACCACGCCTCCACTGCTCCACAATTGGCCCAGGTGCAGCAGGTAATCAGGAAGGCGAATGGAATGTTGGCCTTCATTGCGAGAGGGATGGAGTACAAAAGCAGGGAGGTCCTGCTGCAACTGTATAGGGTATTGGTGAGGCCGCACCTGGAGTACTGCGTGCAGTTTTGGTCACCTTACTTAAGGAAGGATATACTAGAGTTGGAGGGGGTACAGAGACGATTCACTAGGTTGATTCCGGAGATGAGGGGGTTACCTTATGATGATAGATTGAGTAGACTGGGTCTTTACTCGTTGGAGTTCAGAAGGATGAGGGGTGATCTTATAGAAACATTTAAAATAATGAAAGGGATCGACAAGATAGAGGCAGAGAGGTTGTTTCCACTGGTAAGGGAGACTAGAACTAGGGGGCACAGCCTCAAAATACAGGGGAGCCAATTTAAAACCGAGTTGAGGAGGAATTTCTTCTCCCAGAGGGTTGTGAATCTGTAGAATTCTCTGACCAAGGAAGCAGTTGAGGGTAGCTCATTGAATGTATTCAAATCACAGATAGATAGATTTTTAACCAATAAGGGAATTAAGGGTTACGGGGAGGGGGCAGGTAAGTGGAGCTGAGTCCACGGCCAGATCAGCCATGATCTTGTTGAATGGAGGAGCAGGCTCGAGGGGCTAGATGGCCTACTCCTGTTCCTAATTTTTATGTTCTTATGTTAAAGTTTGTAATCTCTTAATCGTCGCCAATTGTTAAGTATGGAAGAATTCCACAAGACTGTGTACTGTGAGCTAAAACTGATGTGACCTTAGTCTCTTTAATACAACTCCAGAGTGCCTCAGCAGCATGGCAGACAACCTTTTATACTTCCTTGCAAGAGTTGTGCAGGTGACCCTTGGGCCTCCAACAGTTGCGCCCTCTGGTGGCAAGTCTCACACAGTTACAATGTTTACAGACATAACATACACTATTCACTTCAACCACTCCCTGTGGTAGCGAATTCCACATTCTCACTACTCTATGGGTAAGAAGTGTTTTCTTAATTCCCTATTTGATTTCTTGGTGACTATCTTATATTAATGGCCTCTAGTTTGTTTTTCTCCACAAGTGGAAACACTCTCTCTGCTCCAACGTCCCTATTTAAAAAAGGAGGCAGACAAAAAGAAGGAAACTAAAGACCAGTTAGCCTAATATCTGTGGTTGGAAAAATGTTGGAGTCCATTATTAAAGAAGCAGTAGCAGGACATTTGGAAAAGCATAATTCGGTCAGGCAGAGTCAGCATGGATTTATGAAGGGGAAGTCATGTTTGACAAATTTGCTGGAATTCTTTGAGGATGTAATGAACAGGGTGGATAAAGGGGAACCAGTGGATGTGATGTATTTCGACTTCCAGAAGACATTTGACAAGGTGCCACATAAAAGGTTACTGCACAAGATAAAAGTTCATGGGGTTGGGGGTAATATATTAACATGGATAGAGGATTGGCTAACTAACAGAAAACAGAGAGTCGGGATAAATGGTTCATTCCCAGGTTGGCATTCAATAACATGGAAACATAGAAACATAGAAAATAGGCGCAGGAGTAGGCCATTCGGCCCTTCGAGCCTGTACCGCCATTCAATGAGTTCATGGCTGAACATGCAACTTCAGTTACCCATTCCTGCTTTCTCACCATACTCCTTGATCCCCCTAGTAGTAAGGAGTACATCTAACTCCTTTTTGAATATATTTAGTGAATTGGCCTCAACAACTTTCTGTGGTAGAGAATTCCACAGGTTCACCACTCTCTGGGTGAAGAAGTTCCTCCGCATCTCGGTCCTAAATGGCTTACCCCTTATCCTTAGACTGTGACCCCTGGTTCTGGACTTCCAGTGGGATGCCGCAGGGATCAGTGTTGGGACCCCAACTATTTACAATCTATAATAACGACTTGGAAGAAGGGACCGAGTGTAACGTAGCCAAGTTTGCTGACGATACAAAGATGGGAGGAAAAGCAATGTGTGAGGAGGACACAAAAAATTTACAAAAGGATATAGACAGGCTAAGTGAATGGGCAAAAATTTGGCAGATGGAGTATAATGTTGGCAGGTGTGAGGTCATGCACTTTGGCAGAAAAATCAAAGAGCAAGTTATTATTTAATGGAGAAAAATTGCAAAGTGCTGCAGTACAGTAGGACCTGGGGGTCCTTGTGCATGAAACACAAAAGAATAATATGGAGATAAAGCAAGTGATCAGGAAGGCCAATGGAATCTTGGCCTTTATTGCGAAGGGGATGAATATAAAAGCAGGGAAGTCTTGCTACAGTTGTACAGGGTATTGGTGAGGCCACACCTGGAAAACTGAGTGCAGTTTTGGTTTCCATATTTACGAAAGGATATACTTGCTTTGAAGGCAGTTCAGAGAAGGTTCACTAGGTTGATTTTGGAGATGAGGGGGTTGACTTATGAGGAAAGGTTGAGGAGGTTGGGCCTCTACTCATTGGAATTCAGAAGAGTGAGAGGTGATCTTATCGAAACGTATAAGATTAAGATGGGGCTTGTCAAGGTGGATGCAGAGAGGATGTTTCCACTAGTGGGGGAGACTAGAACTAGGGGGCATAATCTTAGAATAAGGGGCCGCCTATTTAAGACAGAGATGAGGAATTTCTGCTCTCAGAGGGTTGTAATTCTGTGGAATTCGCTGCATCAGAGAGCTGTGGAAGCTGGGATATTGAATAAATTTGAGAGAGAGAGATAGACAGTTTCTTAACCGATAAGGGAATAAGGGGTTATGGGGAGCGGGCAGGGAAGTGGACCCGAGTCCATGATCGGATCAGCCATAATCGTATTAAATGGCGGAGCAGGCTCGAAGGCCGTATGGCCTACTCCTATTTCTTATATTCTTATGTTAAAGACCTCTATTAGGTCACCCCTCAGTCTTGCCTTTTCAAGAGAAAAGAGACCCAGCCTGTTCATCTTGTCCTGATAGGTATAACCTTGCAGTTCTGGTATCATTCTTGTAAATCTTTTTGTATCCTCTCCAGTCCCTCTATATACTTTTTAAGATATGGCGGCCTGAACTGTACACAGTACTCCAAGTGTGGTCTAATCAAGGTTCAATACAAGCTTAGCATAACTTCTCTACTTTTGAATTATATCCCTCCAGAAAAAAACCCCAGTGCTTCGTTTGCTTGTTACGGCATTATGATGGTATCCTCATGACATCAAAATCGCTACTGAGAGCGGGCGCTTCAGGAATGAGAGATAGATGTGAAGACTATGGTCAGGGCTTGGATTTAGGGATTACCTTAGTGATTCAGGTTAGGATCTTACGGTAAGCGGTCAGGATTTGGGATCGGGGTTCTAGTTAGGACGCTAGGTTTAGAGTTGTGGAAAGAAAAAAACAGGATTTGATGCAACCTAGCAGGCTAAGGAAAGTACAGATGTAAATTGCAGAGGTACTGGCCATAATCTTCCGATCCTCCTTCGATATGGGGGTGGTGCTAGATGACTGAAAAAGAGTATAAAAATAAACCCAGCAACTATAGGCTGGTCAGTTTAACCTCCGTAATTGGGGAAGCTTTTAGAAACAATAATCCAGGACAAAATTAACAATCACTTGGACAATTGTGGATTAATTAAGGAAAGTCAGTACGGATTTGTTAAAGGCAAACCGTGTTTAACTAATTTGATCCAGCTTTTTCATAGGCAACAGAGAGAGTTGATGAGGGCAATGCGGTTGACGTGGTGTGCATGGATTTCCAAAAGGTGTTTGATAATGTGCTACATAATAGGCTTGCAGCAAAGTTGAAGCCCACGGAATAAAAGGGACAGTGGCAACATGGATACGGAATTGGCTCAGTGACAGGAGGCAGAGAGTAGTGGTGAACGGTTGTTTTTCGGACTGGAGGGAGGTATACAGTGGTGTTCCCCAGGGTCGGTACTGGGACCACGGCTTTTCTTGTTATATATTAATGACATGAGGTGTACAGGGGCACAATTTCAAAATTTGCAGATAACACAAAACTTAGAATTATAGTGAACAGTGAGGAGGAGAATGATAGACTTCAACAGGACATAGACATGCTGGTGGGATGGGCGGACACGTGGCAGATAAAATTTAACGCAGAAAAGTACAAAGTGATACACTTTCGTAAGAAGAGCGAGGAGAGGTAACATAAACTAAAAGGTGCAATCCTAAAGGGGGTGCACGAACAGAGAGACCTGGGGGTATGTGCACAAATCGTTGAAGGTGGCCGGGCAGGTTGAGAAAGAGATTAAAAATGCAGATGGGATCTTCGGCTTCAGAAATAGAGACATAAAGTACAAAAGCAAGGGAGTGATGATGAACCTTTATTAAAAAAACTGATTTGGCCTCAACTGGAGTATTGTGTCCAATTCTGGGCAACAAACTTAGAAAGGATGTGAAGGTCTTAGAGATGGTACAGAACAGATTTACAAGAATGGTTCCAGGGATAGAAACATAGAAACATAGAAAATAGGTGCAGGAGTAGGCCATTCGGCCCTTCGAGCCTGCACCACCATTCAATATGATCATGGCTGATCTTACAACTTCAGTACCCCTTTCCTGCTTTCTTTCCATACCCCTTCATCCCTTTAGCCGTAAGGGCCACATCTAACTCCCTTTTGAATATCTCTAATGAACTGGCCTCAACAACTTTCTGTGGTAGGGAATTCCACAGGTTCACCACTCTCTGAGTGAAGAAGTTTCTCCTCATCTCGGTCCTAAACGGCTTACCCCTTACCCTTAGACTGTGTCCCCTGGTTCTGGACTTCCCCAACATCAGGAACATTCTTCTTTCATCTAACCTGTCCAATCCCATCAGAATTTTATATGCTTCTGTGAGATCCCCTCTCATTCTTCTAAATTCCAGTAAGTATAAACCTAGTCGATCCAGTCTTTCTTCATATGTCAGTCCTGCCATCCTGGGAATCAGTCTGGTGAACCTTCGCTGCACTCGCTCAATAGCAAGCATGTCCTTCCTCAGATTAGGAGACCAAAACTGTACACAATATTCAAGGTGTGGCATCACCAAGGCCCTGTACAACTGCAGTAAGACCTCCCTGCTCCGATACTCAAATCCTCTCACTATAAAGGCCAACGTGCCATTTGCCTTCTTCACCGTCGCCAACTTTCAATGACTGATGTACCATGACACCCAGGTCTCGTTGCACCTCCCCTTTTCCTAATCTGTCACCATTCAGATAATATTCTGCCTTCCTGTTTTTGCCACCAAAGTGGATAACCTCACATTTATCTACATTATACTGCATCTGCCATGCATTTGCCCACTCACCTAAACTGTTCAAGTCACCCTGCAGCTTCTTAGCATCCTCCTCACAGCTCACACTGCCACCAAATTTGGAGATATTACATTCAATTCCTTTGTCTAAATCATTAATGTATATTGTAAATAGCTGGGGTCCCAGCACGAAACCTTGCGGTAGCCCACAAGTCACTGCCTGCCATTCTGAAAAGGACCCATTTATTCATACTCTTTGCTTCCTGTCTGCCAACCAGTTCTCTATCCACGTCAATACATTACCCTTCATACCATGTGCTTTAATTTTGCACACTAATCTCTTGTGTGGGACCTTATCAAAAGCTTTTTGAAAGTCCAAATACACCACATCCACTGGTTCTCCCTTGTCCACTGTACCAGTTACATCCTCAAAAAATTCTAGAAGATTTGTCAAACATGATTTCCCTTTCATAAATCCATGCTGACTTGGACCGATCCTGTCACTGCTTTCCAAATGCGCTGCTATTACATCTTTAATAATTGATTCCAACATTTTCCCCACAACTGATGTCAGGCTAACCGGTCTATAATTCCCTGTTTTCTCTCTCCCAACTTTTTTAAAAAGTGGGGTTACATTAGCTACCCTCCAATCCATAGAACTGATCCAGAGTTTATAGAATGTTGGAAAATGACCACCAATGCATCCACTATTTCTAGGGCCACTTCCTTAAGTACTCTGGGATGCAGACTATCAGGTCCTGGGGATTTATCAGCCTTCAATCCCATCAATTTCCCTAACACAATTTCCTGACTAATAAGGATTTCCTTCAGTTCCTCCTTCTCGCAAGACCCTCAGTCCCCTAGTATTTCTGGAAGGTTATTTGTGTCTTCCTTAGTAAAGACAGAACCAAAGTATTTGTTCAATTGGTCTGCCATTTCTTTGTTCCCCATTATAAATTCACCTGATTTTGACTGCAAGTGATCTACATTTGTCTTCACTAATCTTTTTCTCTTCACATATCTATAGAAGCTTTTGTAGTCAGTTTTTATGTTCCCTGCAAGCTTACTCTTGTACTCTATTTTTCCCTTCCTAATTAAACCCTTTGTCCTCCTCTGCTGAATTCTAAATTTCTCCCAGTCCTCAAGTTTGCTGCTTTTTTGGCCAATTTATATGCCTCTTCCTTGGATTTAACACTATCCCTAATTTCCCTTGTTAGCCACGGTTGAGCCACATTCCCCATTTTATTTTTACGCCAGACAGGGACGTATAATTGTTGAAGTTCATCCATGTGATCTTTAAATGTCTGCCATTGCGTATTCACCATCAACCCTTTAAGTATCATTCGCCAGTCTATCCTAGCCAATCCACGTCTCATACCATCGAAGTTACCTTTCTTTAAGTTCAGTCTCTGTGTCACTCTCCATCTTAATGAAGAATTCTACCATATTATGGTCACCCTTCCCCAAGGGGCCTCGCACAACAAGATTGCTAATTAATCCTCTCTCATTAACAACACCCAGTCTAGGATGGCCAGCTCTCTAGTTGGTTCCTCGACATATTGGTCTAGAAAACCATCCCTTATACACTCCAGGAAATCCTCCTCCACCGTATTGCTACCAGTTTGGTCAGCCCAATCTATATGTAGATTAAAGTCACCCATGATAACTGCACGCATCCCTAATTTCCTATTTGATGCCATCCCCAACCTCACTACTACTGTTTGGTAGTCTGTATACAACTCCCACTAGCGTTTTCTGTCCTTTGGTGTTCCGCAGCTCTACCCATACAGATTCCACATCATCCAAGCTAATGTCCTTCTTTACTATTGCGTTAATCTCCTCTTTAACCAGCAACACTACGCCATCTCCTTTTCCTTTCTGTCTATCCTTCCTGAATATTGAATACCTCTGAATGTTGAGTTCTAGGCCTTGGTCACCGTGGAGCCATGTCTCCGTAATCCCAATTACATCATATCCGTTAACAGCTATATGCGCAGTTAATTCATCCATCTTATTACGAATGCTCCTCGCATTGAGACACAGAGTCTTCAGGCTTGTTTTTTGAACACTCTTTGTCCTTTTCGAATTATGTTGTAATGTGGCCCTTTTTGATTTTTGCCTTGGATTTCTCTGTCCTCTACTTTTCCTTATCTCCTTTCTACCTTTTGCTTCTGTCCCCATTTTACTTCTCTCTGTCTCCCTGCATAGATTCCCATCCCCCTGCCATATTAGTTTAAACCCTCCCCAACAGCACTAGCAAACACTCTCCCCAGGACATCGGTTCCGGTCCTGCCCAGGTGCAGATCGTCCGGTTTGTACTGGTCCCACCTCCCCCAGAATCGGTTCCAATGTTCCAGGAATTTGAATCTCTCCCCCTTGCACCATTCCTCAAGCCACATATTCATCTTAACTATCCTGCTATTTCTACTCTGACTAGCACGTGGCACTGGTAGAAATACTGAGATTACTACCTTTGAGGTCCTACTTTTTAATTTAACTCTTAGCTCCCTAAATTCAGCTTGTAGGACCTCATCCCATTTTTACCTATATCGTTGCTACCTATATGCACCATGACAGCTGGCTGTTCACCCTCCACCTCCAGAATGCCCTGCAGCCACTCCGAGACATTCTTGACCCTTGCACCAGGGAGGCAACATACCATCTTGGAGTCTCGATTGCGGCCGCAGAAACGCTTATCTATTCCCTTGGATGATGTGGAATCTATATGGGTAGAGCTGCAGAACACTAAATGGCAAAAATCGTTAGTGGGAGTTGTGTATAGACCTCCAAACATTAGTAGTGATGTTGGGGAGGGCATCAAACAGGAAATTAGGAGTGCATGCAATAAAGGTGCAGCAGTTATAATGGGTGACTTTAATATGCACATAGATTGGGCTAGCCAAACTGGAAGCAATACGGTGGAGGAGGATTTCCTGGAGTGCATAAGGGATGGTTTTCTAGACCAATATGTCGAGGAACCAACTAGGGGGGAGGCCATCTTAGACTGGGTGTTGTGTAATGAGAGAGGATTAATTAGCAATCTCATTGTGCGAGGCCCCTTGGGGAAGAGTGACCATAATATGGTGGAATTCTGCATTAGGATGGAGAATGAAACAGTTAATTCAGAGACCATGGTCCAGAACTTAAAGAAGGGTAACTTTGAAGGTATGAGGCATGAATTGGCTAAGATAGATTGGCTAATGATACTTAAGGGGTTGACTGTGGATGGGCAATGGCAGACATTTAGAGACCGCATGGATGAATTACAACAATTGTACATTCCTGTCTGGCGTAAAAATAAAAAAGGGAAGGTGGCTCAACCGTGGCTATCTAGGGAAATCAGGGATAGTATTACAGCCAAGGAAATGGCATACAAATTGGCCAGAAATAGCAGCGAACCTGGGGACTGGGAGAAATTTAGAACTCAGCAGAGGAGGACAAAGGGTTTGATTAGGGCAGGGAAAATGGAGTACGAGAAGAAGCTTGCAGGGAACATTAAGGCAGATTGCAAAAGTTTCTATAGGTATGTAAAGAGAAAAAGGTTAGTAAAGACAAACGTAGGTCCCCTGCAGTCAGAATCAGGGGAAGTCATAACGGGGAACAAAGAAATGGCAGACCAATTGAACAAGTACTTTGGTTCAGTATTCACTAAGGAGGACACAAACAACCTTCCGGATATAAAAGGGGTCAGAGGGTCTAGTAAGGATCTTTATTAGTCGGGAAATTGTGTTGGGGAAATTGATGGGATTGAAGGCCGATAAATCCCCAGGGCCTGATGGACTGCATCCCAGAGTACTTAAGGAGGTGGCCTTGGAAATAGCGGATGCATTGACAGTCATTTTCCAACATTCCATTGACTCTGGATCAGTTCCTATTGAGTGGAGGGTAGCCAATGTAACCCCACTTTTTAAAAAAGGAGGGAGAGAGAAAGCAGGGAATTATAGACCGGTCAGCCTGACCTCAGTAGTGGGTAAAATGATGGAATCAATTATTAAGGATGTCATAGCAGCGCATTTGGAAAATGGTGAAATGATAGGTCCAAGTCAGCATGGATTTGTGAAAGGGAGATCATGCTTGACAAATCTTCTGGAATTTTTTGAGGATGTTTCCAATAAAGTGGACAAAGGAATACCAGTTGATGTGGTATATTTGGACTTTCAGAAGGCTTTCGACAAGGTCCCACACAGGAGATTAATGTGCAAAGTTAAAGCACATGGGATTGGGGGTAGTGTGCTGACGTGGATTGAGAACTGGTTGTCAGACAGGAAGCAAAGAGTAGGAGTAAATGGGTACTTTTCGGAATGGCAGGCAGTGACTAGTGGGGTACCGCAGGGTTCTGTGCTGGGGCCCCAGCTGTTTACATTGTACATTAATGATTTAGACGAGGGGATTAAATGTAGTATCTCCAAATTTGCGGATGACACTAAGTTGGGTGGCAGTGTGAGCTGCGAGGAGGATGCTATGAGGCTGCAGAGTGACTTGGATAGGTTAGGTGAGTGGGCAAATGCGTAGCAGATGAAGTATAATGTGGATAAATGTGAGGTTATCCACTTTGGTGGTAAAAACAGAGAGACAGACTATTATCTGAATGGTGACAGATTAGGAAAAGGGAAGGTGCAACGAGACCTGGGTGTCATGGTACATCAGTCATTGAAGGTTGGCATGCAGGTACAGCAGGCGGTTAAGAAAGCAAATGGCATGTTGGCCTTCATAGCGAGGGGATTTGAGTACAGGGGCAGGGAGGTGTTGCTACAGTTGTACAGGGCCTTGGTGAGGCCACACCTGGAGTATTGTGTACAGTTTTGGTCTCCTAACTTGAGGAAGGACATTCTTGCTATTGAGGGAGTGCAGCGAAGATTCACCAGACTGATTCCCGGGATGGTGGGACTGACCTATCAAGAAAGACTGGATCAACTGGGCTTGTATTCACTGGAGTTCAGAAGAATGAGAGGGGACCTCATAGAAACGTTTAAAATTCTGACGGGGTTAGACAGGTTAGATGCAGGAAGAATGTTCCCAATGTTAGGGAAGTCCAGAACCAGAGGTCACAGTCTAAGGATAAGGGGGAAGCCATTTAGGACCGAGATGAGGAGGAATTTCTTCACCCAGAGAGTGGTGAACCTGTGGAATTCTCTACCACAGAAAGTTGTTGAGGCCAATTCACTAAATATATTCAAAAAGGAGTTAGATGTAGTCCTTACTACTCGGGGGATCAAGGGGTATGGCGTGAAAGCAGGAAGGGGGTACTGAAGTTTCATGTTCAGCCATGAACTCATTGAATGGCGATGCAGGCTAGAAGGGCTGAATGGCCTGCTCCTGCACCTATTTTCTATGTTTCTATGTTTCTATGTTTCCCCTTACAATAGAGTCCCCTATCACTATAGCTCTCCCACTCTTTTTCCTGCCCTCCTGTACAGAAGAGCCACTCAGGGTGCCATGAACTTGGCTGCTGCTGCCTTCCCCTGATGAGTCATCCCCCCCAACAGTATCCAAAGTGGTATATCTGTTTTGGAGGGAGATGACCACAGGGGACCCCTGCACTACTTTCCTTCCACTGTTGTGCCTGATGGTCACCCATTCCCTATCTGCCTGTGTAACCTTTACCTGCGGTGTGACCAACTCACTAAATGTGCTATTCACGACATCCTCAGCATCGCTTGGGCAAAGGGAACACAATGTCAACATTTTGCAGGGTTTGGCAAATGGTGAGGACTGTAGGAGACTTCAGGAGGCAGACAGATGGCAGATGACATTCAACATGGCAAAGTGGAAGATAATATACGTTGGAAGGAATACACTGAATGTACGGACATTGAAGGGTATGGATGAGTGGATGAACAAAGAAACTTAGGGTTTAAATTCACACTTCCCTCGAGTATGAGTACAGGTAGATAAAACCATAACAAGGCCAGTAGAATTTTACATCTTACAAATCAAGAGTACAACAGTAAAGAGAGAATGATAAATTTGTACAAGACAATGATTGGGCCACAGTTAGACACTGTGTGCAGTTTTGGGCACTCCAGTATTGAAAGGACATAGAACACACAGCTTAGATTGAGCAGTGTAATACCAGGAATGGGAAACTAATTTGAGAGAAACTTGAAATACAACAGCAACTTGCATTTATATAGTACAGAAAATGCACTCCCTCTCCTTCCCATGGCACCTTCCCGTGCGAGCGCAGGAGATGCAACACCTGCCCTTTTACCTCCTCCCTTCCCACTGTCCAGGGTCCCAAACACTCCTTCCAGGTGAAGTAGCAATTTACTTGTACTCCTTTCAATGTAGTATACTGTATTCGCTGCTCACGATGTGGTCTCCTCTACATTGGGGAGACCAAATGTCGATTGAGTGACCGCTTTGCTGAACACCTCCGTTCAGTCTGTAAGTGTGACCCTGAGCTTCCGGTCACCTGTCACTTTAATTCCCCGCTGCACTCCCACTCTGACCTCTCCGTCCTCGGCCTCCTACACTGTTCCAATGATGCTCAACACAAGCTCGAGGAACAGCACCTCATCTTTCGTTTAGGCACTTTACAGCCTTCTGGACCAACATCGAGATGAACAATTTCAGAGCATAACCTCTGGCCATCTTTGCCTCCCTCCCTCTCCCTCTCCCCCCACCCCCCCCCCACCCCCACCCCGAGCCTAATTCTTTTTTTCTTTTTGACTCTAATGGCAGTTGGTCATTATCCCACCATTCACACCCGATCTCGACTAATGTTTTTCTAACTCCTGGCGTTACCATTTCAATTCAGCCCATCATCCCTTTTGTCTCTCTAATCTCTCCTGCCTTCCACCCTATCACAGACCTTCCCTTTTGTTCTTTCTTCCCCACCCCCTTTCACTGCTTGTTAAGAATTTGTTCGTTTCGAACACTCCCCAATTCTGATGAAGGGTCATTGACCCGAAACGTTAACTCTGCTTCCTCTCCGCAGATGCTGCCTGACCCGCTGAGATTTCCAGCATTTTCTGTTTTTATTCCAGATTCCAGCATCTGCAGTATTTTGCTTTTGCATTTATATAGCGTCTTTAAGGTAGAGAAATGTCCCAAAGTGCTTCACAGAGGCGTAATCACAAGAAAAATGGACACTAAGTCACAGAAAGTTGTGGGTTTAGATCCTAAGAGGGTTGGCCAAAATCATAGTCAAAGAGGGGTGCAAATAGGAGGAGAGGTTCAGGGAGGGAATTCCAGAACATGTGGCCTAGGCAACTGACTAATGACCAGATAGTTTGTTTTTGTTATGTTGATCGATGGATAAATGTTGTCCACCCCTCTTCAAAATACTGCCATGGGATCTTTTACATCCACCTGAGAAAGCAGGCAGGGCCTCGGTTTAACCTCTCATCTGAAAGATGGCACCTCAGCACTGCACTGGAGTGTCAGCCTAGATTTTTGTGTTCATGGCCCTGGAATGGGATCTAAACCCACAACCTTGTGACTCAGAGGCGAGAGTGCTACCCACTGAGCCACAGCTGACATTGTCAAGGCTAGAGGTTACAGAGGCATAAATGAGCATTTCAGCAACAGACAGGCTGAGGTGAGACAGAGGCAGGCAATGTTATGGAGTTAGAAGTAGCCGGTCGTTGTGCTGGAGAGGATACATGGTCAGAGGCTCAGCTCAGGTTCCAATAAGACACCAAGGTTCCGAACAATCTGGGTCAGCCTGAGACGGGGCCAGGGCGTGGGTTAGAATCGGTGGTGGGGGAGCAACACACTTTGACCCCAACTCTTTCTTTCCTGTCCGTCAACTAACTTTCTATCCACATTCAACAATTGCTCTCATAACATATGCCTGAATTTTTCTAACAAGCCTTGAGGGAGAACTTATAGAATGTCTTCAAAAAATTCCTATTCACTATAACTGCTGCATTCACCTTATCAATCCAGTCTCCAAATCAGGCAACTCTTCAAACAAGACTATCTTAAATTTAGTCAAACACGACTTCCCTTTAACAAATCTATACTGGCCGTCCTTGATTAACCCATGTTTTCCTAAATTCTCACGAATTTGATCTTGGATTCTGGATTGTAAAAGTCTGCCCACAACTGATGGTACACTAATTAGTCTGTGGTCACTCAATTTGTCCTTCTCTCCTTCATGAATAAAAGTGCTACATCAGCAACTCTCCAATCTTTCAACTGGCATATGTCAGGTGGCGAAGTTTCGGGAGGGAATTCCGGAGCTTAAGGTCTTAGCAGCTGAAAGCATGACCACCATTAAAACTGGGGCTGCACAAGAAACTGGAAGTGGAGAAGCACAGAAATCTCGAAGGCTTTCAGGGCCGGAGGAGGTTACAGAGAGAGGGAGGATGAAGGTTTCACCTATAGATGAGCTGAGGCATTGCTACCCGTGCCACGTGCTAGTCAGAGTAGGAATCGCAGGATAGCTAAGATGAATACGTGGCTTGAGGAGTGGTACAAAAGGGAGGGATTCAAATTCTTGGGACATTGGAAACGGTTCTGGGGGAGGTGGGACCAGTACAAACCAGACGGTCTGCACCTGGGCAGGACCGGAACTAATGTCCTAGGGGGAGTGTGTCATGTATTTAACTGTCATTGTAACCCATGTATAAACTGACCAAAGCTGTACACCGTGAGAACATTGACCACTAGGTGGTGAACTTGTGGGAGACACTCCTAACCTGGTCTTTCAGGTATAAAAGGGGAAGCTCCACCCATCTTCATCACTTCAGTGCTGGCTAATAAAAGTTACTGGTCACAGAGTGACCTTCTCTCTAGTATGGGCCTCGTGTGCATTTATACTGTATAGTAAGGACTTATCATTAGCGACGAAAAACTGGGATTTAAACCACGCGAGCATGGCCACCAGCAGCACAGACGAGAGGTACTGTGTTGGTGATGATTGGGACGATTTTATTGAGAGACTACAGCAAAGTTTCGTCACTAAGGAACGGCTGGGACAGGATTCGGCCGACAAACACAGAGCTCATCTCCTGACGGTTTGTGGATCCAGGACGCACTCCCTGATGAAGGATCTTCTAGCGCCAGAGAAGCCGGCGGACAAGACTTTTGAAGAGCTCAGTAAGTTGATCGGGGAACACTTTAAACCGGCGAGCAGCATGCACATGGCGAGACACCGGTTTTATACCGGCGGCGAGAAGGGCAAAGCGTTCCAGACTTCGTGGCAAACCTCTGCCGACTGGTGAGCCTATGTAAGTTCCCAGATGCATGCTGCGAGACTTTTTTATTGAGGGCATCGGGCATGCTGGGGTTTTCAGGAAACTGATTGAGACCAAAAACTTGACCCTGGAAGCGGCGGCTTTGATGGCCCAGACATTTATCTTAGGGGAGGAAGAGACCAGAATGATGTTTGACAAAAATCTTGGTTTAAATGCTGCAAATGGATAGGGAGTCGACATTGTTAATGCGGCACACAGTTCTCCAGGCAGACAAGGGCGATTGGACATGCCTGAGCATGTAGTCGAACCCAAAAGGGGAATTCAACAGAGACAATGGCTAGCTGAATGGCGATTCACACCATCGCAAGGGACAATGTGGCCAGTAATGGGGCCATCAACACCTGTTAATGGTGCGCTTAAGAACAGTTACACTGACAGTCAGAGACGATCGACTGGTAATGGACCTTTTGTTTCCAACAACGGCTCATGTTGGAGGTGTGGAGGCAAACATCCAGCCAGAGCTTGCAGGTATCAGCAATATACCTGCAGAAACTGCAACTTCAGCGGTCACTTGGCGCGTATGTGCAGGAAGCCTGCAGCCAGGTTGATGTACGAGGAGGACGGGCCCGATGTAAGCCCTACGAGGCCAAATGGGCACTGGGCTAGGAAATCGCTGGAAGCTGAAGTTCAGCGAGTTCATGTGGAGCACATATACAGTTCATACACCAGGATGCCATCGATAATGATGAAAGTGCTCCTCAATGGCATCCCAGTATCAATGGAGCTAGACACAGGGGCCAGCCAGTCCCTGATGAGTATCAAACAGTTTGACAAGTTGTGGGCGTCCAAGGCCAGGAGGCCAAAATTATTGCCGATTGACGCACAGCTACGGAAATACACAAAAGAGATCATTCCGGTGCTAGGCAGCGCCACGGTAGTTGTGACCCACAAAGATTCGGAGAACAGGTTGCCACTCTGGATTGTCCCGGGGGACGGTCCCGCACTACTGGGGAGGAGTTGGCTTGCTGTCATGAACTGGAAATGGGGCGATGTCAATGCAATTTCTTCTGTGGAGCGAATATCATGCTCACAGGTCCTGGACAAATTTGACTCACTATTTCAGCCCGGCATTGGCACTTTCATGGGTACCAAGGTAATAATTCACATAAACCCGGACGCCAGGCCAGTGCACCACAAGGCCAGAGCGGTGCCGTACGTGATACGGGAAAAGATAGAAGGCGAATTGGACCGTCTGCTGAGGGAAGGCATCATCTCGCAGTCGAATTCAGTGACTGGGCGAGCCCGATTGTGCCGGTGTTCAAGGCGGTTTGGGTCAGTCAGGATATGTGGTGATTACAAGGCCACTATCAATCGAGTGTCACTCCAAGACCAGTATCCACAAACGAGAGCAGAGGACCTCTTTGCGACGCTATCCGGTGGCAAACTCTTTTCAAAATTGGACCCAACCTCAGCTTACATGACATCACCTCTCAAGCCAGCCTCAAACGGCCAGGCAGAATGAGCAGTGCAGATAATCAAACAGGAAATGCTCAGAATCCAAGGGGATTCCCTACAAAGCCGCTTATCACGCCTCCTGTTGGCCAATAGATCCCGACCACACTCGCTCACAGGGGTCCCACCCGCAGAGCTGCTAATGAAAAGGACGTTCAAAACCATGTTATCCCTCATACACCCCACCATGAAAGAAATTGTTGAGAGCAGGCGGCAGTCATAATGTGACTACCACGACGGGAATGCGGGGGCGCGATGTATTGATGTCAATGACCCTGTCTTTGTTCTCAATACGCTGCAGGGCCTAAATGGCTCGCAGGCACTGTGATTGCCAAAGAGGGGAATAGGATTCTGGTAGTTAAACTTACCAATGGACAAATCTGCCGCAAACACGTGGATCAAACAAAAAGGAGGTTCAGCAACCCCAGAGAAAAAACAGAGGAAGAACACGATGTAGAGTTCACTCCTCCACAGGTGACCGAACACCGGAACCAAGCAGACACTCAGGCAAGTGCCCAACAACCGGAGCCCCAACTCAGGCGCTCTACAAGGGAGCGTAAACCACCAGAGAGACTTAACCTGTGATCCCAATAAGACTTTTGGGGGGCAAGTGATGTCATGTATTTAACTGTCATCGTAACCCATGTATAAACTGATCTACGTTGTACACCATGAGAACATTGACCACTAGGTGGTGAACTTGTGGGAGATACTCCTAACCTGGCCTTTCAGGTATAAAAGGGGAAGCTCCACCCACTTTCATCACTTCAGTGCTGGCTATTAAAGGTTACTGGTCAGAGAGTGACCTTCTCTCAAGTATGGGCCTCGTGTGCATTTATACTGTATAGTAAGGACATATCAGAGTGTTTGCTAGTGCTGTTGGGGAGGAATTAAACTAACATGGCAGGGGAATGGGAATCTATGCAGGGAGACAGAGAGAAATAAAATGGAGGCAGAAGCAAAAGATAGAAAGGAGAATAGTAAAAGTGGAGGGCAGAGAAACCCAACGCAAAAAACAAAAAGGGCCACATTACAGCAAAATTCTAAAGTGGCAAAGTGTGTTAAAAAGACAAGCCTGAAGGCTCTGTGCCTCAGTGCGAGGAGTATTCGGAATAAGTTGGATGAATTAACTGCGCAGACAGCAGTTAACGGATATGATGCAATTGGCATCACGGAGACATGGCTCCAGGGTGACCAAGGCTGGGAACTCAACATCCAGGGGTATTCAACATTTAGGAAGGATAGGCAGAGAGGAAAAGGAGGTGGGGTGGCATTGCTGGTTAAAGGGGACATTAATGCAATAGTAAGGAGGGACATTAGCCTGGATGATGTGGAATCGGTATGGGTGGAGCTGCGGAATACCAAGGGGCAGAAAACGTTAGTGGGAGTTGTATACAGACCACCAAACAATAGTAGTGAGGTTGGGGACAGCATCAAACGCGTGCAATAAAGGTACAGCAGTTATCATGGGCGACTTTAATCTACATATTGATTGGGCTAATCAAACTGGTAGTAATGCGGTGGAGGAGGATTTCCTGGAGTGTATTAGGGATGGTTTTCTCGACCAATATGTTGAGGAACCAACTAGAGAGCTGGCCATCCTAGACTGGGTGATGTGTAATGAGAAGGGACTAATTAGCAATCTTGTTGTGCGAGGCCCCTTGGGGAAGAGTTACCATAATATGGTAGAATTCTTTATTAAGATGGAGAGTGACACAGTTAATTCAGAAACTAGGGTCCTGAACTTAAGGAAAGGTAACTTCGACGGTATGAGACGTGAATTGGCTAGAATAGACTGGCGAATGATACTTAAAGGGTTGATGGTGGATAAGCAATGGAAAACATTTAAAGATCACATGGATGAACTTCAGCAATTGTACACCCCTGTCTGGAGTAAAAATAAAACGGGGAAGGTGGCTCAACCGTGGCTAACAAGAGAAATTAATGATAGTGTTAAAACCAAGGAAGAGGCTTAGAAATTGGCCAGAAAAAGCAGCAAACCTGAGGACTGGGAGAAATTTAGAATTCAACAGAGGAGGACAAAGGGTTTAATTAAGAGGGGGAAAATAGAGTACGAGAGGAAGTTTGCAGGGAACATAAAAACTGACTGCAAAAGCTTCTGTAAATATGTGAAGAGAAAAAGATTAGTGAAGACAAAGGTAGGTCCCTTGCAGTCGGATTCAGGTGAATTTATAACGGGGTACAAAGAAATGGCAGACCAATTGAACAAATACTTTGGTTCTGTCTTGACGAAGGAAGACATGAATAACCTTCCGAATGTACTAGGGGACAGTGGGTCTCGTGAGGAGGAGGAACTGAAGGATATCATTATTAGGCGGGAAATTGTGTTAGGGAAATTGATGGGATTGAAGGCTGATAAATCCCCAGGGCCTGATAGTTTGCATCCCAGAGTATTTAAGGAAGTTGCCCCAGAAATAATGGATGCATTGGTGATAATTTTCCAACAGTCTATTGACTCTGGATTAGTTCCTATGGACTGGAGGGTAGCTAATGTAACACCACTTTTTAAAAAAGGAGGGAGAGAGAAAACGGATAATTATAGACCGGTTAGCCTGACATCAGTAGTGGGGAAAATGTTGTAATCAATCATTAAGGATGAAATAGCAGTGCATTTGGAAAGCATTGACAGGATCGGTCCAAGTAAGCATGGATTATTAAAGGGAAATCATGCTTGACAAATCTTCTGGAATTTTTTGAGGATGTAACTAGCAGAGTGAACAAGGGAGAACCAGTGGATGTGGTGTATTTGGACTTTCAAAAGGCTTTTGACAAGGTCCCGCAGAAGAGATTGGTGTGCAAAGTCAAAGCGCATGGTATTGGGGGTAATGTACTGATGTGGATAGAGAACTGGTTGGAAGACAGGAAGCAGAGAGTCGGGATAAACGGGTCCTTTTCAGAATGACAGGCAGTGACTAGTGGAGTGCCGCAGGGCTCAGTGTTGGGACCCCAGCTATTTACAATATACATTAGCGATTTGGATGAAGGAATTGAGTGTAATATCTCCAAGTTTGCAGTGACACTAAACTGGGTGGCGGTATGAGCTGTGAGAGGGACGCTAAGAGGCTGCAGGGTGACTTGGACAGGTTAGGTGAGTGGGCAAATACATGGCAGATGCAGTATAATGTGGATAAATGTGAGGTTATCCATTTTGGGGGCAAAAACACGAAGGCAGAATATTATCTGAATGACAGCAGATTAGGAAAAGGGGAGGTGCAACGAGACCTGGGTGTCATGGTTCATCAGTCATTGAAAATTGGCATGCAGGTACAGCAGGCGGTGAAGATGACAAATGGTATGTTGGCCTTCATAGCTAGGGGATTTGAGTATAGGAACAGGGAGGTCTTACTGCAGTTGTACAGGGCCTTAGTGAGGCCTCACCTGGAATATTGTGTTCAGTTTTGGTCTCCTAATCTGAGGAAGGACATTCTTGCTATTGAGGGAGTGCAGCAAATGTTCACCAGACTGATTCCAGGGATGGCTGAACTGTCATATGAGGAGAGACTGGATCAACTGGGCCTTTATTCACTGGCGTTTAGAAGGATGAGAGGGGATCTCATTGAAACGTATAAGATTCTGACGAGACTGGACAGGTTAGATGTGGGAAGAATGTTCCCGATGTTGGGGAGGTCCAGAACCAGGGACATAGTCTTAGGATAAGGGGTAGGCCATTTAGGACTGAGATGAGGAGAAACTTCTTCACTCAGAGAGTTGTTAACCTGTGGAATTCCCCGCCACAGAGAGTTGTTGATGCCAGTTCATTGGATATATTCAAGAGGGAGTTAGATATGGCCCTTACGGCTAAAGGGATCAAGGGGTATGGAGAGAAAGCAGGAAAGGGGTACCGAGGGAATGATCAGCCATGATTTTATTGAATGGTGGTGCAGGCTGGAAGGGCCGAATGGCCTACTCCTGCACCTATTTTCTGTGTTTCTATGTCTGAGTCGGGTGATGTTATGGAGGTGGAAGTAGGCAGTCATGGTGCTGGAGCAAATATGTGGTCGAAGCTCACCTCAGAGTCAAACACACAACACCAAGGTTACAACCAGTCTGGCTCCGATTCAGACCATTACCAGGGAACGGAGTTTGTAGCGGGGATCAAAGACAATGGCTTCAGTCTTCCGAATATATGGTTGGAGGAAATTTCTCTTCATCCAATGTTGGATGCCAGAGAAGCAATGACAAATCAAGAGACAGAGGAGGGGTCAAGAGAGGTGGTAGTGAGATAGAACTGAGTGTCGTCAGCGTACATTGGAACCTGAGGTTATGCCTTTGGATGATATCATCGAGGGGAGTGTGACAGAGAGAGAAAGAGAGAGACAGAGAGAGAGAGAGAGACAGAGTGAGAGAGAGAGACAGAGAGAGGGACAGGGAGACAGAGACAGACAGAACGAGGCAGAGAGAGAGAGCGACAAAGACAGAAAGTGAGACAGAGACAGAGGGATGAATTTTACCCTGCAGGAGTGTGTGTGTTTGCGAGAGGGTGGGGGTGAAAAGCACTGAAATTGACAGTGAGTCAGAAAGCCGGCTCCAACCCGCCGATTTCCACATTTAACTGCAGCGGGTTAGGCTGTGTGCGGGCAACCTCCTTGGGAGAGGTGGGTTGTCAGTTTCAGTATGTTGATCGCTCATTAACAGTGATATTAGCATGGCTTTTGCAATTTAACTGTGGGTTCCCGGGTTTCTGGCCAGTGAAAGCAAGGTGAGAACACAATGGCACTTGAGGGGGCTGAAGACCTGATAGGGAAAAATGCCAATAAGTACTGACACCTCAGCTGGTTTATTGCCTGATTGTGTGAAAGGCTTTGTTCACAGTACTGTGCAATGTTGACCAGAGCACAGCAAACCGTCATCACTCTGGAGACTCTGGCTGGTGCTTATTGAAGGGCACCTCTAGATCTGTACAGGCACTTGAAGCACATCTTCAGCATGCCGATGGCTTGCTCAAATACACATCTGGTTATCATATGGCCTTGATTGGCATACTCCTGAGCATCATTGGTTGGGCTCCTCATGGTTCCACTTGTCTCCAAGCAGCCAGCCAGCTGAGAGGTGACTTTTGTAACTTTAGAGTTTCATTTCACAACTTTGGAGGTGACTTTCACAACTTTGGAAGTTTGTATGTCTGAACTCCACTTTGAAGCTGTGAGCTATCAGATCAGTATGGGTGCCACTTAATGCTGTTTTACTTTGGACCTCAGATGGGGACCAAGTTGACCAGCAGTATCAGTAGCCTTCCACAGGAGAGAGGGGATGAGCAGGAGGCCATGCCCACAACACAGGGTGTACAGGCAGAGGATCAGCTTCCTGGATATGTTGGAACACCAGGTGGTGGCAGACATTTGCAGCCTGCTGGAAGAAGACCTACTGCCAAGTGGACCTGATAGTCACACTTTACCAGTGGCTGTCAAAGTCATCACCGCCCTCAACCTCTTTGCTTCTGGATCCTTCCAGGGATCTGTCGGAGACATATCCAGGATCTCACTGTCGGTGGCCCACAATTACATAAGACAGGTGGTTTGTTTCCCAGGGTAGCCAATTATGTCAACTTTGCCTGCGATGATGCCAGTCAGAATAAGCGAGTGCTCAGGTTTGTGGCTCTAGCTGGTTTCCCACAGGCATGGGCGTCATCGACTGCACGCATGTAGCCATCAAGGCACTCCAGATCACCCAGGAGTATTCATCAACTGCAAGGGCTTCCACTCCATCAATGTGCAACCACAAAAATATGTTGGAAGTGAGAGTGTGTAAGATTCCCAGGTAGTCCCATGATGCTTTCGTCCTGTGGAAGTCCACCCCCCTCACCTCTTTGCTCCTTGAACCAGACTTAGCGGCTGGCTGCTTGGAGACAAGGGGTATCCACTTAAAGCGTGGAACCATGAGGAGCCCAACCAATGATGCTCAGGAGAACTCCAATCAAGGCCATATGATAAGCAGATGTGTATTTGAGCAAGCCTTCGTCATGCTGAAGATGTTCTTCAAGTGCCTGTACAGATCTCGAGGTGCTCTTCAATACGCACCAGCTAGGGTCTCCAGAGCTGTGGTTCGCTGTGCTCTACACAACATTGCACAGCAGCGAGGTTTGGACCTGCAAGAGGAGCAAGGCACAGAGCACAGAACCTCTTCAGATGTTGAGGAGGAGGAGGCGGCAGCATGTGATACGGCCAAGATACATTGCTGCTCAGGATGCCCTCATTGAGGTCCTTACTACTAGGGGGATCAAGGAGTATGGCGAGAAAGCAGGAATGGGGTACTGAAGTTGAATGTTCAGCCATGAACTCATTGAATGGCGGTGCAGGCTAGAAGGGCCGAATGGCCTACTCCTGCACCTATTTTCTATGTTTCTATGTTTCTATTATTGCAAGGTTCGCTTAGGTTCCACCAGTCCATCCATTTCACCAGCACTTGCCTCCCCACCCCGCCCCTCCCCCAACACAATGCAGTCCTGCAAACAACATAGCATACCTTTGACAGCCCCCCATTGCTCGCCATTAATTCATGTCTTACCATTCATCACAAGTGAAAAGGCCACTTGCCAGGCAGCAACCAAAAATAGAAACGTAGGAATTTATAGCGCAGAAGGAGGCCATTTCGGCCCACCGAGTCCACACCGGCCGACAAGAGCTGCACAGCCCTTGGTCAGCAGCCCTAAAGGTTACATATAAACCTATGAACAATGACGGAAAGGCAAAGAGCACCCAGCCCAACCAGTCCGTCTCACAGAATTGCGACACCCCTTATACTGAAACATTCTACACTCCACCCCAACCGGAGCCATGTGATCTCCTGGGAGAGGCAAAAACCAGATAAAAACCCAGGGCAATTTAGGGAGAAAGAAATCTGGGAAAATTCCTCTCTGACCCATCCAGGGGATCGACACTAGTCCAGGAAATCACCCTGGCCGTATTCTATTCCCTGCAGTACTTACAATTATATCTGCGCCATCCATCAAAAGGTTATCCAGTCTAATCCCAATTACCAGCTCTAGGTCCGTAACCCTGCAGGTTATTGCACTTTAAGTGCCCATCCAACCATCTCTTAAAAGTGGTGAGGCTTTCTGCATCCACCACCCTTCCAGGCAGCGAGTTCCAGATCCCAGCAACCCTCTGCGTAAAGAAGCCCCCCCTCAAATCCCCTCTAAACCTTCCACCAACCACTTTAACACTATACCCCCTCGTAATAGACCCCTCCACCAATGGAAATAGGCCCTTACTATCCACTATGTCCAGGCCCCTCAATATTTTGTACACTTCAATGAGGTCTCCTCTCAACCTCCTCTGTTCCAATGAGAATAAACCCAGCCTATCCAATCTGTCCTCAGAACCAACCATTCCAGGCAGCATCTGAGCAAATCTCCTCTGCACCCTCTCTAGTGCAATCACGTCCTTCCTATAATACGGCGACCAGAACTGCATGCAGTACAGTGGGCAAGTGGTGAAAACAAATGATATTATGTGGCTCCAAAATGAAACAGAAGCTTACCAATCTAACATTGCGCAACATACCCATGTGTAGAGCCTTGTGCAACTACAAATCATTACCCTTCCTCTTCCAAGCACTTCAACATAGTGCAACCCCTGTGGCTTCAGCAGAGGTACAGGCAGGCTGCTCAGATCCCTGCTCTGACTGCTGAGATGCTCTTGGCCTACATCCCCTGGGTTTTTGGAGCCTGTGAGGGCTCTGTCAAAGACTGCTCCACCTGCGCCAGTGCAGGGGCAGACTCGGCCATCAGGACACAGGGCAGCACGTGGGGCACTGATTGGAGGGAGGGGAGGGGGCAACGAGTGAGAAATGGGAGCGTTTTGAGTCGACTCCCCACTTCCAGGTCCCCTTTCACCATCATCCCTCTCATGGCCCACCCACACCTCCCTGCTTGCAAGGAGCTGGAGAACACTTTGTTGCACAGCAGTGGGGCGATGAACGGCCAAGACTAGGGTTTCATGAATCCTATTTAAGGTGGCAATCATAATGTGAAAGCTATCGTTGACGGCCTGCATGCACTCGTGTGATTGCCATGTTTGATGCTCCATGAAGGTGGCCACTCGTTCCATGGACGAAGACATCATCACAAAGGCCTCCGACATCATAAGAACATAAGAAATAGGAGCAGGAGTAGGCCATATGGTCCCTCGAGCCTGCTCCACCATTTAATACAATCATGGCTGATCCGATCATGGACTCAGGTCCATTTCCATGCCTGCTCCCCATTACCCCTTATTCCCTTATCGGTTAAGAATCATGCCACTCATGCTTGAGACAAACTCCTCCAATCTCCCTGCAAGAATGCACAGTGCGGCTGGAAAGCCTGCCAGTACATCGCATGTTCTTTGCTGCTGCTCCAGAATTATCCTCTTTGTTAACGGCCTTCGAGTTTCAGCATCTGCGTCCAGCTGAGCAGAGCTTGGAGCGTCCTGCTGCCTCTGACGCAGACTCTCCACTGCTGTCCCTGTCTCTACCATCTCACTTGTGATGTGTCAGTCACCAAGTGAAAACACAACTATCTGCCTTAACGGTCCCACCGAAGTGCAAATATCTGAGCTGGTGCATGGTCTGCATGAGTCGTGTGATGGTACATCCTCCGAGGGACTCCTCTGTGAAGTCATTGTCGTCCTCCTGCACCATCTCATTAACCTATATTCCCCTATATATAACAAAGGGGACGCTTGAAGGCCCTGTGCGAGATTAAAGATATGAATTAGAACTGACAAGGTATCAATGTTTTGAGTGATCATCCTGCACAGGATCATATTTCCCTCATAGCTGGCATCAAGTCAGCATGAGTGAGTGTTGTATACCATGTGGCTGCCTGATATTTAATTCCGTCACCAGGTAGCTGGGAGGCCCCCCCCATCTCCGACAACCAGGCTCGCCGACACACCACTGATGTCCAGTGCCTCCTCCTCTGCAGCTGTCAGTTGGCTGGAGGGTCACCTCCAGTTCTCTGCCTCTCCCTCGTGTTCTGTGCTCTCCACTTCTGCAAGGAGGGAAAGGAGAGACATACGAGTAAGATAATGGTGTGTGTTGAAGGGATGGATGGACAGCATTTGTTGAGGATGACTGTGAGGAAGAGGCATCATGATGAGGGTGTCAGTGGTGGATGGACAGATAGGGATGTGAGGAAGTGTATCAACAGGGAGGGATGGGTGCACCTGTAAGGTAAATTGGTGTGAGAAGTGATGTGCTGGAGTAGGCTTGAGAAGGCATCATGAGGGGCTTGGCATGATACACACAGCAGGATGTCGTTGAATGTGCACACTTTTCCTGCTCTGCTTAGGTCATTAAACCGTTTTTGGCATTGAATCCAGGAACGTGGCAAGCTTCTTCCTGCCGTCTGTAGGGAACAATATCTTCCTATGGGCCCTTACACAGCATCCCATCCAGGGAGGTGACACCAAAGTGAGGCGCAGCCTTTGAACATGTGCGTTCCTTTCTGTCAATTCCTGTTATTCTAATCCCAACTCCAGAATCCATCACATTTCATGTTTGGAGTGACCTTTTAAATACTGGAATTGAAATCGATACATGCGGGTCGTCATCATGCCCGCTCAACCTAATTGGTCGGGAGACCCGGTAATAACATGGTAATGCAGTGGGTGCGTTAAAAAGCCACTGACAGACGCGCTTCATTTACTTCCAGATTTCCCACACGATACTGGACCCCCACCCCTTCCAGCACCCCCAGTGCGTCGGCTTGTTAATATCGGTCCAGAGAAAGAGAGACAGAGATAAAGTGAGAGAGTCAGAGAGACAGAGATAAAGTGAGAGAGACAGAGAAAGAGATAGAGTGAGAGAGACAAAGATAGAATGAAACAGAGAGAGACAGAGAAAGATACAGAGACAGAGTGAGAGACAGATAAAGACAGACAGAGATAGAGTGAGAGAGACAAAGAGACAGACAGAGACAGAGATAGAGAGAGACAGAGAAAGAGAGAGAGAGAGACAAAGACAGAGTGAGAGAGACAGAGAAAGACGGACAGAGAGAGACAGAGATAGAGTGAGAGAGACATGAGAAAGTGACAGGCAGAGAGACAGAAAGACGAAAGAGCTGGGGGTGGTAATTCAGTCGTTAGTGTTGAGGCGTTAATCCAGACGGAGCAGTAAATTTTGCGTTGGGAAATGATTTGCGTCTCCAGCTGCAAAATTCACCCGCTGGGCCGTGAGTGTGGGGCGGAGCACTAAGGGAGGCGTTGCACACTTCTTTTAGGGCGCTAGGCCGGCTGAGTAACTGAAAATCCCGAGATAAACAGCCGGCCTCGGAGTGCCCTAAGAGAGGCTTCGGTGGAAAATAACATTCTCAATACATTGGTGAAGTGCAACAACATTAATTGCAAAAATAAAAAACTATCACTTACCTCAGGTCCACATTGCTTCCCTCACTCGAAAATCCAGTCCAAGTTGTGTCTGAGTCTATTAAAGTAAGAATATTATTAGCATTAAGAAATCCTAGCCTTATTGTCTTTTTATGATATATTTTTGTCACTATTTTAGGTAGGCAATAAAAAACTACAACCAATCCCCAACACAGCAGTGTTTAGTCACACTGGATTGCTCTCTGTATCGGCCAGCGTTGTGCGAGACTGGATTGTACTGTTTCTTGGGACAAAAGATGGACAATTAATTAAGGTCAGAACCAATGTTTGTGGATAAACTATATTTATCCACAAAATGAAATATAACCCTACTGAAAATTACTGCATGTTGCTTTCCTTCAATGGAGCCGCGCTCTTTAATTTATAAAATGTGTTAATTTATTTATCCCAGCAGAAATGCTGGGATTGTCCTGTTGGTGCAGCAGGAATGCTACTTGAGTTGAGTTGGTGGCCTGGATTTTTCCATGGCCTATGACCATATACGCGGTCCACATGAGGCCATAAGTACCTCGCAGGTTCCAGATTTACGCATGCACGGCGCATGTGCGCAAACCCGCAACTTGCGATCTGTCAAGCGCCTATTTGACAGATCCTCTGCATCCCTAGGAAACGGACATTCAACAGCAGAAAGCTGAGCTATTTGCTCGGCGAATGCCCATGAAACAGTTACGCCTGGTAAAAGCAGGCATAAGGCGTCCTTTTACCAACATAAGGGTGAAAATAAATATTAACATAAATTTAAAAAAATCATTTTAACATTCAAAAATTTGTCAAGTAAGTTTACGTTATTTTTGGGCCATTAAAAAATGTTTACATTTATTTTTCAAAAAATAGAATTTTTGTTTTAAATGTTTGATGAAATTGTATTTTAATTAATTTCAAACATGCAATGATTTTTTTTTATTTCAAGGCTGTGTACATGTATTTTTTGTGTGATTCCTATTAACCTTATGGCGATTCCGTACTTAAATGGAAACCCCACAACCATAATGGGAATCCCCTTTTCTGATTGGTTGGGCCGGCCCACGTGATCCCAGGGGTGCTTGTGAACCACCTATCCCCTGAAATACATGGGCCTCTACTCGTGGCAGCCCAGGAGGGCAGGTCTCCATGGATCCAGGACCAATAGGTACAATGCGTAGATTTATTGCGTTTCAGAGGCATTCATCCACGGGAAGCCTCCGACTGCAAATCGGGCCCGATGTATTTCGTTGGATTTTATTGTGATTCTCCCACCAAAGAAATTGAAAGAAGGGAGGGTTCTTCGACCTAACATTCCTCACAGGGAATGGCCCTTGCGGGGCGCATCTCAGGCAATCGCAGGAACATGGCCCGTTACATTCTGACAATAATTTTGACAGATGGAAAATCACGGACTGTGGGCTTGAGACCCAACATCGTAGGATCACCGTAAAGTGACAGCGCTCAGCTCTGAGCACATCATCTCGGCTGACACTCCAGTGCAGTGCTATGGGAGTGCTGCACTGTTGGAGGTCCCGTCTTTTGGATGTGACGTTAAATTGAGACCCTGTCTGCCCTCTCAAGTGGACGTAAAAAATCCCATGCCGCTATTTCGAAGAGCAGGGGAGTTCTCCCCGGTGTCCTGGCCAATGTTTATCCCTCAACCAACATCACTAAAACAGATTATCTGGTCATTATCACATTGCTGTTTGTGGGACCTTGCTGTGCAGAAATAGGCTGCCGTGTTTATCACAGTAGCTACACTTCAAAAACCACAATTCCTTGGCAGAGAAACACTTTGTGATGTGAAAAGCACCATATAAATACATAGTTCCTCTTTCTCTTTCTCCGGCCGTCCTCTCTAAATTCTCCAGAAAACGTACTCCAGTTGAAACACCACTTGTCATGTGAGAAGCCTGTATTACTATTGGCTGTTAATTGATGCCAGTAATGCGTAACTGTGCTCAGTGGGTAACAGGGCAGCAGTCAATTAATTTACAACATCAGTCACAGAAGATGACTATTTAGTGTTTGACACAATTTTAATCCCACAATCTGGTATTTAACAATAACTCTCGGTGCCACGAGACCTGGACCTAACATAAGAACATAAGAATTAGGAACAGGAGTAGGCCATCTAGCCCCTCGAGCCTGCTCTGCCATTCAACAAGATCTGGCCGTGGACTCAGCTCCACTTACCCGCCCGCTCCCCGTAACCCTTAATTCCCTTATTGGTTAAAAATCTATCTATCTGTGACTTGAATACATTCAATGAGCTAGCCTCAATTGCTTCCTTGGGCAGAGAGTTCCACAGATTCACAACCCTCTGGGAGAAGAAATTCCTTCTCAACTCGGTTTTAAATTGGCTCCCCCGTATTTTGAGGCTGTGCCCCCTAGTTCTATTCTCCCCTACCAGTGGGAACAACCTCTCTGCCTCTATCTTGTCTATCCCTTTCATTATTTTAAATGTTTCTATAAGATCACCCCTCATCCTTCTGAACTCCAACGAGTAAAGACCCAGTCTACTCAATCTATCATCATAAGGTAACCCCCTCATCTCCGGAATCAGCCTAGTGAATCGTCTCTGTACCCCCTCCAAAGCTAGTATATCCTTCCTTGAGTAAGGTGACCAAAACTGCACGCAGTACTCCAGGTGCGGCCTCACCAATACCTTATACAGTTGCAGCAGTCTCTGGATTCCCCCCGCCACACATTTATGCATTTCACTTTACTTAAAACCAGAAAAAAAAAGTAAAGAAAGAAAGACTTGTATTTCTAGAGCTCCTTTCATGACCTATGGACTTCCAAAAGCACGTATTAGCCAATAGTTTTGAAGTGCAGTCACTGTTGTAGATTGGAAATGTGGCAGTCAATTTGCACAGAGCAAGCTCCCAGAAACAGATAATGAGATAATGACCAGATACTCTGTTTTAGTGATGTTGATTGAAAAATAAATATTGGCCAGGAAATAATAGTCATGTTGCTCTAGTTGCAGATTTATTAATTTGTTATTTTTTGCAGCTGGTTATGGATAGAGAGATGAAATTAATTCGTCCTTTGGTTCTGTTTGAACTGATAGAAGAAACTCCAATTCGTCACAAAGTAGTGTTTGACACATTGGACTCAAACCACTTGTACCTAACATCTGAGAAGGCGGTAAGCTGATGATTTCTTTGTGCAGTTTATCGTGGCTTTTATATTGTGTGTTCAATTTGTTTATTTTATTCTCGGGATATGGGCGTCACTGCCAAGGCCAACATTTATTGTCTGTTCATAATTGCCCGGAGAAGGTGCTGGTCTTCGTCTTGAACCAGTGGTAGTGGGTTGATACAAATGAGTGGCTGGTTGGGGCACTTCAGAGGGCAGTTAAGAGTCAAGCACGCTGGTCTAGTCTATAATCACACCAGGTAAGGGCAGTAGTTTTCCTTTCCTAAAGGGACATTAGTGAACCAGTTGGGTTTTTACAACAATCCAACAGCTTCATGGTCACTTTTACTGGTCCCAGCTTTTTATTTCCAGATTTGTATTTTCATTACAGGAAAGTAAGCTCTGAGGAGGACACAAAGAGCTGGCAAATGGATATAGACAGGTTAAGTGAGTGGGCAATAAGGCAGCAGATGGAGTATAATGTGGGGAACTGTGAGGTTATTCACTTTGTTAGGAAGAATAGAAAAACTGATTATTTTTTGATTATAGTTCTTATACTCTCTGGAGTTTAGAAGAATGAGAGGTGATCTCATTGAAATGTATAAGATTCTGAGGGGGATTGACAGGGTAGATGCTGAGAGGTTGTTTCCCCCGGGCTGGAGAGTCTAGAACCAGGGGTCACAGTCTCAGGATAAGACTGAGATGAGGAGGAATTTCTTCATAAGAACATAGGAACATAAGAAATAGGAACAGGAGTAGGCCATGCGGCCCCTCGAGCCTGCTCTGCCATTTAATACAATCATGGCCGATCCGATCATGGACTCAGGCCCATTTCCCTTCCTGCTCCCCATAACCCCTTATCCCCTTATCGTTTAAGAAACTGTCTATTTCTGTCTTAAATGTAATTAATGTCCCAGCTTTCACAGCTCTCTGAGGCAGCGAATTCCACAGATTTACAACCCTCTGAGAGAAGAAATTTCTCTTCAGCTCTGTTTTAAATGGGCGGTCCCTTATTCTAAGATCGTGCACTCTATTTCTAGTCTCCCCTATCAGTGGAAACATCCTCTCTGTATCCACCTTGTCAAGCCCCCTCTTATATGTTTCGATAAGATCACCTCTCATTCTTCTGAATTCCAATGAGTAGAGGCCCAACCTTCTCACCCTTTCCTCATAAGTCAACCCCCTCATCTCCGGAATCAACCGAGTGAACCTTCTCTGAACTGCGTCCAAAGCAAGTATATCCTTTCGTAAATATGGAAACCAAAACAGCACGCAGTATTCCAAGTGTAGCCTCACCAATACCCTGCATAACTGTAGCAAGACTTCCCTGCTTTTATACTCCATCCCCTTTGCAATAAAGGCCAAGATACCATTGGCCTTCCTGATCATTTGCTGTACCTGTATACTAACCTTTCGTGTTTCATGCACAAGTACCCCCAGGTCCTGCTGTACTGCAGCACTTTGCAATCTTTCTCCATTTAAATAATAACTTCATATTTGATTTTTTTTCTGCCAAAGTGCATGACCTCACACTTTCCAACATTATACTCCATCTGACAAATTTTTGCCCACTCACTTAGCCTACCTATGTCCTTTTGCAGATATTTTGTGCCCTCCTCACACATTGCTTTTCCTCCCATCTTTGTGTCGTCAGCAAATACAGGCCATGGGCTCGCATAGCACATGTCCCACCTCCCGGAGGGCCCTCGGGTGGACATCAGCTGACCCTGCTGCTCTATCTATTTTTAAGTTCTTAGTTCTTTCTAAAGCAATATGCTTATCTATGTCAATGTTACTAATAAAACTTGTATTGTTAAATTATAATATTTGAGCATCATCTTCAAGGGTGAATACTGATGCAAAGTACTCATTTAATATTTCCGCCACTCAGTGAGTTCTTTGTAACCCGTTCTTGGACATCCTTCAGTGGCCCAATACCGTCTTTGATAGTTCTCTGACTCGTCACATAACTGAAATAGCTCTTCCCATTACTGCCAAACTTGTCTACGTTGAATGGTGGAGCAGGCTCGCGGGGCCGAATGTGTTCTCTGGATTATTAGTCCAGTAATAGAACCACTAGACTAATGTTTACATTTTTAATATTGCTTTTATTAATTAAATCCTAACACTAAACCCCTTCTACCTTCAGAAGAGTCAGATGAAATTGGATATATAAGCTGAATGTGCCTCTCGCTATGATCAGTTAGAATCCCGTGCGACCCCTTATTCTAAGCCACCCACTGTCTAACTGCTGCTCGCGACGCCATGTGAGCTTTGAGCAGTTGTGACATTCCGGGAGTGTTGTCGTTTAGCACCACAGGAAGTGCTGTACAAAAAAGACCAAGGTCCATCGAGTTCCCCTCCTACCACCCAGGTAGTCCCACGATACAATAATGGAGTTGTTGACCAATCACAGCAACCAATCTCTATCAGTGAGTCTCCAACAGACCCAGACATGAGGTGAGGAAAGCTCCAGTGGGGGAGAGCTTTGGGGACCACAGGTCCACAGTCGCCCGTTCCTCCCAAGCTGGCTACACCCACCACACGTCATGTCTCAAATTAGTTGTATACTGGATCCCAGTAACTGAAAGAAGTCTATATAATTTGTATTTGAATGAATCAATACGAACTGTTTCCTTCATCTCCCGAGGGAGCCTGTTCAATAGATTGACCTATCGCTCATTGAATGTGGTTTTGGTAGATTTAGATGATACAGTTCGCTCAGTGTGGTGAGAGGAAGCTGTGGCTGGGGAGGTCTTGGTGCTGATAAGGTGGAACATCAAGAATAGAATGAGCAGCCCAATATGTGTAGCAAAGTCACATTGTGCAGGCAGGAGCCATCAGGGCTCAGTGTCGACCAACAAAGATAAAGCTTTTAGATCGAGGGATTGAAAGACGTTGGAAGAACAATGAAATTGCAAGAGTATCATTTGTATATCCGCAGTTAGGCAGTGTGATGTTTCTCTGGATGGCCTTCCTCATCCATTGCTCTTTAGTTTCTTCCCAAGGATCCGGAGATGAGAGTGCCATTTATGGCAGGGGTTTATGGCATGGTTTACCTCTGTGCTGCAAAAGGAGACTTTCAAAGCTTGGTTTGCTTGATGGGTGTTGAGATGGACTGTCGAGGTGACAGTCTTATGCGGGTTTGGTCGGAGTCACCATCGGTGGAAGTAGGCCTCATCCTCTGTAAATCACTAGTCAGCGACTCCTCGGTGATGGACAGATTTTTGCTTTGCGTGGCCAAGGCAATGTCATCAGTGTATCCGAATTTGCGGGACTCTGTTTCGGGCAGATAACTGGTGTAAATGTTGAATAACATGGCTGCCAGGACAGAACCTGTTGTGTATCTGTAAAGCATGCACTCCCATGTTCCGCCACCAGGGAGTGCATCCCCTGAAGCCCCAAGGGATCCCAGCATCCCTTGGGAGCACTGTATATAAGCCGGTCCCTAAGGCCTGGTCCTTAATAAAGACTGAGGTCACTGTTACTTTAACCTCCCTGTGTGCAGCCTCATCTGTGTTGGGAACACAATAACTGGCGACGAGTATATGAATCCAACACAAAGATGCTGCAAACTGTGGGCATCCTGGAGAAGGTCTCAGAGGGTGAGGACTGGGAAGCCTATATCGAACGGCTAGACCAGTACTTTGTAGTCAACGAGCTGGACGGAGAAGGAAGCATTGAAAAAAGGAGAGCAGTCCTCCTCACAGTCTGCGGGGCACTGACCTACAGCCTCATTAAGAATCTTCTGGCTCTGGTGAAACCCACAGATACGTTGTATGAGGAGCTGTGTACGCTGGTTCGGGAGCATCTTAACCCGAGGGAAAGCGTGCTGATGGCAAGGTATCGGTTCTACACGTGCCAGCAATGTGAAGGTCAGGAAATGGCGAGCTACGTCGTCAAGCTAAGGCGACTTGCAGGACAATGTGAGTTTGATGGCTACCTGGAGCAAATGCTCAGAGACTTTTTTGTACTGGGCATTGACCACAAGACCATCCTACGAAAAATTTTGACTGTAGAGACACCGAGCCTCAGTAAGGCCATTACGATAGCATAGGCGTTTATGTCCACCAGTGATAGTGCACACAAGTGCTAGCAATGTTCATAAATTAACTGGAACTGTGATTGTGAGCAGAAATGGACAGGGCAGAAACCACGAGTCTGCAACTGCCAGCAGGCCCCAGGTGACCCAGATGACTCAGAGTCCGCAACAAAGGATGAATGCAAGGAAATTCACACCTTGTTGGCGTTGTGGAGGCTTTCATTCAGCCTATTCATGCCGCTTCAAAGGGTATGTTTGCAAGAGCTGTGGAACAATGGGGCACCTCCAATGAGCTTGCAGACGAGCTGCAAGCTCTGCAAAACCGGCTAACCACCACGTGGCAGAGGAAGATCTGGTGGATCAAAGTAATTTTGAGCCTCAGAGAGAGGAGGCAGATGCTGAAGTACACGGGGTGCACACATTTTCAACAAAATGTCCACCTATAATGCTAAATGTAAAATTGAATCGCTTACCCGTAGCCATAAAACTGGAAACTGGCGCTAGCCAATCCATCATGAGTAAAAAGATGTTTGAGAGACCGTGGTGCAACAAGGCACTCAGACCAGCCCTGAGCCCCATCCACACAAAACTGAGAGCTTATCACTGTCCTGGGCAGTGCCATGATCAAGGTCACCTATGAGTGCATGGTGCACGAACTGCCACTCTGGATTGTCCCGGGCGATGGCCCCAAACTGCTTGGAAGGAGCTGGCTGGGCAAAATCCGCTGGAACTGGGATGACATCCGAGTGCTATCACATGTCGATGAGGCCTCATGTACCCAGGTTCTTAACAAATTTCCTTCCCTTTTTGAGCCAGGCATTGGAAACTTTTCTGGGGCGAAGGTGCGGATCCACTTGGTCCCAGAGGCACGACCCGTTCACCACAAGGCGTGAGCGGTACCTCACATGATGAGGGAGAGAGTGGAAATCGAGCTGGACAGGCTGCAACGCGAGGGCATCATCTCTCCAGTGGAATTCAGCGAATGGGCCAGACCGATTGTTCCAGTACTCAAAAGTGATGGCACGGTCAGGATTTGCGGCGATTATAAAGTAACTATTAATCGTTTCTCGCTACAGGACCAATACCCGCTACCTAAGGCAGACGACCTATTTGCGATGCTGGCAGGAGGCAAGACGTTCACCAAGCTTGATCTGACTTCGGCCTATATGACGTAGGAGCTGGAGGAGTCTTTGAAGGGCCTTACCTGCAGCAACACGCACAAGGGACTGTTCATCTACAACAGATGCCCGTTTGGAATTCGGTTGGCTGCAGCGATCTTCCAGAGAAACATGGAGAGCCTACTCAAGTCGGTACCACGCACGGTGGTTTTTCAGGACGACATATTGGTCACGGGTCGGGACACCATCGAGCACCGACAAAACCTGGAGGAGGTCCTCCAGCAACTGGATCGCATTGGGCTGCGGCTGAAGAGGTCGAAATGCGTTTTTATGACAACAGAAGTGGAATATTTGGAGAGAAAGATCGCGGCGGACGGCATTCGGCCCACAGACGCCAAGACAGAGGCTATCAGGAACGCGCCCAGGCCACAGAATGTCACGGAGCTGTGGTCATTCCTGGGACTCCTCAACTATTTTGGTAACTTCCCTTTTAGAGCCTCTACTGTGTTATTGCGCAAAGGTGAGAACTGGGTATGGGGAAAAAAACAAGTAATTGCTTTTGAGAAAACCAGAAACATTTTATGCTCCAACAAGCTGCTTGTATTGTATAACCCGTGTAAAAGACTTGTGCTAGCATGTGATGCGTCGTCGTACGGAGTCGGGTGTGTATTACAACAAGCTAACGTTGTGGGAAAGTTACAACCTATCGCCTATGCCTTCAGGAGCTTGTCTAAGGCCGAGAGGGCCTACAGCATAATTGAGAAAGCGTCTGTGTTCGGGGTAAAGAAAATGCATCAGTACTTATTTGGCCTCAAATTTGAGCTGGAAACCGATCACAAGCCCCTCATATCCCTGTTCGCTGAAAACAAGAGGATAAATACTAATGCCTCAGCCCGCATACAAAGGTGGGCACTCACGCTATCAGCGTATAACTATACCATCCGCCATAGGCCAGGCACCGAGAGCTGTGCGTATGCTCTCAGTCGGCTACCATTGCCCACCACGGGGGTGGAAATGGCGCAGCCTGCAAACTTGTTGATGGTGATGCAGCCCGCAGACTTGTTGATAGTCATGGAAGCGTTTGAAACTGATAAATCACCTACCATGGCCCGCCAGATTAGGACTTGGACCAGCCAAGATCCTCTGCTGTCCCTAGTAAAAAACTGTGCACTGCATTGGAGCTGGGCCAGCATCCCCGTTGAAATGCAAGAGCTAATCAAGCCGTTCCAGCGGCGAAAGGACGAGCTGGCCATTCAGGCAGACTGCCTGTTGTGAGGTAACCACGTAGTGCTACCAAAAAAGGGCAGGGAGACGTTCATCTCGGATTTACACAGCACACACCCAGGTATAGTAATGCTGAAAGCGATAGCAGATCCCACGTGTGGTGGCCCGGTATTGACTCTGACTTAGATTCCTGTGTACGGCAATGCAGCGTGTGTGCTCAGTTGAGCAACGCGCCCAGAGAGGCACCACTAAGTTTGTGGTCCTGGCCCCCCAGACCATGGTTGAGGATCCATGTCGACTATGCGGGCCCGTTTCTCGGTAAAATGTTCCTGGTGGTGGTGGATGCTTTTTCAAAATGGATTGAATGTGAAATAATGTCGGGAAGCACCGCCACCGCCACCATTGAAAGCCTGAGGGCCATGTTTGCCACCCACGGCCTGCCTGACATACTGGTCAGTGACAACGGGCCATGTTTCACCAGTGCCGAATTTAAAGAATTCATGACCCGCAATGGGACCAAACATGTCACCTTGGCCCCGTTTAAACCAGCCTCCAATGGGCAGGCAGAGTGTGCAGTACAAACCATCAAACAGAGCCTTAAACGAGTCACAGAAGGCTCACTCCAAACCCGCCTGTCCCGAGTACTGCTCAGCTCCTGCACAAGACCCCACTCACTCACAGGGGTGCCCCCGGTTGAGCTACTCATGAAAAGGACACTTAAAACCAGACTCTCGCTGGTTCACCCCAACCTGCATGATCAGGTAGAGAGCAGGCGGCAGCAACAAAATGTAAATGATGGTCGCGCTACTGTGTCACGGGAAATTGATCTGAATGACCCTGTGTATGTGCTAAACTATGGACATGGTCCCAAGTGGATCGCGGGCACGGTGATAGCTAAAGAAGGGAGTAGGGTGTTTGTAGTCAAACTAGACAATGGGCAAATTTGCAGAAAGCACCTGGACCAAACGAGGCTGCAGTTCACAGACTGCCCTGAACAACCCACAGCAGACACCACCTTTTTCGAGCCCATAACACACACCCAAAGGATCAACGACACAACGCCGGACCAGGAAATCAAACCCATCACACCCAACAGCCCAGCAAGGCCAGGCTCACCTAGCAGCCCTGCAGGGCCAACAACACGCCAGCCCAGCGAGGGCACAGCCAACATACCAGAACAGACATTTGTGCCGAGGCAGTCCACCAGGGAAAGAAAGGCTCCCGACTGCCTCACCTTGTAAATAGTTTTCACTTTGACTTTGGGGGGGGAGTGATGTTGTGTATCTGTAAAGCATGCACTCTCATGTTCCGCCACCAGGGAGCGCATCCCCTGAAGTTCCAAGGGATCCCAGCATCCCTTGGGAGCATTGTATATAAGCCGGCCCCTAAGGCCTGTTCCTCACTCTGGAGTGTCTTAATAAAGACTGAGGTCACTGTTACTTTAACCTCCCTGTGTGCAGCCTCATCTGTGTTAGGAACACATTAGAACGCTTTGGGAGTCCGTTGTTCAATGTCCTATATCTGCTCTTCTGGATGCCATAGTACACACGGAAGCGTCGGTTGCTAAGCATGGAGTTGAGAAGATGGATCATTGTTGTGCAGGGTAAAATGGTGGAGAGCTTGATGACTGGCTGCCTTATGATTGGTGGTTGGAAGCTTGTCTTGGCTCCATCATAGTAATGGAACTTTCTACCTTGGTAGTGTAACAGGGCCTTGGTGAGACAGGATTCCAGCGTGTGTATGTAGCGTGGAGGCCCCAACCTGTGAGAGAACACCAGAGGCAGGTCGGGGCCATAAAAGGAGCAGCAAGCGGCGTCCTGGGAGCAGCGAGGAGGCATACTACTCCTGGGAGCAGCGAGGAGGCATACTACTCCTGGGAGCAGCGAGGAGGCATACTACTCCTGGGAGCAGCGAGGAGGCATACTACTCCTGGGAGCAGCAAGGAGGCATACTACTCCAGGGAGCAGCGAGGAGCGTACTACTCCAGGGAGCAGCGAGGAGCGTACTACTCCTGGGAGCAGCGAGGAGGCATACTACACCTGGGAGCAGCAAGGAGGCATACTACTCCAGGGAGCAGCGAGGAGCGTACTACTCCAGGGAGCAGCGAGGAGCGTACTACTCCTGGGAGCAGCGAGGAGGCATACTACTCCTGGGAGCAGCAAGGAGGCATACTACTCCAGGGAGCAGCGAGGAGGCATACTACTCCTGGGAGCAGCGAGGAGGCATGCTACTCCTGGGAGCAGCAAGGAGGCATACTACTCCTGGGAGCAGCAAGGAGGCATACTACTCCTGGGAGCAGCGAGGAGGCATACTACTCCAGGGAGCAGCGAGGAGGCATACTACTCCAGGGAGCAGCGAGGAGCGTACTACTCCAGGGAGCAGCGAGGAGGCATACTACTCCAGGGAGCAGCGAGGAGCGTACTACTCCAGGGAGCAGCGAGGAGGCATACTACTCCAGGGAGCAGCGAGGAGGCATACTACTCCAGGGAGCAGCGAGGAGGCATACTACTCCAGGGAGCAGCGATGAGGCATACTACTCCTGGGAGCAGCAAGGAGGCATACTACTCCTGGGAGCAGCAAGGAGGCATACTACTCCAGGGAGCAGCGAGGAGGCATACTACTCCAGGGAGCAGCGAGGAGCGTACTACTCCTGGGAGCAGCGAGGAGGCATACTACTCCAGGGAGCAGCGAGGAGGCATACTACTCCAGGGAGCAGCGAGGAGGCATACTACTCCAGGGAGCAGCGAGGAGGCATACTACTCCTGGGAGCAGCGATGAGGCATACTACTCCTGGGAGCAGCAAGGAGGCATACTACTCCTGGGAGCAGCAAGGAGGCATACTACTCCTGGGAGCAGCAAGGAGGCATACTACTCCTGGGAGCAGCGAGGAGGCATACTACTCCAGGGAGCAGCGAGGAGGCATACTACTCCAGGGAGCAGCGAGGAGGCATACTACTCCAGGGAGCAGCGAGGAGGCATACTACTCCAGGGAGCAGCGAGGAGGCATACTACTCCTGGGAGCAGCGAGGAGGCATACTACTCCTGGGAGCAGCGAGGAGGCATACTACTCCTGGGAGCAGCGAGGAGGCATACTACTCCTGGGAGCAACGAGGAGGCATACTACTCCAGGGAGCAGCGAGGAGGCGTACTACTCCAGGGAGCAGCGAGGAGGCATACTACTCCAGGGAGCAGCGAGGAGCGTACTACTCCTGGGAGCAGCGAGGAGGCATACTACTCCAGGGAGCAGCGAGGAGGCATACTACTCCAGGGAGCAGCGAGGAGGCATACTACTCCAGGGAGCAGCGAGGAGGCATACTACTCCTGGGAGCAGCGAGGAGGCATACTACTCCTGGGAGCAGTGAGGAGGCATACTACTCCTGGGAGCAGCGAGGAGGCATACTACTCCTGGGAGCAACGAGGAGGCATACTACTCCAGGGAGCAGCGAGGAGGCGTACTACTCCAGGGAGCAGCGAGGAGGCATACTACTCCAGGGAGCAGCGAGGAGCGTACTACTCCAGGGAGCAGCGAGGAGCGTACTACTCCAGGGAGCAGCGAGGAGGCATACTACTCCAGGGAGCAGCGAGGAGGCATACTACTTCAGGGAGCAGTGCGAGCTGGTGCAGGAGGGCAACGGCAGCGAAGAGTGATGTCAGCAAGGTCCAGGTCAGTGATTGGAGCGTAGGCAGATACAGCAGGAGCGGCGAGGTCAGGGCGAAGGAGCGGTGAGAGACTGTAGAGGGATGTGATCGGGGCCCAGGGGAGGCGTGAGTTCGGGGCCCAGGGGCCCAGGGGCAGCACGGGCCAGCCCACACTGCGATATGTGCGCGCACTAGGTCCGTGCAGCAGAGCACGTCTCCAGTCGTCTTGGGTAATCTTTGCCACTGCACCAAGACCTCGCTGTGTCAAGCCCGTGTGGTGGCTGGTGTTCAACGGCCACCACACATTAAAAAAATCCACACACAGGCATCTTCCACCCTTGAGGATGTAGTTTGGGTCCTTCATTGAAACACCTTTGAACTCATCCTTTTTTTTGGCGTGGAAGCAAGTCATCCTTGTTTTGAGGGACCACCTATGATGATGATGTTTATATATTAAAACAGGTTTCTCAGCACTATAGTAGGGAACCTGATATTCAGCCATTGGATCTTCACTACTGTTGGTAGTGTCACCGTCCCAATACTAAGAGGAACAGTGGGGGTGAAATTGGAGCTGTTCGGTGGGGGAGAGGGGGATGGGTGATAGTGAATCAGCAGTCCGTTTTACACTCTGCCCAATTTTTTGCATTGACTTCGAATTCTAATATTGTTTAAAATGGACTCCCAATTTACTATCACTCCATTTTGGCCTATCGCCCCCCCAAAATCAGTTTCACCCCCAGTGTCCATATCCTTTAGTTCGATAAAAAACTGGATTTAGCAATTCCAACAGCGGCCTGTTTATTCATACATTTCATTCCAAAAACAGTTTTTTTTTAAAGCAGCAAAGTCATGGGAACACCATTACTTCCAAGTTCCTCTCCAAGTTAAACCATCCTGACTTGGACACACATTGTCATTCCTTCATCACTGAGGGATCAATATCCTGGAAATTCCTACTTAACAGCACTGTGGGAGTATCTTCACCACACGGACTGCAGTGATTGAAGGAGAAGGCGGCTCACCACCACCTTCTCAAGGCAGCTGTTGTTGGGCAATAAATGCCGGCCTTGCCAGCGACGCCTGCATCCTGAGAACAAATACATAAATAAAAGCGGTAAAATATAATGCTCTATTTGGAGCCATTAAACAGCGAGCTGGTTATTGCTTGTGAACTCTGTAGACAATGAGTTTCCCCCCATTAATGTTAATCAGCAGAAAATGGCAGGTCAGCAAGTACAGGTGGCAACCCCCTGCCATTATGTTACAGCGAGGATGCCTGATACAGAGGGTGCAGTTGGACCTCAATGCTTCACTCCACTCTTAAAATATTGAACTGTGCAAGTGAGGCAAGACACAAATATTGCTGACATTTTGACTTCAAACAAACAGCGTAAAATATTTTCTGATACAGCCTTATTTCAAATAACTAGCAATGACTTCACTGCAAGTGACTAGGTACACAAAGTTTCAATTACATTCTTATATAGTCATGAGCATGTGAATCTGCAGTCTGTGAGTGCCACTCATGAGCCAGGGTGTAGCTAATAAGGAAGAGGACTGTACCAAACTACAGGAAGACAAACAATTGCAGAGTGGAAGAATAAATGGAAAATTTGGTCCTGGCAAGGCTGACATTTATTGCCCATACCTAGTTGCCCCTCGAGAAGGTGCTGGTGAGCTGCCTTCTTGAACCGCTGCAGTCTATGTGGTGAAGGTACTCCCACAGTGCTGTTAGGGAGGGAGTTACAGGATTCTGACCCAGGGACGATGAAGGAATGGCGATATACTTCAAAGTCAGGAATGGTGTGTAACGTGGAAGGGAGCTTGGAGGTGGTGGTGCTCCCATGTCAGCTGCCTTTGTCCTTCTAGGTGGTAGAGGTCGAGGGTTTGGGAGGTGCTGGCGAAGAAGCCTTGGTGAGTTGCTGCAGTGCATCTTGTAGATGGTACACACTGCAGCCACGGTGCGCCGGTGGTGGAGGAAGTGAATGTTGAAGGTGGTGGATGGGATGCCAATCAAGCGGCTGCTTTGTCCTAATGGTATTGAGTTTCTTGAGTGTTGTTGGAGCTGCACTCATCCAGGCAAGTGGAGAGTATTCCATCACACTCCTGACTTGTGCCTTGTAGATGGTGGGAAGGCTTTGAGGAGTCAGGAGGTGAGACACTCGCCACAGAATACCCAGCCTCTGACCTGCTCTTGTAGCCACAGTATTTATGTAGCTGGTCCAGTTAAGTTTCTGGTAAATGGTAACCCCAGGCTGCTGATGGTGGGGTAATCAATGATGGTAATGCCGTTGAATGTCAAAGGATGGTGGTTAGATTCTCGCTTGTTGGAGATAGTCATTGCCTGGCACTTGTGTGACACAAATGTTACTTGCCACTTACCAGCCCAAACCTGAATGTTGTCCAGGTCTTGCTGCATGTGGGCATGGACTGCTCCATTATCTGAGGAGTTGCGAATGGCACTGAACACTGTGCAGTCATCAGTGAACATCCCCACTTCTTAACTTATGTATAAGGGATTTAATGAAGCAGCTGAAGATGGTTCAGCCTAGGGATGATTGACCCCAACAACTACAACCATTTTTCTTTGTGCTAGGTGTGACTCCAGCCAGTGGAGAGTTTTCCCTGATTCCCATTGACTTCAGTTTTACTAGGGCTCCTTGATGCCACACTCGGTCAAATGCTGTCTTGATGTCAAGGGCAGTCACTCTCACCTCACCTCTGGAATTCAGCACTTTTGTCCATGTTTGGAGCAAGGATGTAATGAGGTCTGGAGCCTAGTGGTCCTGGCAGAACCCAAACTGGGCATCGGTGAGCGGGTTATTGGTGAGTGACGTTTAATAGCGTTGCCGACGACACCATCCATCACTTTGCTGATGATTGAGAGTAGGCTGATGGGGCGGTAATTGGCCGGATTGGATTTGTCCTGCTTTTTGTGTACAGGGCACACCTGGGCAGTTTTCCACATTGTCGGGTAGATGCCAGTGTTGTAGCTGTACTGGAACAGCTTGGCCAGAGCTGCGGCTAGTTCTGGAGCACAAGTCTTCAGCATGACAGCCGGGATGTCGTCAGGGCCCATAGCCTTTGCTGTATCCAGTGCGTTCATCTGTTTCTTGATATCACGTGGAGTGAATCGAATTGGCTGAAGACTGGCTTCTGTGATGGTGGGGACCTCAGGAGGAGGCCGATATGGATTATGCATTCGACATTTCTGGCTAAAGATGGTTGCAAACGCCTTGTCTTTTGCACTCACGTGTTGGGCTCTGGCATCATTGAGGATGGGGATGCTCATGGAGCCTCCTCTTCCTGTTCGTTGTTCAATTGTCCACCACTATTCACGACTGGATGTGGGAGGACTGCAGAGCTTTAATCTGATCTGTTGATTGTAAGATCGCTTAGTCCTGTCTATAACATGCTGCTTCCGCTGTTTAGCATGCATGTAGTCCTGTGTTGCAGCTTCCCCAGGTTGGCACCTCATTTTTAGGTATGCCTGGTGCTGCTCCTTGCATGCTCTTTCAGACTCCTCATTGAACCAGGGTTGGTCCCCTGGCTTGATGGTAATGGTAGAGTGAGGGATACACCAGGCCATGAGGTTACAGATTGTGGTGGAATACAATTCTGCTGCTGCTGATGGCCCACACGCCTCATGGATGCCCAGTTTTGAGCTGCTAGATCTATTCTGAATCTATCCCATTTAGCATTTTGGTAGTGCCACACAACACGATGGAAGGTGTCCTCAGTGTAAAGATGAGACTTTGTCTCCACAATGACTGTGGTCACTGCTATCAATGCCGTCATGGACAGATGCATCTGCGACAGGTAGATTGGTGAGGACAAGATCAAGTGGGTATTCTCTTGCGTTGATTCTCTCACCACCTGCTGCAGGCCCAGTCTGGCAGTTATGTCCTTCAGGACTCAACCAGCTTGGTCAGTAGTGGTGATGGACATTGAATCCCGCACCCGGAGTACATTCTGTGCCCTTACTACTCTCAGTGCTTCTTCCTAGTGATGTTTAATATGGAGAAGTACTGATTCATTCATCAGCTGAGGGAGGGCGGTAGGTTGTAATCAGCAGGAAGTGCCCTTGCCCATGTTTGACCCAATCACATGAGGCTTCATGGGGTCCAGAGGCAATGTTTAGGACTCCCAATGCACTCCCTCCCAACTGTATATCACTGTCCCGCTACTTCTGGTGGTTCTGTTTTGTCAGTAGGACAGGACATACCCAGGGATGGTGATGGAAGAGTCTGGGACATTGGCTGAAAGTATGATTCTGTGACTGACTGTCAGGCTGTTGCTTGACTAGTCTGCATGACAGCTCGCCCAATTTTGGCACCAGTCCCCAGATGTTGGTGAGGATGGCTTTGCAGGGTCAGCTGGGCTGGGTGTGCCGTGTCGTGTCTGAGGTCAATGCTGGCTGGTCCGTCCGAGCAAATTATTATTGTTTTTCGTAGTGGCTTGGTACAACTGAGTGGCTTGCTGGGCCATTTCAGAGGGAAGTTAAGGGTCTGGAGGCACATATAGGCCAGACTGGGTAAGGGAGTCAGATTTCTTTCCCTTAAAGACATTAGTGAACTAAATGGGTTTTTACAACAATCCGGTGGTTACATGGTCACCATTACTAATACTTGCTTGAGGTGGCTGAGTGAGTGCTGAGACTTGGGTATGAGATTGTTCACTTTGGTAGGATGAATAAAGAGGCTACTTCTTCCTTGGAAGGGAAGAAACTCAATGATGAGCAAAGAAATCTGGCAGTAAAGATACACCTATCGCTAAAAGTAACAACAAGGAGTGTTTGAGGCCCTGAAGGTGGATAGGGAGAGGGTGAAATGGCTGGTGTTTCATCTTTGAGCTTGCACGGGAGGTGCTGTGGGAAGTAGAGTTGGTGTTGGGGTGATGGAGAGTGGATCAAATGCTCTTTCCAGGTGAAAGAGCGAGTAACGTGTACTTCTTTCAATTTAGTATACTGTATTCGCTGCTCACCGTGCCATCTCCTGCACATTGGGGAGACCGATCACACATTGGGGCACCGCTTTGCTGAACACCTCTGTTAAGTCCACAAGCGTGACCCTGAGCTTCCAGTCACTTGCCATTTGAGTTCTCCATCCCACTCCCACTGTGACTTCTCTGTCCTCGGCCTCCTACATTATTTCAATAAAGCTCAACTGAAGCTCAAGGAACAGCCGCTCATCTTTCGATTAGGCCCTTTACAATCTTCCAGACTTCAGTAACTTCAAATCGCAACCTCTGCCCCCATTGTTTTGGATAGCAGCTGCTGATGATTCTACTGTTGCCATTTACATCTCCTCTTGTCCCATCTTTTGTTTCTTTACTTGCTCCATTACCATCTCCTTTTGCCTCGCACCATCATCCCTTTTGTCATTTAATCTCTCCTGTCTTCCACCCTATCACAGACCTTCCATTTTTATTTCAGATTTCCAGCATCCACAGAATTTTGCTTTTATTTTAGTGTCTATATTCTAACGTCCTCTCTAGATCTGTTACTGTTTCTCCCACTTAATATCTTCACTCAATCTTCATTCTGTTTCCAAATAGACACACCAGTATCTTTTGCACGTTTTTTTTCTACTGTTCGTGCCTCTCTAACCCAGTCTTAGAATTTTTGTTGCTGTCCATATATGCCCTGGAAACACATGAGTAACCCCAGCTTCTCTGAGCATCACTTCTCAGAAATGTCCAGTGTATCAGTAAAACTCGTGCTCACTTTTGTGCTTCCTGGATCTCTTATCTTGTACAATATTTAAGATGAGGAAATAAGAATGCAAACCAGACAAGTGATGATAAAAAAGCATCTCACACTAGCTGTAGCAAAAAACAGTGAAACTTGCAAGTTTGCCGTCACGTAGCATGAGTAGAATGCGGGCTTGTTCTCTGCACCTTTCTAATTAAAGCCCTGAAATGCAGCGACAGCTCAGCTCCGGAGTCCATCTGCAAAGATTTTGATTGTAGATATGTGGTTGGCATGTGCAGCATCTGCCCACTCCATATGCAAGGTGTTATTTATTGTGAACATAGGTGCCAGAAATTGACTCTGAATCTACAACCATGGACCATTACAATGGAGCCATACAGCACAGAAAGAGGCCTATGACTTAGAAATATATTGCATTCCTTCATCGTCACTGGGTCATAATCCTGGACCTCCCTAATAGCACTGCAGCTGTCAAGGTTCTCAGGGCAACTAGGAATGGGCAATAAATGCTGGCCCACATGCTCAGAATTAATTTTTAAAATGTTCAGCATCTTTCCATTGATTGTATCTTCCCATTCCTTATTTTTGCAGCTCAAAATGTGTTTATTTACAATTCTCCATGTTAAATTGCACCTGGGATATGTGCTCCTATTTTGCGTATCTTTCTCTCTTCCTGAAGTCATTTAGCATTCACCTCATTGTTTGCCAAAGTTGTGTCATCAGCACATTTAGAGATTGTGCTCCCCATGTCTAACTGCAAATGATGTTGGTACACACCAAGATCCAGCAATGGCCCCTGGCTTACCCCACTCCCAACCGTTCTCCATCCATTAACCCCAATCCTTTGTCAACCAAATCATCTATATATAGACTGAGGGCAAAAACAGATCCAGCATTGCCTCATGGGGAACACCACTGCCAACCCTTCTCCAATCCAAGGAACACCCATTACCCTTAGTTTGTTGTCCGTCAACCAACTTTCTGTTCATGCTGTGACGTTTCCTCTGGTCATCATCATCATATCATCATAGGCAGTCCCTCGAAACAAGGATGACTTGCTTCCACGCCAAAAAGGGATGAGTTCACAAGTGTTTCAATAAAGGACCTAATATTCCAGATCCCGAACTATACCTTGGAAGGGGTGGAAGATGCCTGTGTATGGATTTTTTTAACGTGTGGTGTCCGTTGTACACCAGCGACCACACAGGCTCGACAGAGCTAGGTCTTGGTCCATTGGCAAGGATTAACCAAGATGACTGGAGACCAGCTCTGCTGCACGGACCTAGCGCACACACATATCGCAGTGTGGGCTAGTCCGTGTTGCCCCTGGACCCTCGGCTCTTCTGGCCCTGAACTCACGCCTCTCCTGCTGCTTTGCCCTGACCTCGCCGCTCCTGCTGTAGCTGCCCACGCTCCAATCACCGACCTGGATCTTGGTGATGTCCCTCTTTGCTGCCATCACCCTCCTGCACCAGCTCGCGCTGTACCTTGAAGTGGTATACCACCACGCTGCCCATGGCCGCCACTCGCCACTCCTTTTATGTCCGCGACCTGCCGCTGATGGTCTCTCGCAGGTCGGGGCCGTCACGCTGGTACACCATGGTGAACGATATGACACATACAGGTGAATGGAATCTTTGAATGAGTGAGGTGTACCCTAAAGTCTTTTTGTTATTGTGTCTGTAGGTGAGAAGGCTGAAGGTGGCGATCTGTGCTCAATACACTTCGTGCACCGCTTGCTTGTCCGCACAGGATCCCTACTGTGGTTGGTGCACTCTCCAGAAAAGGTCTGTTCATGCAGCATCGATGGTTACCAATAAAACTCTCTGACTCTTACAATGTAATGCTGCCTCTGTGCATCACTGGTGTCGGTCCAATTTGTAACAAAATAAGAGAAAAACATTGGGGAGCAGAACTGGTCTATTTGGCCCAAAAAGCCCATCCTCAGGATTTCATGACTGCTTTTTTTTTGCAAGGTGCTGTTTCTGTCACCTGCCCAAACTTTTCTCATTCCTTCCAATTATTCAGTTAGCAAATTATTTGTATTCAATGGCATTTCCAATTCATTCAAACCATTTCTAACTAAATATTAACACTTGTCTGCTTCAACAAAAATAGGGCTATCATTTATTCAGTCTTTAGCTTTTGCTGAAATCTATATTATCAACAAAAAGCTACCCAAATGCTAGAAGTAACTTTTAATTTTGACTCATATTTTTATTTAAAGTTTATTTTCAGCACTTCACATCCAATTTTCTTTCTCTCTTCTGTTTTACTTTGTTTAAAAGTCATTTCATTCTTGGGATGCAAACAAGACTGACTTTATTGTCCATCCTGAGTAGGGAAGGTTTGTACAATTTGCTGGGCCATTCCTAATCAACCACTCAGTGTGGGACTGGAGACATGTGGCCAGACAGGGTAAGGACAGCAGGTTCCCTCCTTGAAGGACATTAGTGACCCAGTTGGGTCTTTACAATAATACAATTTTTGTTGTAACAATATAAATGCTTCCTGTGGAGCCAGGAGGAGCAGGAGTACTGGTCCAACTCCACAGGAGTGATCGCCCCTTTTGATAGTCCGCTCCAACCCTCGCTCCCGGGACGTACCTGTGGAGGTGAGACCAGCAACAACAGCTCGAGCCAAGTATATGATAAGTCCCGGTGACCAATTTCGATCGATCCGCGAGCCTCTCGTTTTGGGAACGTGCTGGTTGCACAGTGCCGAGGCTGGGCCTGTAAACGGCCCAGACTAATTTCTAGGCCAATGTTTGAAACATTTTCTGCTTCCTTGTGGGCTCCCATTGCCCACTTTGGCTGTGGGAATACCTCCCAAAACATTGGGCTCTTAGTGCCTGATAAACCAGCTCCAAGGTCAGATTTATAGCACATTGCAAAGCCAAAGTCTGAGGTGACACAGAGCTGTCCAGCTCAGAGAGTAACCTTGATGCTGACCTCCGAAGCTCAGTTATATCTGGAGGAGCAAATCCATCTGCGATGCACCACATGATAAAATACAAACAATATACAACAGCTTCTCGGCACAAATCTTAAATTAACTTCTTTACTTTTTTGTAATACAGGTACAACGCCCCGATTCCGGAATTTCGAAAAATGGAATTGTCCGAAAACTGGACATTTTGCGCACCACAGATGGAGTCGTCCGGAATTATTGTCCGAAAACCGGACATTTTTTTTAAAACAGCGCATTGCAGACCTATGATTGGTCCGAGCCTTTTGGAATGACCCTCGACACTGACCCATGTGCGACCTGAGCCGACTCGACCTAATCCACATGTGACTCGAGCCGACCTACGTGCTCCCCTCGACCAGGCCCGACCTGACCTGACTCAAGCTTTGTGGTGTTTCGGGATGTCGGATTGTCTCCGAAATCCGGAAAAACCCAAAAACCAGCATGGCCTCTTTCCCAAGATTGCCGGATTCGGGACGTTGTACCTGCATTTAAGAATGTTCCCAATATTCCTCTTTGATTTTGATTTTGACTTACAGTAAGGGTTTGCTAAGAACGGTGTCATTATATAACTCCGCTCATACTAATTGTAAAAATGCCCATCTTTAAAGGTGCTCGTTTGAAAATGAATGTGAAAACTCGAATCAGTCAGCTCACTGGATTACCATTGCAGAACCAATCGACAGTTGTCCAAGAGTGGCCTTTCAACCTTTGGTGATAGATTTTTCCCTCAAGAACACAAAGGTAATGCTTCAAAATATCTTCAAATTTGGAAATTGCACTTTGGGACGATTTACTGTGTTAAACTTGTATCATCATAGGCGGTTCCTTGAAACGAGGATGACTTGCTTCCACGCCAAAAAGGGATGAGTTCACAGGTGTTTCAATGAAGGACCTAATATTCCAGATCCTGAATTACATGTTGACGGGTGGAAGATGCCTGTGCGTGGATTTTTTTAACGTGGGGTGACCGTTGCACACCAGCCACCACACGGGCTTGACAGAGCGAGGTCTTGGTCCAGTGGCAAGGATTAACCAAGACGACTGGAGACCAGCTCTGCTGCACGGACCTAGTGCGCACATATCACACCATGTGTGTAGCCATGGCTGCTAGCTCATGCCAATGTCTGCACTCCTCCAATTCTGGCCTCATGCACATCTTTGATTTTAATCACATTTGTATAGAACTTTGATGACCACATTGTGCACAGTTCTGGCCTCCATATTATAAAAAGGATATCAAGGCACCGAAGAAGGTGCAAAAAACATTAACAAGGATGATACCAGAGCTGAGAGGTTATACCTGTCAGGAAAGATTGAACAGGCTGGGGCTTTTTTCTCTCTAGAAAAGAGAAAGCTGAGGGGTGACCTGATAAAGGTCTTTAAAGTTATGAAATGGTTTGATAGTGTAGATGTAGAGAAGATTGTGGGGGAGACCAAAACTAAGGGCCGTAAATATAAACTTATAAATCCAATGGGGAATTCAGGAGAAACTTCTTTACCCAGAGAGTAGTGAGAGTGTGGCTCTCCCTACCACAGAGTGTGCTTGAGGCTATTGGCATAGATATCTTTAAGGGGAAGCTAGTTATACACACGAAGGAGAAAGGAATAGAACACAAAAGCCGGGGAGTTATCCTAATCCTATATAAAACACTATTTTGGCTGCAGCTATTCTGGGCACCACACTTTAGGAAGGACATGAAAGCTTTGGAGAGGGTAGAGAAAAACTTCACTGGAATAGTTCCAGGGATGAGGGATTACAGTTACGTGGATAGACTGGAGAAGCTGGATTGTTCTCATTAGAGCAGCGACACCCAAGAGGAGATTTATTGGAGGTGTTTAAAATGATGAACGGTTTAGATCGAGTAAAAAAGGAGAAATTGTTTCCAATGGCTGAATGGTCGACAACCAGAAGGCCCAGTTTTATGGGGATTGGCAAAAGAGCCAGAGGTGACATGAGGAAAAACTTTTATACCCAACGAGTGGTTAGGATTTCGAAGGTTTTGCCTGTTAGGGCGGTGGATACAGATTCAATAGTAGCCTTAAAAAGTGAATTGGATAAATACTTGAAGGAGAAAAAAATTGCAGGGATATGGGGAAAGAGCGGGGGAGCGGGAATAACTGGATTGCTCTTCATAAGCCCCATTGTAGAATTGATGGGCCGAATGACCTGCTGCTGTGCTGTTCTATGATTGGAAGGTTATGCTGATAGCGTTAGATGATGAGGGGTGGGAGGAGCTTGCATGGGGCATAAACACCACCATGGAACAGTCGGGCCCAATGGCCTGTTTCTGTGCCGTACATTCCATGTAATTCTATGTGAAGGCGTTATACAAATGCAAGTTGTTGTTGCAATATGCTAAGCTTATATATTCCGTGGCTTTATTTTCACGTCAAACACCTTTTCTAGCTCTTTACAGTAACAGTAACAGGGAAAATCAGCAACATCAGTAAAGGTGCCACTTGTACGCTAAGGAACGTCAGAAAGAAAGAAATCATTTGCACTGGCAATTACACAACCGGGTGTCCCTGCAGACTGACTGACAATATCTACACTCAGCTAAAAAACCACCCAGGTACAGTATAGTCAGCTGGCCACAGATTCCGCTCACACTGGCCTGCTCGGCTTCGGGGAAATCCTTCACTTACTTTGGATTAATGATATTGCCGAGAGCGCGGATCGGGCTGGCACAGCAGCAGCCCCAGATACACCAGGGGCCTCCTGTTGTTCCACGATCTAAGTTTTCTGTTTGATCCGTCGATGTCACACTTTCATAATTAGATTTCGAGTCAATGATATCTTCAAAGCTTCAGATTAATGCCAGTCTCCGGTGTAACTGAAGCCGGATTTTAACACAGCTCGCGCGGCGGCACTGCCCAGGGCAGCTCGACAAAATGGCGGCAGGGCGGGGGATGCTGCGAGCGCTCCCACCCCTCCCCCTGTGGGGCCTCTTCCCCCCTCCCCCTGTGGGGCCTCTTCCCCCCTCCCCCTCCCCCTGTGGGGCCTGTTCCCCCCCCTCCTCCTCCCTCTGTGGGGCCTGTTCCTCCCCTCCCCCTGTGGGGCCTGTTTCCCCCCTCCCCCTGTGGGGCCTGTTTCCCCCTCCCCCTGTGGGGCCTGTTTCCCCCTCCCCCTGTGGGGCCTGTTTCCCCCTCCCCCTGTGGGGCCTGTTTCCCCCTCCCCCTGTGGGGCCTGTTTCCCCCTCCCCCTGTGGGGCCTGTTTCCCCCCTCCCCCTGTGGGGCCTGTTCCTCCCTCCCCCTGTAGGGCCTGTTTCCCCCTCCCTCTGTGGGGCTGTTCCCCCCTCCCCCTGTGGGGGCTGTTCCCCCCTCCCTCTGTGGGGCCTGTTCCCCCCTCCCCCTGTGGGGCCTGTTCCCCCCTCCCTCTGTGTGGCCTGTTCCCCCCTCCCCCTGTGGGGCCTGTTCCCCCCTCCCCCTGTGGGGCCTGTTCCCCCCTCCCTCTGTGGGGCCTGTTCCCCCCCTCCTCCTCCCTCTGTGGGGCCTGTTCCTCCCCTCCCCCTGTGGGGCCTGTTTCCCCCTCCCCCTGTGGGGCCTGTTTCCCCCCTCCCCCTGTGGGGCCTGTTCCCCCCTCCCCCTGTGGGGCCTGTTTCCCCCTCCCTCTGTGGGGCTGTTCCCCCCTCCCCCTGTGGGGGCTGTTCCCCCCTCCCTCTGTGGGGCCTGTTCCCCCCTCCCCCTGTGGGGCCTGTTTCCCCCTCCCCCTGTGGGGCCTGTTTCCCCCCTCCCCCTGTGGGGCCTGTTCCCCCCTCCCCCTGTAGGGCCTGTTTCCCCCTCCCTCTGTGGGGCTGTTCCCCCCTCCCCCTGTGGGGGCTGTTCCCCCCTCCCTCTGTGGGGCCTGTTCCCCCCTCCCCCTGTGGGGCCTGTTCCCCCCTCCCTCTGTGGGGCCTGTTCCCCCCTCCCCCTGTGGGGCCTGTTCCCCCCTCCCCCTGTGGGGCCTGTTCCCCCCTCCCCCTGTGGGGCCTGTTCCCGCCCGCAGGCGCCATTGCTGCCGAACTGGGGCAGGGCAATGTCAGTGAGGCCTGGGGGGCTGAAACTGTCCCAGGGCCACACAACCCACTCTCCACAGGGGCCACCCCTCTCACCCCCGGCCCAACCCGGCACGGGCTAAAAGCCCGCACTGTGAGAGACCTTTAACATCTTTTTCTCGGCTGTTTGTTGTAGACCCGATCACCATCGAGGCATCTGTTGAGGTTGGCTCCTGGAACGTCTCCACCAGTGTCATGGTGCACAACTGTTACAGGATTGCGACAACCCGGCTTCACAACACTCCGTAAGTCTGGCACCGCGCCTACATAGATTGCAGCCTTGGGTTTACTATCGGAGAACAACACGGCTGCTTGGAAAAAACAAACGGGAAAGATTCCGAGAAGGGTTTGTGTCAGTTGCTAAATCATCAGAATCTTCAACCATTGCCCTTACATTGGCATTGAGCTGTACAGGAATCCAGGCGGTTGCTCAGTTTACAGCAGAATATAGGATCAGAGCCTTTAAAACAACCTCCGTTCAGTTTGCCAAGGGGATGAGGCTAAGTTTTGTTTTTCCTCTCCCTTCTATCCAGTCTGGATATGAGCGAGGTGTGAGGGATGTGCCCGTCTGTACAGTGAGTGTGAGGGATGCCAACACTGTACAGAGAGTGTGAGGGATGCCCGCACTGTACAGTGAGTGTGAGGGATGTGCCCATCTGTACAGCGAGTTTGAGGGATGCCCACAGTGTACAGCGAGTGTGAGGGATGTGCTCGCACTGTACAGTGAGTGTGAGGGATGTGCTCGCACTGTACAGTGAGTGTGAGGGATGTGCCCACAGTGTACAGCGAGTGTGAGGGATGTGCCCGCACTGTACAGTGAGTGTGAGGGATGTGCCCGCACTGTACAGTGAGTGTGAGGGATGTGCCCACAGTGTACAGCGAGTGTGAGGGATGTGCCCGCACTGTACAGTGAGTGTGAGGGATGTGCCCGCACTGTACAGTGAGTGTGAGGGATGTGCCCGCACTGTACAGCGAGTTTGAGGGATGCCCACAGTGTACAGCGAGTGTGAGGGATGTGCTCGCACTGTACAGTGAGTGTGAGGGATGTGCCCACAGTGTACAGCGAGTGTGAGGGATGCCCGCACTGTACAGCGAGTGTGAGGGATGTGCTCGCACTGTACAGCGAGTGTGAGGGATGCCCACACTGTACAGTGAGTGTGAGGGATGCCCGCACTGTACAGCGAGTGTGAGGGATGCCTGCACTGTACAGCGAGTGTGAGGGATGCTTGCACTGTACAGCGAGTGTGAGGGATGTGCCCGCACTGTACAGCAAGTGTGAGGGATGCCCGCACTGTACAGCGAGTGTGAGGGATGCCCGCACTGTACAGCGAGTGTGAGGGATGTGCCCGCACTGTACAGCGAGTGTGAGGGATGCCCGCACTGTACAGCGAGTGTGAGGGATGCCCGCACTGTAAAGCGAGTGTGAGGGATGTGCCCGCACTGTACAGCAAGTGTGAGGGATGCCCGCACTGTACAGCGAGTGTGAGGGATGCCCGCACTGTACAGCGAGTGTGAGGGATGCCCGCACTGTACAGCGAGTGTGAGGGATGCCCGCACTGTACAGCGAGTGTGAGGGATGCCCGCACTGTAGGCCGCTGAGGCATCCTGTGATCATTTATCTTCCATTGTTGGCTTTAGTTATCACATATGTTCCAAGTGAGCCACACTGTATTTTTGGGTAATGGCCATCGCCAGGGGTAGTTTGGAAACCGTCCATGTTTGGGAACAACAGCAGAGCAATTAAGCAGGCTGAGGGCACTTATCGGAGTCAGGCATGGCTCAGTGTAGCACTCCCACTTCTGAGTCAGACCATCGTGGGTTCAAGACTTAAGTCTATAATCCAGGCTACCAATACAGTGCAGTGCTGAGGGAGTGCTGCACCGTCAGAAGTGCCGGCTTCTGGATGTGGTGTTAAGCTCATCTCCGGTAGATGTAAAAGATCCCATGGAAGAAGTGCAGGGGAGTTCTCCTGGTATCTTGGCCATCATCTATCACTCAAGCATCACCACTATCCGGATGATGTGCCTGTTCATATTGCTGTGTGAGGCACCGTAATGTGCACACATTGGCTGCTGCATTCGCCAAACAACACAACAGTGACTGCACTTCATTGGCTGTGAAACATTTTGGGATGCTCTGAGGATGGCAGCAGGATGTCCCAGTGGCCCTTCCCCACATGGTGCTCCCTGGCACCACCTCACTCCCCACCACTTGCTACCCCCACCCCTGCTTGCTTTTCTGCATCATTGGCCCCGTTCACTCCCTCCCCTTCCCCACAACCCGGACTCACTCCCCAGGACCTCTCGCTCAATCCCCCTGCCCCTTCAGCCCATTCCCCCCGGCCCCCAGCTCACCCCACCCCTCACTCTCCGCCCTCACTCCCCCGCCCCACACCGACTCAACACCCCCCCTCCCCAGCCCCCCACCCACTCACCCGGCCCCCCCCACCCACTCACATGGCCCCCCCCACCCACTCACCTCCGCGCCCACCAGTCCCCCACCCACTCACCCCCCCTGCCCCCCACCTATTCACTTCCCCCCCCCCACCCACTCACCCCGCACCCCCCCCCCCCCAGCCTCCACTTACTCCCTCGCAACCCCACTCACTCCCGGCCCCCCACTCACCCTGGCCCCCCACTCACCCCCACCCGGCCCCTCACCACCCCCCCCCCCACCAGCCCCTCATCCACTCCCCCGGCAACCCCCCCCCACTCCACCCCTCCCTCACTTACTCCTCCCCCCACATGGCCCCCCCACTCCCCCCCCTCCCCCACTCACTCCTTTCCCCCCCCCCCCAGCGCCCCACACCCCCTCCCCCGGCCCCCCACGGTGGGTCTGAGGTCTCTCTGTGTGGGAGAGCCTGTTTTCAGGAGCACCTCTGTTCTTTTGGATGTTTCTATCTGCTGCCATTAAACCCGGTTGGGTTCACCCAGCTGCAACGGGGCCAATACTGGGCTGCATGGCCTGTTTCTGCACTGTAGCTCTGTGTATTTCTGGGTATAACTGCAATTTCCAGCTGTTAACAGAAGCTCCATTGTCTTCCTTCTTTAACCAGATGTGCTGACTGTGTGGTGTGGGGATGTCACTGGTGTGCGGCCGAGCAGAGATGTACTGCCACTCCATCCTGTAATCACACACAGGTACCCAGTTACCATGGACACTAACGCCATTCTTTAAAATAAACAATTCTATAAAATTAATAACATTAACTGTGTGTTTTTTTAGTTCTGCCCTCAGATTGTTGAAGCAAAATTAAAGCTACCTTCAACCAGGGATCTTCAAATTTTCCTGAAACATGCGGACGTGCTAAAGGTAAGGCGTAAGCATCGCATCATATCTATCGTGTGGTGATTGAAGCTAACCCTGTGATTGAGACACGCTTCACTTAGGCAAGATCTTTAATGTGATTATGAACTTGGGGCAAGGTGTTCCAGGCAATATAAACTGTTATAAGAACATAAGAAATAGGAGCATGAGTAGGCCATCAGTAGGCCCTCGAGCCTGCTGATCTTCGACCTCAACTGCAAATTCCTGCACTTATCCCCACTCCCTTAACATCCAAAAATCTATCGATCTCTGTCCTGAATATACTCAAATACTGAGCCTCCACAGCCCTCTGGGGGAGAGAATTCCAAAGATTCACCACCCTCTGAGTGAAGAAATTCCTCCTCATCTCAGTCCTAAATGGCCGACCCCTTATTCTGAGACTGGGTCTAGACTCCCCAGCCCGGGGGAACCATCCTCCCTGCATCTACCCTGTCAAGCCCTATAAAAAATTTGTATGTTTCAATGAGATCACCTCTCATTCTTCTAAACTCTAGAGAATGGAATCAGTCTGGTGTACTCCCTCTATTCTTACTTAGGTAAGGAGACCAGAACAGTACACAGTACTCCAGGTGCAGTCTCACCAGGGCCCTATATAATTACAGTAAGATGTCTTTACTCTTATACTCAAATCCTCTTGTAATAAAGGCCAACATACCATTTGCTTTCTCAATTGCTTGCTGTACCTGCATGTTAACTTTCAGTGATTGGTGTACAAGGACACCCAGGTCCCTCTGAACACCAACATTTCCCAATCTATCACCATTTAAAAAATACTCTGCTTTTCTATTTTTCCTACCAAAGTGAATAACTTCACATTTCTCCACATTATATTGTATTTGCCATGTTCTTGCCCACTCACTGAGCCTGTCTATATCCCCTTGAAGCCTCTTTGCATCCTCCTCACAACTTACATCCCCATCTAGCTTTGTATCATCAGCAAACCTGGATATATTACATTTGGTCCCCTCATCAAAAACATAGATACAGATTGTGAATAGCTGAGGCCCCAGCACTGATCCTCGCGGCACCCCACTAGTTACAGCCTGCCAACCCGAAAATTACCCGTTTATTCCTGCTCTCTCTGTCCGTTAACCAATCCTCAGTCCATGCTAGTATACTACCCCCAATCCCATGAGCCCTAATATTGTTGAATAACCTCTTGTGTGACACTTTATCAAATGACTTCTGAAAATCCAAATACACCACATCCACTGTGTCATGTATTTAACCAACTTGCAATGACATAGTCATGTAACTGTAACACATGTACACTGTACCTGTACCCTAGAAATGCACACACTGACCACAGGGGGTGAACTTGCGGGAGACACTCCTCACCTGGGTTTCCAGGTATAAAAGGGGAGGTCCCACCCAGGGTCAGCACTCCTTGGTCCTGGCAATAAAGGTGAAGGTCACAGAGTGACCGTGTCTGATATATCTATGCCTCGTGTGAGTTTGTAACAAGGTGCAGGGACACAACATTTGGCGATGAGAAACGGGAATCACCGAACACGAGTATAGCCACCGGTGGCACAGAAGAACGTTACTGTGTGGGTGAGGACTGGGACGACTTTGTGGAACGACTCCAGCCGAGCTTTGTCACAAAGGACTGACTGGAAGAGACAGCGGCTGACAAGCGGAGCGCGCATCTACTGACCAGCTGTGGTCCACAGACGTATGCGCTGATGAAAGACCTGCTCGCACCCCAAAAACCAGCGGACAAGTCCTTCGAAGAGCTCAGCCAGCTGATCAGTGAGCATCTCAAGCCGGCAAGGAGCATACACATGGCCCGGCACCAGTTCTACTCTCACCGGTGTCGGGAGGGACAAAACATCTCGGACTTCGTGGCGGAACTGCAGTGTTTGGCCAGTCTCTGTAAGTTCTCCGATGCCTGCAGGGGGGAGATGTTAAGGGACTTTTTCATCGAGGGCATTAATCATGCCGGCATTTTCAGGAAGCTCATAAAGACTAAGGACTTGACTTTAGAAGGGGCGGCATTGATAGCTCAGACCTTTATGGCAGGGGAAGAGGAGACCAAGCTAATTTACGCACGCAGCTCTGGTCCCGACGGACCAGAGAGTTAACATGGTGAACGGGGCTCGGGACCCCGCAGGCAGGCAAGGGCATTTCGAAACCGCCCAGGCAGCAACAGGCTCTAGGGTGGGCCCGCAACAAGGACAATGGAAAGGGGATCGGCAATTCACGCCATCTCGAGGAACAATGCGCCTCGTGATGGGACCATTAACACCCACCATCAGAGTGCTTAGAAACAGCCAAATGGGCAATCAGAGAGGAATGCCTGGTAATAGTCCTTTTGTTAACAGCAATCTCAATCTCAGCTCATGCTAGAGGTGCGGGGGTAGACACACTGCGAAAAGCTGCAGTTTCCAGCAATATATCTGTAGGATTTGTAATGTCAGTGGACACTTGGCCAGGATGTGCAAAATGTTAGTATCAAGGCTAATCTACGAGATAGAGGAACCAGACGAGGGGTCTGCAATGCAGGATGAGGCCTGGGATAAAGCCATAGATGCTGAAGTTCAGCAGGTTCACGTGGCTGACGTCCACAGCTCATACATTAAAACGCCACCCATGATGATGAAAGTCTTACTGAATGGCATCCACATGGAGCTGGATACGGGAGCGAGCCAGTCACTCATGAGCGCCCAACAATTTGAGAGACTATGACCACACAGAGCTAGCAGGCCCAAACTGGAACGCATTGAGACTCAGCTATGGACGTACACCAAAGAGATCATCCCAGTGCTGGGCAGTGCAAACTTGGTGGTAACACATAATGGATCACAGAACCGGCTGCCACTCTGGATCGTCCCGGGAAATGGCCCCGCGCTTTTGGGGAGGAGTTGGCTAGCTGAGATTAATTAGAAATGGTGGGATGTGCACGTCATTTCATCCGTGGAGCGAAGTTCATGCTCACAGGTCCTGCAAAAATTCGGGTCACTGTTTCAACCTGATGTCGGAACGTTCAAGGGCACTAAAGTAGTGATACGCATCACTCCGGGTGCCAGACCAGTGCACCACAAAGCCAGAGCGGTGCTGTATGTGATGCGTGAGAAAATTGAATGTGAACTGGACAGGCTGCTCAGAGAGGGCATAATTTCGGCCGTTGAATTCAGCAACTGGGCAAGTCCCATCGTTCCCGTCCTCAAAGCAGATGGCTCGGTTAGGATTTGTGGCAACTACAAAGCCACCATCAACCGAGTATCGCTGCAAGACCAATACCCGCTCCCGAGAGCGGAGGACCTTTTTGCCACGCTGGCAGGTGGCAAGCTGTTCACGAAGTTGGACCTCACTTCGGCCTACATGACTCAGGAACTGGCTGAAGAATCCAAGCTTCTGACCACCATCACGACGCACAAGGGATTATTTGTCTACAACAGGTGTCCGTTTGGCATTCGTTCGGCAGCAGCCATCTTTCAGAGAAACATGGAAAGCTTGCTCAAATCCATTCCTGGAACGATCGTATTCCAAGACGACATTCTCATAACGGGTCGAGACACCGAAGAACACCTCCACAACCTGGAGGAGGTGCTACGCCGATTGAATTAGATAGGCTTGCAGCTGAAAATGGCCAAGCGTGTGTTTTTGGCCCCAGAGGTCGAGTTTTTGGGCAGGAGGGTTGCCGCAGACGGGATCCGGCCCACTGAATCAAAAGCGGAGACGATCCGCCGGGCACCCAGGCCCGGCAACACGTCGGAGTTGCGATCATTCCTGGGACTTTTGAACTATTTTGGGAACTTTCTGCCGAACTTAAGCACATTGTTGGAGCCATTACACATGCTCCTGCGTAAAGGTTGTGAATGGTTTTGGGGGGATTGTCAAGAACGGGCTTTCAATAAGGCGAGGAACCTGCTGTGTTCCAACAAACTGTTGACTTTGTATGAACCTTGTAAAAAACTGGTCTTAACATGCGATGCATCATCCTATGGGGTTGGGTGTGTGTTGCAGCAGGGTAACGATGACGGCCGACTCCAACCGGTGGCTTACGCCTCCAGGTCGCTCTCCCAGGCAGAGCGTGGATACGCCATGGCCGAGAAGGAAACACTCGCGTGTGTTTACTGTGTGAAAAAGATGCACCAGTACCTTTTTGGTAAACAGTTCGAGCTAGATACGGACCACAAGCCGTTAACATCCTTGTTGTCCGACTGCAAGCCTGACAACGCCAATGCCTCAGCTCTCATACAGTGCTGGGCCCTCACGCTGGCTGCGTATGACTACACCATACGGCACTGGCCAGGCACCGAAAATTGCGCTGACGCGCTCAGCAGGCTCCCACTGGCCACCACCGAGGGGGCGTCGGAGCAGAGCGCCGAGATGGTCATGGCCGTGGAGGCTTTTGACACTGCGGGCTCCCCCATCACAGCCCGACAGATCAAACTCTGGACCAACAGGGAACCCCTCCTATCCATGATAAAGAAATGTGTCCTGACTGGGGATTGGGCGCCCGCACACAGGGCGTGCCCCGAGGAAGTCAGACCGTTTCAGAGATGGATGGATGAACTCTCCATCCAAGCCGGCAGCCGGGAAGTCATGCCCCAGAAAGGAAGGGAAGCGTTCATCAGGGAACTCGATGCCAGGGTGCTCGCTGTAGTGTAAATGAAGGCCATTGCTCGGTCACATGTATGGTGGCCGGTGATTGACTCAGACCTGGAACACTGGGTTCGCAGGTGCATGGCGTGTGCCCAGCTGGGCAATGCCCCCAGGGAGGCTCCACTCAGCCCGTGGCCCTGGCCCACCACGCCATGGTCATGTATTCACGTAGACTATGCAGGCCCGTTCATGGGAAAACATGCTCCTGATTGTTGTCGATGCATACTCGAAGTGGACCGAGTGCATCATATTGAACTTGTGCACGATATCCATCACCGTGGAGAGCCTGCGTACGGTTTTCGCGACCCATGGCTTGCCGGACATCCTGGTCAGCGATAATGGCCCATGTTTCACCAGCCATGAATTCCAGGAGTTTATGTTGGGCAATGGTATCAAACACGTCCGGACAGTGCCGTTCAAGCCAGCTTGCAAAGGCCAGGCGGAACGGGTGGTCCAAGTCATAAAAAAGGGCATGCTACGCATCCAAGGACCCTCCCTTCAGTACCGCCTATCGCGCCTCCTGCTGGCCTACAGGACCTGCCCGCACTCGCTCACGGGAGTCCCGCCAGCGGAACTCCTCATGAAACGCACGCTCAAGATGCGGCTGTCCCTCATTCACCCAGACCTGGCAGACATTGTTGAGGGCAAGCGCCAGTCCCAAACCGAGCTCCGTGATCAAGGCTCAAAGGGGAGGTGTATAGAAATAGATGACCCGGTATTTGTTCTTAACCATGCTTTGGGACCCAAGTGGCTTGAGGGCACCGTAATTGGCAAAGAAGGAAATAGAGTCATGGTGGTCCGACTAAACAATGGGCAGATATGCCGCAAACGCTTGGACCAAGTAAAGAAAAGGTTCAGCATAGACACGGAGGAACTGGAAGAAGAGCATGAGATGGCACCCACACCACTGCCAGCGGACAAGCAACAAAGATAGCCCTCAGCATGCACAGTCCCTGCGGCCAGCCCGGACAGGCCGGAATCACCTCAGGTGACAGAGACGCGTGCCGAGGCTCAGCCACCAGAGCCACAACTGTGGCGCTCCACGAGAGAGCGTCGACCACCTGACAGACTTAACCTCTGAAACAAAAAGACTCAAGGGGGGAGGTGATGTCATGTATTTAATCATCTTGCAATGACATAGTCATGTAACTGTAACTCATGTACACTGTACCTGTACCCTGGAAATGCACACCCTGACCACAGGGGATGGACTTGCGGGAGACACTCCTCACCTGGGTTTCCAGATATAAAAGGGGAGGTCCCACCCAGGGTCAACACTCCTTGGTCTTGGGAATAAAGGTGAAGGTCACAAAGTGACCGTGTCTGGTATATCCATGCCTCGTGTGAGTTTGTAACAAGGTGCAGGGACACTACACACTGGTTCACCTTTATCTATTCTATCAGTTACAACCTCAGAAGACTCTATGATTTCCCTTTCATAAATCCGTGTTTGCTCTGCCCAATCCTATTAGTATTTTCTAAGTGCCCTGTTACCACGTTCTTAATAATAGATTCTAGCATTTTCCCAACGACTGATGTCAGGCTAACCGGTCTGTAGTTCCCCATTTTCTCTCTCTTCTTCATTTCTTAAATAGCGGGGTTACATTAGCTACCTTCCAATCTGTGGGAACCGTTCTAGAATCTATTGATTTTTGGAAGACAACAACCAATGCATCCACTATCTCTATAGCCACCTCTTTTAAAACCCTAGGATGTAGGCCACCAGGTCCAGGGGATTTATCGGCTTTCAGTCCCATTAATTTATCCAGTACTATTTTTTTACCAATACTAATTTCTTTCAGTTTCTCATTCTCACTAGACCCTTGGTTCTCCACTATTTCCAGGAGATTGTTTGCATTTTCTTCCATGAAGACAGACACAAAGTACAGATGCAGCATCGAAAATCCAGAGTTCCAGAATGTTCCGAACTCCGGGACAATCGGTGGCAGGGTCGTCCGGAATCCGTAAACTGTTCCTGAAGCCGGATCCGCTGACCCTGCCGATCTCGGGAGCCCCGCTGCTGCCCAACCTCAGGCCTCGCCACCACTCGCCTCACTGCCGCTGCCCTTACCTCAGGGCCTCCTCGCCAGCCCGCCAGAATACGTCCTCGGCGGGGCCCGGACCCCCTCCCCTCGGCAGCTGGCCCCGACCCCCTCCCCTCGGCAGCTGGCCCCGACCCTCTCCCCTCGGCGGGGCCCGGACCCTCTCCCCTCGGCGGGGCCCAGACCCCCTCCCCTCGGCAGCTGGCCCCGACCCCCTCCCCTCGGCAGCTGGCCCCGGACCCCCTCCCCTCGGCAGCTGGCCCCGACCCCCTCCCCTCGGCGGGGCCCGGACCCCCTCCCCTCGGCAGCTGGCCCCGACCCTCTCCCCTCGGCAGCTGGCCCCGACCCTCTCCCCTCGGCGGGGCCCGGACCCCCTCCCCTCGGCAGCTGGCCCCGACCCTCTCCCCTCAGCGTGACCCCGACCCTCCCTCCTCGGCGGGGCCCGGACCCTCTCCCCTCAGCAGCTGGCCCGGACCCTCTCCCCTCAGCGTGACCCCGACCCTCTCCCCACGGTAGGGCCCCGGACCCTCTCCCCTCGGCAGCTGGCCCCGGACCCTCTCCCCTCGGCAGCTGGCCCCGACCCTCTCCCCTCGGCAGCTGGCCCCGACCCTCTCCCCTCGGCAGCTGGCCCCGGACCCTCTCCCCACGGTAGGGCCCCGGACCCTCTCCCCTCGGCAGCTGGCCCGGACCCTCTCCCCTCGGCAGCTGGCCCGGACCCTCTCCCCACGGTAGGGCCCCGGACCCTCTCCCCTCGGCAGCTGGCCCGGACCCCCTCCCCTCGGTAGCTGGCCCCGACCCTCTCCCCTCGGCGGGGCCCGGACCCTCTCCCCTCGGCAGCTGGCCCCGACCCCCTCCCCTCAGCGTGACCCCGACCCTCCCTCCTCGGCGGGGCCCGGACCCTCTCCCCTCGGCAGCTGGCCCCGACCCCCTCCCCTCGGTAGGGCCCCGGACCCTCTCCCCTCAGCGTGACCCCGACCCTCTCTCCTCGGCGAGGCCCGGACCCTCTCCCCTCGGTAGGGCCCCGGACCCTGTCCCCTCGGCGGGGCCCGGACCCTCTCCCCTCGGCAGCTGGCCCCGACCCCCTCCCCTCGGTAGGGCCCCGGACCCTCTCCCCTCAGCGTGACCCCGACCCTCTCTCCTCGGCGGGGCCCGGACCCTCTCCCCTCGGCGAGGCCCGGACCCTCTCCCCTCGGTAGGGCCCAGCCCCACCTCCTCCGCCTTTCTGACGTTCCGAAATCCAGAAATACCCGAACCTGGGATCGAGTGTTTCCGGATTTGTGACATCAGAAAGAAGATCGAAAGACCAGAAAAGCCTGGAATCCGGAACGGCCTTGGTCCCAAGGGTTCCGGATTCTCGACGCTGCACCTGTATTTGTTTAATGTCTCTGCCATTTCCTTATTCCCCATATAATTTCCTGTGTCTCAGCCTGTAAGGGATCCACATTTATTTTCGCAAATCTTTTTCTTTTTATATACCTAGAGTTTACGCTCATATTCTATTTTCCGTTTCTTTATCAATTTCTTGGTCCTTCTTTGCTGAATTCTAAAATCCTCCCAATCCTCAGGCTTACTGCTCTTTTTGGCAACATTATAAGCCTCTTTAATCTATTACTATCTTTAATTTCTCTTGTTAGCAACAGGTGGACCATTTTTCCCGTGGTGTTTTTATTCCTTACGGGATTGTATACTCGTTGCAAACTATGAATTATTTCTTTAATTGTTTGCCATTGCTTTTCTACTGTCATATCTTTTAATCTACCTTTGCTAACTCATCTCTCCTATTTTGCTAACTCGTCTCTCCTATCTATATAGTTTACTTTGTTCAGGTTTAGGACCCGAGTTTTGGATTTAACTAAATCACTCTCAAACGCAACATAAAATTCTATCATATGATGATCACTGCTCCCCAGAGGCTCCATTACTACAAGGCTATTAATTCACACTGCATCATTGTACTAGATCTAAAGTAGTCAATTCCCTCACAGGTTCCTCACAGGTTCCTCGACAAATTGATCCAGAAAACTATCTTGATGCATTCTATGAACTCTGTCTCTGCACTATTTCTGCAAATTTGGTTTGCCCAGTCAAATGAAAGTTGAAGTCCCCCATGATTCTCTACCACAGAAAGTTGTTGAGGCCAGTTCGTTAGATATATTCAAAACGGAGTTGGATGTGGCCCTTACGGCTAAAGGGATCAAGGGGTATGGAGAGAAAGCAGGAAAGGGGTACTGAGGTGAATGATCAGCCATGATCTTATTGAATGGTGGTGCAGGCTCGAAGGGCTGAATGGCCTACTCCTGCACCTATTTTCTATGTTTCTAAGCCCATTTATTTCTAATTGCGCTATTAATTCATCTATTTTGTTGTAACTGCTTCGTGCATTCAGACATAGTACCTTTAGCTTTTACTTTTTTCTATTTATCCTTGATGTCACTTTAGTCACTGATGCCTTATTACCTTTATTAATCTTTCTGTCCCTTCCTGACCACTGCTTATCTTTACCCAGATCACCACACTGCTCTACAGCCTTGAGACACCCCCTTCATTAGTTTAAAGTCCCTATGAGGGCTATAAGGGTCATCTGGGGCTCAGTGTTAGCACTTTTGCCTCTTGAATCAGAAGGTTGTGTGTTCAAGCCCCACTCTAGAAACCTGAACAAAAAAATCTAGGCCGATGATCCAGTACAGTATTGAGGGAGTGCTGCAGTGTTGGAGGAGCCATCTTTTGGATGAGACGTGAAATTGGTGGCCCATCTGCCCTCTCGAAGATATAAAAGATCCCATGGCACTATTTCGAAGAAGAGCAGGGGAATTATCCCTGGTGTCCAGGCCAATATTTATCCTTCAACCAACATCACTAAAATAAATTATCTGCTCATTATTTCATTTCTATGTGTGGGAGCTTGCTGTGCGCAAGTTGGCTGCCGCGTTTCCCACATAACAACAGTGACTGCACTTTAAAAGTGTTTCACTGTGTGTAAAGCACTTTGGGATTTCCTCATGTCGTGAAAGGTGCTATATAAATGCAAGTTCTTTCTTTCTTTGAGATAGTCCTAGGGCATCCAGTAATGAAGTGCATGTGACAATAACTTTGTCACGGCGTCCCTCTTTTAGTAGCAGTATAGTTATAGAATTAGGCAGTCCCTCGGGGTCGAGGGTGACTTGCTTCCAAATCCCCAAAAAATTAGTTCTCAGGTGTTTCCATGAGAGACCTGACGGGCCAGCTCCCGAACTTCAGCTTGAAGGACGGAAGATGCCTGTGCGTGAATTCTTTTAATGTGGCCTTTGCATACCAACCCATCACATAGGCTAGACAGAGCAAGGTCTTGGTCCAGTGACAAGGAGATCCAAGACGACTGGAGACCAAGCTACGTTGCACAGGCCAAGTACATACACGTACTCATTGGTCTCAACTTCGCTCCTGGGCCACCATGACCCCCGCCGCTCTGAGGCCATGATGCCCCACCCCCCCCCCCGGCTCCTGGACCACAACCCCCATCCCTTGCTCCTGGGCCATGACCGCCCCCATCTCCCCCCGTTCCTGGGCCATGAGCCCCCCCGCCCCCCACTCCTAGACTATGATCCCCCTGCTCCTGGGCCACGATCCCCCCCCCCCACTCCTAGACCATGACCCCCCCCCCCCACTCCTGGACCACGATCCCCCCCCACTGCTCCTGGCCCATGACTGCCCCCTCTCCCCCCACTCCTGGGCCATGACCCCCCCCCCACTCCTGGACCACGACCCCCCCCCACTGCTCCTGGCCCATGATCCCCCCCCCCACTGCTCCTGGGCCACGATCCCCCCCCCATTGCTCCTGGCCCATGACTGCCCCCTCTCCAGCCACTCCTGGGCCATGACCCCCCCCCCCAACTCCTGGACCACGATCCCCCCCACCACTGCTCCTGGGCCATGATCCCCCCCCCCTGCTCCTGGGCCATGATCTCCCCCCCCCACTGCTCCTGGGCCACGATCCCCCCCCCACTGCTCCTGGCCCATGACTGCCCCCTCTCCCCCCACTCCTGGGCCACGATACCCCCCCCCCCACTCCTGGGCCACGATCCCCCCCCCCCCACTCCTGGGCCACAATTCCCCCCCCCCCCACTCCTGGGCCACGATCCCCCCCCCACTGCTCCTGGGCCATGATCCGCCCCCCCCACTGCTCCTGGGCCACGATCCCCCCCCCCATTGCTCCTGGGCCACAATCCCCCCCCCCCACTCCTGGGCCACAATCCCCCCCCCCCCCACCCCTGGGCCACGATCCCCCCCCCACTGCTCCTGGGCCACGATCCCCCCCCCCATTGCTCCTGGGCCACGATCCCCCCCCCACTGCTCCTGGCCCATGACTGCCCCCTCTCCCCCCACTCCTGGGCCACGATCCCCCCCCCCCCCACTCCTGGGCCACGATCCCCCCCCCCCACTCCTGGGCCACAATCCCCCCCCCCCACTCCTGGGCCACGATCCCCCCCCCACTGCTCCTGGGCCATGATCCGCCCCCCCCACCCCTGGGCCACGATCCCCCCCCCCACTGCTCCTGGGCCACGATCCCCCCCCCCATTGCTCCTGGGCCACGATCCCCCCCGCACTGCTCCTGGACCATGACCCCCCCCCCACCGCTCCTGGACCATGACCCACCCCCTAGTCCTGGGCCACTGGACCCGATCTCTGGGCCTCGCCACTCCTCCTCCACCTGGGTCCTGATCCTGCCGCTGGCCTCATTCTGCTCCAATCGGCTGCCTGGACTCCGATGACGCCAATCCTCCAATCCAATCACCCTCCTGGAATCCGTCGCCCTCCTAGAACGGCTGGCGCTGCTACCTGCGGTGTTAGTGTTAATTAACAGTTTGAAACACCAGACTCAAAATGGAGGTTATCCGTTTATTAAAAGTCAACATGTTTGCTTGGGTCACATGTCTGGTTTACTCTCCCAGTTTCTCTTTGACGATGAAAAGTATTTTGACAAGCTAACTTCTTGACTACAAAGTTGTTGAGAGATAATACCACAAGTATACTTCCTGTAATTCCATGAGATAAAGGCCATTTAGGGCTAAATCTATGCTTCTGATCAAAAGACGAAGCTGCTTTAAATTGCGAACATAAGTGTATTTGTTTCTGTTTCATAACTTCCCTGGGATATCGTACCTTGGGACGTTTTACTGCATTAAATAAGCTATATAAATACAAGTTGCTGTTGCTATTTGAACAATTATTGCAAGTTACAACCTCCACTACCGAGAAGGACAAGGGCAGCAGGAGCACCACCTTCTCCAAGCTCCCCTCCAAGTCACACCCCATCCTAACTTGGACATATACCCACTGGGTCAAAATCCTGCAATTCCCTATCTACTGTGGGAGCACTGTCACCACACGGACTGCAGTGGTTCAAGACAGTGGCTCACCACCACCTTCTCATGGGCAACCAGGGATGGGCAATAAATGCCGACCTTGCCAGCGACGCCCACATCCCGAGAATGAATAAAAGGAATTGTCACATTGCCCAGACCCAGATGTTGTATATTTGCAATTCTCATTCATACCCCAAGGTGACCATCCTCATGCTTTTGTATCTAGAGTTTGTAAAGATTATGGGTTGTTGTACTCTTTATCTGACTGACAGACTGGGCTTCGAAACAATTGTCTGCTCCTCACAGATGTTATGGATATTAAACAACACACTTCCTGTTTTAGCAAGCTGCTTCCTCTTGGCTTTGAGCACAAGGATGAATTCTGCCTCGTGAGCTTGTACTTACGTAATTTGTAAGATGACTGTTTGCTATTTTTTGCTGAGGAACAAGATTGCTCATTTTTTTGAGAAATACTTCATCCCAAGTTCTGTGAAAAGAATTCAGAACGGCTTGTCTGACTGGTTTTCTTGATCCAGACTCCTAGTGCATTGGACAATTCACTATCTCAGGGATACCCTGTACTGCTTTAGAAAATAATTTGATTCGCTGTTCAGCATGTTTCATATCTTTGAACATAAGAACATAAGAAATAGGCGCAGGATTAGACCATTTGGCCCCTCGAGCCTGCTCTGCCATTTAATAAGATCATGGCTGATCTGATCATGGACTCAGCTCCACTTTCCTGCCTGCTCCCCATAACCCTTTACTCCCTTATCGCTCAAATATCTCTCTATCTCCGCCTTAAATATATTCAATGACCCAACCTCAGCAGCTCTCTGGGGCAGAGAATTCCACAGATTTACAACCCTCTGAGAGAAAAAAAACTTCTTCCCATCTCAGTTTTAAATGGGCGGCCCCTTATTCTGAAACTATGTCCCCTAATTTTAGTTTCCCCTTTGCGTGTTATGAAATGTGTTTGGCTAATATTATCAGTTTTCTGAAGTGACGAGAGATGCAGTGGAACCCTACTAGCAAGTTTACGATAAAAGGGACTGTTTGTCCAATCGTATTCTATAATCCAAATACTGCACACATAGCGGTGGGATTTCCGTAACTGTGTGTGATCCTCACCCTGCAGGCTCATGGGTAACAAACAACCCAGAGGGTCCTTCAACAGGCGGTAGGCACACAATTAACATATCCAAAAAGATGGGCCGGTCGGATTTAGCGACGGGCTGGACCCCTGAGCAGATGGGTTAGCATTATGTGCATTTTACACCCGAAACACGCGCACAACGCTGATCGATTTCTACCTCATGGAGATAGATTTTAAACTTGCTGCCTGGGCTTAAAACTGGCGCAGTGGATCAACTGCCCGTTGTAGAAAACACCCCGATTTTTATTTCCATTGCTTTGAATAAATATGGGAGGCCCCTGGCCACTGCTATAATTCCCCACCTACACGTCCTGCTGATTGCCGGTGCTACCCCATCCCGGCAACCGATACTCCTGATCCAAAAATGTTCGTGCTGGCATTTCTATACAAATGGGTCTCTATCCCAGTTGTTCATTAACATTCGTTGCTGGGAGTACTGCCAATGGCCAACTTTAAACTGACCATAGTCCTTTGCAACTGCACCTAGAATGAGGCCTTTCTCATCTTATGTGACGAATGTCTATCGCTCGTTAAGTTCAGAATGGTTGTAAAAACCCAACTGGTTCCCTTTAGGGAAGGATACCTGTAATTTTTACCCAAACTGGGCCTACATGTGACTCCAGTCCCACACCAATGTAATTGACTCTGAAAGTGCCCTTTGAAAGCGGCTCTGAAAGCAAGCTACTGAAATGTATCAAACGACTACAAAAAACATGGACTGCAGTGGTTCAAGAAGGAGGCCCACCGCCACCTTTTCAAGGAAACTGGGGATGGGCAATAAATGCCGACTTTGCCAGCGATGCCCACATCCCGAGAATGAATTTTAAAATATTCAAGCCAGCCGAGCTGCTAATTGCCGGCTCAGTGATTTGATAAATTCAGGATCATTGTCGCAGTGGGAGCATGGTGTTGAGTGAGAGTAGCGAGAGACTTTCCTGTCGAGTCCTGATCTTACATTGGGGTCAATTTTCAATTGCTTGATACAATGGATATTTTAAGTGCACAGTTAGCTTTGATAATATAGATGAAGAAGCTGCAAGCCCAGCACCGTTCCAGTAGCCCAATAGTGTGTATCAGAGCTTCTCGCCCTGGTCGAGGGTTGCAACTCCCAACTAGCGTTGCAAGTTGCAATGTTACACTTGCTCATATGCAAAAGGTAAAAAGATCATGTGTCTCAAAGATGGCTTGTTGAAGATTGTGCTGGGCCAACTTCTTGAACCACTGCAGCTCATATTTTTTGTAGCGGTTTGACACAACTGAGTGACTTGCCAGGCCACTTTCAGAGGACAGTTAAGAGTCAATCATGTTGGTGTGGGTCTGGAGTCACATATCGGCCCAGACCGGGCAAGGATGGCAGGTTGCCTTCCCCATTCATGAACCAGTTGACTTTTTACAACCATTCTGAAAGTAACCAACAATATACTTTCAGTCACTTAATGAAAAGGCCTGATTCTCAGAGCAGTCGCAAAGGACACCCAATACACTTCTGATTTCCCACATACCCTTGGGCCTGCATCCAAACTGCAATTTATGCTTGATGGATCAGTAACACAAAAATAGGTCTTTTTTAAAAAATTGCATTTTACTTATCTGGACAGTTGTCCTCCAATATGCTTTTTTTCTAAAATGTAATTGGGAGATTATCTTGCATTGCTGGTTTCTTGGGCCCTCCTAGTTTTAATTTTCATTTTATTACTGAAGCTGGTCAGAGCATCTTAGACATCCTGAGAAATGTTTTCAGGCTGGGAATTGGCCGATTCTTGCCTTCAGTTATCAGAACAGAGGCTGCAGCAATCAACAGATCTTTTAATGTCCTCCTGTGAACATAAGAACAGAAGACTTCAGAGCAGGAGTAGGCCACATGGTCCTTCGAGCCTGCTCCGCCATCCAGTAAGATCACGGATGATCTTCCATCTCAACTTCACTTTCCCAGCCGATCCCCATATCACTGGAGTTCCCCTTGAGTCCACAAATATATCGATCTCAGCCTTGAATATACTCAATGCCTCAGCATCCACAGCCATCTAGGTTAGAGAATTCTAAAGATTTACAACCATCTGAGTGAAGAAATTTCTCCTCATCTCAGTCTTAAATCACCGACTCCTTATCCTGAGACTATGCCCCTCGTTCTAGACTCTCCAGCCCGGGGAATCAATCTCTCAGATTCCCCCTCAGAATTTTATATGTTTCAATGAAATCACCTCTCATTCTTCTAAACTCCAGAGTGTATAGGCCCAATCTACTCACTCTTTCTTCATAGGACAACCCTCTCATTCCAGGAATTAATCTAATTAAACTTTGTGGCACCGCCTCTAAGGCATGTATATGCCCTTTGTCAGATAAGAACATATGAAATAGGAGCAGGAGTCGGCCATTTGGCCCCTCGAGCCTGCTCCGCCATTCAATAAGATCATGGTCTCAACTCCACTTTCCTGCTTGATCCCCATAACCCTTGACTGCCCTGTAGTTCAAAAATCTATCTCTCTCCACCTTGAATACATTCAATGACCCAGCCTCCACAACTCTCTGGTGTGGAGAATTCCAAAGATTCACGACTCTCTGAGAAAAGAAATTCCTCCTCGTCTCTGTCTTAAATGGGTGACCCCTTATTGTGAAACTGTGCCCCTAGTTCTAGATTTCCGCACGAGAGGGAAACATCCTCTCAGCACTTACGTTGTCGAGCCTGTTATGTTTGTGATGCACTTATGAATGACTCCATGAGGCAATGTGTTGTACTCAAACTGTAGTGACCTTGGTCCTTTATTCGTAACTCCAGAGTGAGGCACAAGCATGGTGGGCAGTCTTTTATACTGGGCCCTGCACACCTACACAGTGACCCTCAGGTCTCCCACAGCAGTGCCCTCTGGTGGACAGCCTCTGGCACAGGGACAGGAAAGCCTGGTCTCCACCAGTTGCACCCTCTAGTGGTGCCAGCATAATATATACACAGTGTAAACCTTATTGATAGTACATCAGGCAACAAGTCTCCAACTTATGCAACTATACAGTGACTACACAGAGAGTATATCTATAGTCTGCATGTATAACAGAGCTCCCTCAGAATCTTATATGTTTCAATAAGATCACCTCTCATTCGTCTAAACTCCAATGAGTATCGGCCCAAGCTGCTCAACCTTTCCTCATAAGACAATCCCTTCATCTCAGGAATCAACTATCCTTGAATATTCAGTTCCCAGCTTTTGTCACCTTGCAACCACGTCTCTGTAATGGCTAGCAGATCATACCCATTTATTTCTATTTGCCGTCAATTCATCTATCTTGTTATGAATGCTGTGTGCATTCAGATAAAGAGTCTTTAATTTTGTCCTTTTACCAGTTTCCCCTACTCTGACCCCACTTTCTGATGCACTCTTATGTTTATATCCTCTGTCCCTCCCTGTCACACTCTGGTTATCATTACCCCTATCGCTACCCTGCAATATTGTCTTGTCCTTTCTCTCTGACTTTTTAAATTTCCCCTCATTTGAACCCTCTCCCCAACTTTTTAGTTTAAAGCTCTCTCTACAGCCCTAGTTATTCGATTAGCCAGGACACTGGTCCCAGCATGGTTCAAGTGGAGCCCGTCCCAACGGAACAGCTCCCTCTTACCCCAGTACTGGTGCCAGTGTCCCATGAATCAAAACCCATTTCTCCCACACCAGTCTTTGAACCACGTGTTTAACTCTCTGATCTTATTGACCCGATGCCTATTTGCTCGTGGCTCAGATAGTAATCCAGAGATTATTACCTTTGTGGTTCTGCTTTTTAATTTAGCCCCTAGTTGCTCATTCTCCCTCAGCAGAACCTCTTTCTTTGTCCTACCGATGTTGTTGGTACCCACGTGGACCACGACAATGGGATCTTCCCCCTCCCACTCCAAGTTTCTCTCCAGCCAGTTCTGGGTACAGGGCACAATTTTGATATTTGCAGATAATACAAAACTGGGAAGTGTAGTAAAGAGTGAGGAAGATAGAGATAGACTTCATGAGGACATAGATAGGCTGGTGGATACATGGCAGATGGAATTCAATGCAGAAAAGTGTGAGGCGATATATTTTGGAAGGAAGAATGAGGAGACCATACATACTAAATGGTACAATTTTAAAAGGGGTGTAGGAACAGAGAGACCTGGGGGTTGTTTGTGCACAAATCTTGGAAGCTGGAAGAACAGGTTAACAAAGCAGCTAATAAAGTAGATGGGATCCTGGGCTTTATAAATAGAGGCAGAGAGTACAAAAACCAGGAGGTTATGCTGAACCGATATAAAACACTGCTTAGGCCCCAGCTGGAGTAGTGTGGCTAATTCAGGGCACCGCACTTTAGGAAGGACACGAAGGCCTTGGAGAATGTAGATTAGAGATTTACCAGAATGATTCCAGAGATGAGGGATTACGTTATGTGAAGAGAATGAAGAAGCTGGGGTTGTTCTCCTTAGAGCAGATGGCTGAAGGGTTGATAATGAGATGGCACAGATTTAAGGTGATTGGCAAAAGAAACAGAGGAAAAACATTTTTTACACAACGAGTGGTTAGGATTTGGATTTAACTGCCTGATAGGGTAGTGGATACAGCATATCGATTCAATAGCAGCCTTCAAAAGGGAATTGGCTAAATATTTGAAGGGAAGACATTGCAGGGATATGGGGAAAGAGCAGGGAGCGGGACTAACTGGATGCTCTTCGGAGCTGGCGGAGACTCAATGGGGCGAATGGCCTCCTGTGCTGTGCTATACTGATTCTAGAATAAATGTTGCTTTAAGAGGTGCAAGATTACATCTGGGGGTCTGCTTTTGAGGTAATGAGTGTTCAAAGACAGCCCTGAATTGTAACAGAACCCAAGAGCCAAGTGCTGAGGGACTGGGCGAGCAGCCCCAGCACCGGAAACACTCAGGGCAACGGCAAAAGTGGGCACCTCTGGAAATTCCGATCATCCAATCGCAGAGCGATGGGGGCCTTTTAGATACTGGGGTGGACCAAACAAGCTAAATAAAATGCAGTGTTGCACCCTAAACGAGATATGTTTGAAGAAGCTACGCATTGCAATGTTTTGCAGGATTCTAATACTAAGCTGAGCTGTACGTTCGATGGGGAGTCACACATGGCCAAGTGGATCAACAGTTCTGTCGTCCAGTGTCCCAGGCCTCAGGTTAGTGCAATGTGTTACGTTGGTTCATTCATTACGGTTCTTTCTGATGATATGTGCGCACTTTCTCAGCACTCCCTTGGTCTTCCACTGTTACACTGTGTTAAGGAAAATGTAGGCCCGAAACATAGAAACATAGAAAATAGGTGCAGGAGTAGTCCATTCAGCCCTTCGAGCCTGCACCACCATTCAATGAGTTCATGGCTGATCATTCCTTCAGTACCCCTTTCCTGCTTTCTCTCCATACCCCTTGATCCCCTTAACCGTAAGGGCCATATCTAATTCCCTCTTGACTATATCCAATGAACTGGCATCAACAACTCTCTGCGGCAGGGAATTCCACAGGTTAACAACTCTCTGAGTGAAGAAGTTTCTCCTCATCTCAGTCCTAAATGACCTACCCCTTATCCTAAGACTATGCCCCCTGGTTCTGGACTTCCCCAACATCGAGAACATTCCTCCCGCATCTAACCTGTCCATTCCCGTCAGAATCTTATACGTTTCTATGAGATCCCCTCTCATCCTTCTAAACGCCAGTGAATAAAGGCCCAGTTGATCCAGTCTCTCCTCATATGACAGTCCAGCCATCCCTGGAATTAGTCTGGTGAACCTTCGCTGCATTCTCTCAATGGCAAGAACGTCCTTCCTCTGACTAGGAGACCAAAACTGAACACAGTATTCCAGGTGAGGTCTCACTAAGGCCCTGTACAACTGCAGTAAGACCTCCCTGCTCCTCTATTCAAATCCCTTAGCTATGAAGGCCAACATACCATTTGTCTTTTTCACCGCCTGCTGTACCTGCGTGCCCACTTTCAGTGACTGATGAACCATGACACCCAGGTCTCATTGCACCTCCCCTTTTTCTATTCTGCCGCCATTCAGATAATATTTTGTCTTCGTGTTTTTGCCTCCAAAATGGATAACCTCACATTTATCCACATTATACTGCATCTGCCATGTATTTGCCCACTCACCTGATATGTCCAAGTCACCCTGCAACCTTTTAGCGTCCTCCTCACAACTCACACCGCCACCCAGTTTAGTGTCATCCACAAACTTGGAGATATTACATTCTATTCCTTCATCCAAATCGTTAATGTATATTATAAAGAGCTGGGGTCCCAGCACTGAGCCCTGCGGCACCCCACTAGTCACTGCCTGCCATTCTGAAAAGGACCCGTTTATCCCGACTCTCTGCTTTCTGTCTGCCAACCAGTTCTCTATCCACGTCAGTACATTACGCCCAATACCATGCGCTTTGATTTTGTACACCAATCTCTTGTGCGGGACCTTGTCAAAAGCCTTTTGAAAGTCCAAATACACCACATCCACTGGTTCTCCCTTGTCCACTCTATTAGTTACATCCTCAACAAATTCCAGAAGATTCATCAATCATGATTTCCCTTTCATAAATCCATGGTGATTCGGTCTGATCCTGTCACTGCTTTCCAAATGGGCTGCTATTTCATCCTTAATGATTGATTCCAACATTTTCCCCACTACTGATGTCAGGCTAACCGGTCTATAATTACCCGTTTTTTCTCTTCCCTCCTTTTTTAAAAAGTGGTGTTACATTAGCTACCCTCCAGTCCATAGGAACTGATCCAGAGTCGATAGACTGTTGGAAAATGATCACCAATGCATCCACTATTTCTAGGGCCACTTCCTTAAGTACTCTGGGTTGCAGACTATCAGGACCCGGGAATTTATCTGCCTTTAATCCCATCAATTTCCCTAACACAATTTCCCGCCTAATAAGAATATCTTTCAGTTCCTCCTTCTCACGAGACCCACTGTCCCCTAGTACATTCGGAAGGTTATTTGTATCTTCCTTTGTGAAGACAGAACCGAAGTATTGGTTCAATTGGTCTGCCATTTCTTTGTTCTCCATTATAAATTCACCTGAATCCGACAGCAAGGTTTGTCTTTACTAATCTTTTTCTCTTCACATATTTATAGAAGCTTTTGCAGTCAGTTTTTATGTTCCCTGCAAGCTTCCTCTCGTACTCTATTTTCCCCTTCTTAATTAAACCCTTAGTCCTCCTCTGTTGAATTCTAAATTTCTCTCAGTTCTCAGGTTTGTTGCTTTTTCTGGCCAATTTATATGCCTCTTCCTTGGATTCAACACTATCCTTAATTTCCTTTGTTAGCCATGGTTGAGCCAACTTCCCCGTTTTATTTTTACTCCAGATAGGGATGTACAATTGCTGAATTTCATCCATGTGATCTTTAAATGTTTGCCATTGCTTATCCACCGTCAACCCTTTAAGTATCCTCTGCCAGTCTATTCCAGCCAATTCACACCTTATACCGTCGAAGCTACCTTTCCTTAAGTTCAGGACCCCAGTTTCCGAATGAACTTTGTCACTCTCCATCTTAATAAGGAATTCTACCATATTATGGTCACTTTTCCCCAAAGGGCCTCGCAAAACAAGATTGCTAATTAGTCCCTTCTCATTACACATCACCCAGTCTAGGATGGCCAGCCCTCTAGTTGGTTCATCGACATATTGGTCTAGAAAACCATCCCTAATACACTCCAGGAAATCCTCCTCCATCGTATTGCTACCAGTTTGGTTAGCCCAATCTATATGTAGATTAAAGTCGCCCATGATTACTGCTATACCTTTATTGCACACATCCCTTATTTCTTGTTTGATGCTGTCCCCAACCTCACTACTATTGTTTGGTGGTCTGTACACAACTCCCACTAGCGTTTTCTGCCCTTTGGAATTCCGCAGCTCCACCCATACCGATTCCACATCATCCAGGCTAATGTCCTTCCGTACAATTGTATTGATTTCCTCTTTAATCAGCAATGCCACCCCGCCTCCTTTTCCTTTCTGTCTATCCTTCCTAAATGCTGAATACCCCTGGATGTTGAGTTCCCAGCCTTGGTCACCCTGGAGCCATGTCTCTGTGATGCCAATCACATCGTATCCGTTAACTGGTATCTGCGCAGTTAATTCATCCACCTTATTCCGAATACTCCTCGCATTGAGGCACAGAGCCTTCAGGCTTGTCTTTTTAACACACTTTGCTCCTTTTGAATCTTGCTGTAATGTGACCCTTTTTGCTTTTTGCCTTGGGTTTCTCTGCCCTCCACTTTTACTATTCTCCTTTCTATCGTTTGCTTCTGCCCCCCTTCTATTTCCCTCTGTCTCCCTTCATGAAACATGATTGAACTTTGAACTTCCATCTCTTAACTTGCTGGTGGAAGGGTGAAAGGTTACATTAGTTTGGCAGTATTCAGTGACCAGTGTGGCTAAACCATTTTGAGTTTGTTTTTATGTTGTGGATTTGTTTCCATCAGTATGGCCTTGAATACAATAATTTGCATTTAATTTTGATACCTTCCTCTGTGTACAGATATGCTAATCTGGATCCGATCATTAGTAATGGCCCAAGTATAGTACATTCTATGGTCCAGTGATCATGGTACAACTACAATACTTATGAGGCTTTGCAAAATATACGACTTGAAATAGTGGAGAGACTATAAATTGAGAGATTTGAGCACATAATCCAGGCTGACAATCCAGTGTAATACTAAGAAAATAATAGGACAGAAATAGGCCATTCGGCCCATCGAGCCTGCTCTGCCATTCAATAAGATCATGGCTGATCTGCACTATCCTCATATCGCTTGATTCCCTTAATATCCAAAAATCTGTTGATCTGTGTCTTGAATTGGCTGCCGCGTTTCCCACAACAGTGACTACACTCCAAAAGTACTTCATTGGCTGTAAAACACTTTGAGAAGTCCGGTGGTCGTGAAAGGCGCTATATAAATGCAAGCCCTTCTTTGAATATACTCAATGACTGAGCTCCCGCAGCTCTCTGGGGTAGAGAATTGCAAAGATTCACAACCCTTTGAGTAGAGAAATGTCTCCTCATCTTAGTCCTAAATGGTCAACCCCTTATTCTGAGACTGTGACCCCTGGTTCTAGCCTCCCCAGCCAGGGGGAAACATCCTCCCTGCATCTACCCTGTCAAGCCCTTTAAGAGTGTTGCATGTTTCAATGAGATCACCTCTCATTCTTCTAAACTCTCGAGAATATAGGCCTAGTCTACTCAATCTCTCCTCATAGGACAATCTCCCCATCTGTCAGTCTGGTGATCTTTCACTGCACTCCCTCTATGGCAAGTATATCTTTCCTTAGGTAAGGAGACCAAAACTGCACACAATACTCCAGGTGTAGACTCACCAAGGCCCTATATAATTGCAGTAAGACTTCTTGGAGTACATATTGCTCCCCGTCCAAAACAGAGCGCTCCCACTCTGTTTTGGTGGTTTTTACACCAACTGCGGTTCAGGTCGACTCTTTCGCGAAATTGCGGTCTTTGTTTATTTTACATTTTGATCTGGAAGTCAGTCATAATGGGGGTGGTGACTACACCTGAGGCACAAAACCACAGCGGTGACAACGACTGAGGGGCGGAAGTTGGGGCGCAGAGTCACCGCCGCAATGACGTCACCATGGCGCTGTGTCACCACGGCTCTCCCCTTCACTTAACGGAGGGAGCCTCCGTGTTTCTAAAGCTTCGGGCCACTGGACCACCAGGGAGGGTTTCGGCTGGGCCAGTGGAGGCGTATTTGTCGGGCCGACCTGGTAGCCGGCCGCCAAAAAAAACATGGCGGCAGCGGCAGTGGCCCTCCCCTTTAAGGGAAGCTGCAGCGACGCTGTAGAAGGTCACAGCCTCACTGGACCTCCGGGTGAAAGCTTTGACACCGCTCGGCGGGGAATGTTGCCGTCGGGGGCGGGGGGTAGATCGGCGGTGTGCACAGTGATGACGCACTTATCGTGGATTGGCAGCAGCAGAGCGGTGGGGGGGGGGGGAAGGATCGGGGCACCGCCGGGAAAACTCAGGAGGGTAATCGGGAATTAGCGGCCATTCCACCAAAAGCCGGCGGACTCTCCACTCCACTGGACACCGATTTGTGGGTAACAGGCCTTAAGGAAAGGGGCCTCTTTACTCTTGTACTCCAATCCTTTTGTAATAAAGGCTAACATACCATTTGCTTTCCTAATTGCTTGCTGTACGTGCACGTTAACTTTCTGTGATTCATGTACAAGGCCCCTTGGGCTGGATGTCCCACTGCTGTCCTGAATGGGCAGCAATGGAGGCGTCGAGCTCTCCTGGACGGGCGTCCTGCCAGGGTTTTCGGGGCGGGTTTCGGCGGACCCAGAAGAGACGAGCCCGTATGCAACCCCCTGGTTGCGACACCGGCTCGACTCTGGATTCCCGCCGGACCCGTCCGCCCCACAGCGCCCCCTGCTGGGACCGCTGGTGAAAGCGAGTGGGCCGACCTATAGTGGCTGCAGTGAGGTCAGTAATCCGACCTCGGGTAAGTGTGATTTGCGATTTATGTTGTGGGAATGTTTTCGCTGGGGTTTGTTTCAGTTTTTTTTTCCTCGCCAGGCCCCTCTCAGAGCGCTCCCAAGACGGCTCTTTAGCTGGGGATTTTCACATTCTCAGCCGGCCGAACGCCCTGAGAGAGGTGTACAACGCCTCCCTTACCTCTCCAGCCCATGCCCCCATTGCCCAATGTTGCTGACTGAGGTGCAAACATTTTCCAGGCGGTATCAGGACCGCTCCGCCATCATTAACGCCCCAAAATCCTAAAAGCCAAAAATCCAGCCCCTGTCTTTCTTTTCCAATTTAAATGCGATTCATTTTACACATTTACCTTTTCCATACTGCATACTGTGACTTGAGTAAGGTCACCAGTTACATGTGTGTTTTCAGGGGTGAATGTCTGAGTTTCTCCAGTATTCTCTCAGGACCCAGACCTGTAAGGCTTGAGCATTGTGCACTTTCTCCGCTGCTTCTATGTCCTTTGTATGGTATGGAGATCAGACTGTGTGACGTGACCTGGGTCCTTTGTATGGTATGGAGATCAGACTGTGCGACGTGACCTGGGTCCTTTGTATGGTATGGAGATCAGACTGTGCGACGTGACCTGGGTCCTTTGTATGGTATGGAGATCAGACTGTGCGACGTGACCTGGGTCCTTTGTATGGTATGGAGATCAGACTGTGCGACGTGACCTGGGTCCTTTGTATGGTATGGAGATCAGACTGTGCGACGTGACCTGGGTCCTTTGTATGGTATGGAGACCAGACTGTGTGACGTGACCTGGGTCCTTTGTATGGTATGGAGATCAGACTGTGTGACGTGACCTGGGTCCTTTGTATAGTATGGAGATCAGACTGTGTGACGTGACCTGGGTCCTTTGTATAGTATGGAGATCAGACTGTGTGACGTGACCTGGGTCCTTTGTATAGTATGGAGATCAGACTGTGTGACGTGACCTGGGTCCTTTGTATGGTATGGAGATCAGACTGTGCGACGTGACCAGGGTCCTTTGTATGGTATGGAGACCAGACTGTGCGACGTGACCTGGGTCCTTTGAATGGTATGGAGATCAGACTGTGTGACGTGACCTGGGTCCTTTGTATAGTATGGAGATCAGACTGTGCGACGTGACCTGGGTCCTTTGTATGGTATGGAGATCAGACTGTGCGACGTGACCTGGGTCCTTTGTATGGTATGGAGATCAGACTGTGCGACGTGACCTGGGTCCTTTGTATGGTATGAAGATCAGACTGTGCGACGTGACCTGGGTCCTTTGTATGGTATGGAGATCAGACTGTGCGACGTGACCTGGGTCCTTTGTATGGTATGGAGATCAGACTGTGTGACGTGACCTGGGTCCTTTGTATGGTATGGAGATCAGACTGTGCGACGTGACCTGGGTCCTTTGTATGGTATGGAGATCAGACTGTGCGACGTGACCTGGGTCCTTTGTATAGTATGGAGATCAGACTGTGCGACGTGACCTGGGTCCTTTGTATGGTATGGAGACCAGACTGTGTGACGTGACCTGGGTCCTTTGTATAGTATGGAGATCAGACTGTGCGACGTGACCTGGGTCCTTTGTATGGTATGGAGATCAGACTGTGCGATGTGACCTGGGTCCTTTGTATGGTATGGAGATCAGACTGTGCGACGTGACCTGGGTCCTTTGTATGGTATGGAGATCAGACTGTGCGACGTGACCTGGGTCCTTTGTATGGTATGGAGACCAGACTGTGCGACGTGACCTGGGTCCTTTGTATAGTATGGAGATCAGACTGTGCGACGTGACCTGGGTCCTTTGTATGGTATGGAGATCAGACTGTGTGACGTGACCTGGGTCCTTTGTATGGTATGGAGATCAGACTGTGCGACGTGACCTGGGTCCTTTGTATGGTATGGAGATCAGACTGTGCGACGTGACCTGGGACCTTTGTATGGTATGGAGACCAGACTGTGTGACGTGACCTGGGTCCTTTGTATAGTATGGAGATCAGACTGTGCGACGTGACCTGGGTCCTTTGTATGGTATGGAGATCAGACTGTGCGACGTGACCTGGGTCCTTTGTATGGTATGGAGATCAGACTGTGCGACGTGACCTGGGTCCTTTGTATAGTATGGAGATCAGACTGTGCGACGTGACCTGGGTCCTTTGTATGGTATGGAGATCAGACTGTGCGACGTGACCTGGGTCCTTTGTATAGTATGGAGATCCGACTGTGCGACGTGACCTGGGTCCTTTGTATGGTATGGAGATCAGACTGTGCGACGTGACCTTGGCCCTTTGTATGGTATGGAGATCAGACTGTGCGACGTGACCTGGGTCCTTTGTATGGTATGGAGATCAGACTCTGCGACGTGACCTGGGTCCTTTGTATGGTATGGAGACCAGACTGTACGACGTGACCTGGGTCCTTTGTATGGTATGGAGATCAGACTGTGCGACGTGACCTGGGTCCTTTGTATGGTATGGAGATCAGACTGTGCGACGTGACCTGGGTCCTTTGTATGGTATGGAGATCAGACTGTGCGACGTGACCTGGGTCCTTTGTATGGTATGGAGATCAGACTGTACGACGTGACCTGGGTCCTTTGTATGGTATGGAGATCAGACTGTGCGACGTGACCTGGGTCCTTTGTATGGTATGGAGATCAGACTGTGCGACGTGACCTGGGTCCTTTGTATGGTATGGAGATCAGACTGTGCGACGTGACCTGGGTCCTTTGTATGGTATGGAGATCAGACTGTGTGACGTGACCTGGGTCCTTTGTATGGTATGGAGATCAGACTGTGTGACGTGACCTGGGTCCTTTGTATGGTATGGAGATCAGACTGTGCGACGTGACCTGGGTCCTTTGTATGGTATGGAGATCAGACTGTGTGATGTGACCTGGGTCCTTTGTATGGTATGGAGATCAGACTGTGCGACGTGACCTGGGTCCTTTGTATAGTATGGAGATCAGACTGTGTGACGTGACCTGGGTCCTTTGTATGGTATGGAGATCAGACTGTGCGACGTGACCTGGGTCCTTTGTATGGTATGGAGACCAGACTGTGTGACGTGACCTGGGTCCTTTGTATGGTATGGAGATCAGACTGTGTGACGTGACCTGGGTCCTTTGTATAGTATGGAGATCAGACTGTGTGACGTGACCTGGGTCCTTTGTATAGTATGGAGATCAGACTGTGTGACGTGACCTGGGTCCTTTGTATAGTATGGAGATCAGACTGTGTGACGTGACCTGGGTCCTTTGTATGGTATGGAGATCAGTCTGTGCGACGTGACCAGGGTCCTTTGTATGGTATGGAGACCAGACTGTGCGACGTGACCTGGGTCCTTTGAATGGTATGGAGATCAGACTGTGTGACGTGACCTGGGTCCTTTGTATGGTATGGAGATCAGACTGTGTGACGTGACCTGGGTCCTTTGTATAGTATGGAGATCAGACTGTGCGACGTGACCTGGGTCCTTTGTATGGTATGAAGATCAGACTGTGCGACGTGACCTGGGTCCTTTGTATGGTATGGAGATCAGACTGTGCGACGTGACCTGGGTCCTTTGTATGGTATGGAGATCAGACTGTGTGACGTGACCTGGGTCCTTTGTATGGTATGGAGATCAGACTGTGCGACGTGACCTGGGTCCTTTGTATGGTATGGAGATCAGACTGTGTGACGTGACCTGGGTCCTTTGTATGGTATGGAGATCAGACTGTGTGACGTGACCTGGGTCCTTTGTATGGTATGGAGATCAGACTGTGCGACGTGACCTGGGTCCTTTGTATGGTATGGAGATCAGACTGTGTGATGTGACCTGGGTCCTTTGTATGGTATGGAGATCAGACTGTGCGACGTGACCTGGGTCCTTTGTATAGTATGGAGATCAGACTGTGTGACGTGACCTGGGTCCTTTGTATGGTATGGAGATCAGACTGTGCGACGTGACCTGGGTCCTTTGTATGGTATGGAGACCAGACTGTGTGACGTGACCTGGGTCCTTTGTATGGTATGGAGATCAGACTGTGTGACGTGACCTGGGTCCTTTGTATAGTATGGAGATCAGACTGTGTGACGTGACCTGGGTCCTTTGTATAGTATGGAGATCAGACTGTGTGACGTGACCTGGGTCCTTTGTATAGTATGGAGATCAGACTGTGTGACGTGACCTGGGTCCTTTGTATGGTATGGAGATCAGTCTGTGCGACGTGACCAGGGTCCTTTGTATGGTATGGAGACCAGACTGTGTGACGTGACCTGGGTCCTTTGTATAGTATGGAGATCAGACTGTGTGACGTGACCTGGGTCCTTTGTATAGTATGGAGATCAGACTGTGTGACGTGACCTGGGTCCTTTGTATAGTATGGAGATCAGACTGTGCGACGTGACCTGGGTCCTTTGTATGGTATGAAGATCAGACTGTGCGACGTGACCTGGGTCCTTTGTATGGTATGGAGATCAGACTGTGCGACGTGACCTGGGTCCTTTGTATGGTATGGAGATCAGACTGTGTGACGTGACCTGGGTCCTTTGTATGGTATGGAGATCAGACTGTGCGACGTGACCTGGGTCCTTTGTATGGTATGGAGATCAGACTGTGCGACGTGACCTGGGTCCTTTGTATAGTATGGAGATCAGACTGTGCGACGTGACCTGGGTCCTTTGTATGGTATGGAGACCAGACTGTGTGACGTGACCTGGGTCCTTTGTATAGTATGGAGATCAGACTGTGCGACGTGACCTGGGTCCTTTGTATGGGATGGAGATCAGACTGTGCGACGTGACCTGGGTCCTTTGTATGGTATGGAGATCAGACTGTGCGACGTGACCTGGGTCCTTTGTATGGTATGGAGATCAGACTGTGCGACGTGACCTGGGTCCTTTGTATGGTATGGAGACCAGACTGTGCGACGTGACCTGGGTCCTTTGTATAGTATGGAGATCAGACTGTGCGACGTGACCTGGGTCCTTTGTATGGTATGGAGATCAGACTGTGGGACGTGACCTGGGTCCTTTGTATGGTATGGAGATCAGACTGTGCGACGTGACCTGGGTCCTTTGTATGGTATGGAGATCCGACTGTGCGACGTGACCTGGGACCTTTGTATGGTATGGAGACCAGACTGTGTGACGTGACCTGGGTCCTTTGTATTGTATGGAGATCAGACTCTGCGACGTGACCTGGGTCCTTTGTATGGTATGGAGACCAGACTGTACGACGTGACCTGGGTCCTTTGTATGGTATGGAGATCAGACTGTGCGACGTGACCTGGGTCCTTTGTATGGTATGGAGATCAGACTGTGCGACGTGACCTGGGTCCTTTGTATGGTATGGAGATCAGACTGTGCGACGTGACCTGGGTCCTTTGCATGGTATGGAGATCAGACTGTACGACGTGACCTGGGTCCTTTGTATGGTATGGAGATCAGACTGTGCGACGTGACCTGGGTCCTTTGTATGGTATGGAGATCAGACTGTGCGACGTGACCTGGGTCCTTTGTATGGTATGGAGATCAGACTGTGCGACGTGACCTGGGTCCTTTGTATGGTATGGAGATCAGACTGTGTGACGTGACCTGGGTCCTTTGTATGGTATGGAGATCAGACTGTGTGACGTGACCTGGGTCCTTTGTATGGTATGGAGATCAGACTGTGCGACGTGACCTGGGTCCTTTGTATGGTATGGAGATCAGACTGTGTGACGTGACCTGGGTCCTTTGTATGGTATGGAGATCAGACTGTGCGACGTGACCTGGGTCCTTTGTATAGTATGGAGATCAGACTGTGTGACGTGACCTGGGTCCTTTGTATGGTATGGAGATCAGACTGTGCGACGTGACCTGGGTCCTTTGTATGGTATGGAGATCAGACTGTGTGACGTGACCTGGGTCCTTTGTATAGTATGGAGATCAGACTGTGCGACGTGACCTGGGTCCTTTGTATGGTATGGAGATCAGACTGTGCGACGTGACCTGGGTCCTTTGTATGGTATGGAGATCAGACTGTGCGACGTGACCAGGGTCCTTTGTATGGTATGGAGATCAGACTGTGCGACGTGACCTGGGTCCTTTGTATGGTATGGAGATCAGACTGTGTGACGTGACCAGGGTCCTTTGTATAGTATGGAGATCAGACTGTGCGACGTGACCTGGTTCCTTTGTATGGTATGGAGATCAGACTGTGCGACGTGACCAGGGTCCTTTGTATGGTATGGAGATCAGACTGTGCGACGTGACCTGGGTCTTTTGTATAGTATGGAGATCAGACTGTACGATGTGACCTGGGTCCTTTGTATAGTATGGAGATCAGACTGTGCGACGTGACCTGGGTCCTTTGTATGGTATGGAGATCAGACTCTGCGACGTGACCTGGGTCCTTTGTATGGTATGGAGATCAGACTGTGCGACGTGACCTGGGTCCTTTGTATGGTATGGAGATCAGACTGTGCGACGTGACCTGGGTCCTTTGTATAGTATGGAGATCAGACTGTGCGACGTGACCTGGGTCCTTTGTATAGTATGGAGATCAGACTGTGCGACGTGACCTGGGTCCTTTGTATAGTATGGAGATCAGACTGTACGATGTGACCTGGGTCCTTTGTATAGTATGGAGATCAGACTGTGCGACGTGACCTGGGTCCTTTGTATAGTATGGAGATCAGACTGTACGATGTGACCTGGGTCCTTTGTATAGTATGGAGATCAGACTGTGCGACGTGACCTGGGTCCTTTGTATAGTATGGAGATCAGACTGTGTGACGTGACCTGGGTCCTTTGTATGGTATGGAGATCAGACTGTGCGACGTGACCTGGGTCCTTTGTATGGTATGGAGATCAGACTGTGCGACGTGACCTGGGTCCTTTGTATAGTATGGAGATCAGACTGTACGATGTGACCTGGGTCCTTTGTATGGTATGGAGATCAGACTGTGTGACGTGACCTGGGTCCTTTGTATAGTATGGAGACCAGACTGTGTGACGTGACCTGGGTCCTTTGTATAGTATGGAGATCAGACTGTGTGACGTGACCTGGGTCCTTTGTATAGTATGGAGATCAGACTGTGTGACGTGACCTGGGTCCTTTGTATGGTATGGAGATCAGACTGTGTGACGTGACCTGGGTCCTTTGTATAGTATGGAGATCAGACTGTGTGACGTGACCTGGGTCCTTTGTATGGTATGGAGATCAGACTGTGCGACGTGACCTGGGTCCTTTGTATGGTATGGAGATCAGACTCTGCGACGTGACCTGGGTCCTTTGTATAGTATGGAGACCAGACTGTGCGACGTGACCTGGGTCCTTTGTATGGTATGGAGATCAGACTGTGCGACGTGACCTGGGTCCTTTGTATGGTATGGATATCAGACTGTGTGACGTGACCTGGGTCCTTTGTATGGTATGGAGATCAGACTGTGCGACGTGACCTGGGTCCTTTGTATGGTATGGAGATCAGACTGTGCGACGTGACCTGGGTCCTTTGTATGGTATGGAGATCAGACTGTGCGACGTGACCTGGGTCCTTTGTATGGTATGGAGATCAGACTGTGCGACGTGACCTGGGTCCTTTGTATGGTATGAAGATCAGACTGTGCGACGTGACCTGGGTCCTTTGTATGGTATGGAGATCAGACTGTGTGACGTGACCTGGGTCCTTTGTATGGTATGGAGACCAGACTGTACGATGTGACCTGGGTCCTTTGTATAGTATGGAGATCAGACTGTGTGACGTGACCTGGGTCCTTTGTATGGTATGGAGACCAGACTGTACGATGTGACCTGGGTCCTTTGTATAGTATGGAGATCAGACTGTGCGACGTGACCTGGGTCCAATGCAAGTTTAACATAACTTCACTTCTTTTGAATTCTATACCCCTAGAAATAAATCCCAGTGCTTTGTTAGCATTGTGATTGCTTTGTTGAACGGTGATGATGCTTTTAATGATTTGTTCACCTGTGTCCCTGGATCCCTTTGCACTCCTGCCCCATTCAGTTTCTAAGCTGTGGGTGATATTTCTGTTTTCCTACCAAAGTGCAATACTTCACATTTATCTGTGTTAAAGTTCATTTACCACTTAACTGTCCAGTCGGCAATTTTCTAACGTCTTTTTGTATTCTGTTGCATTCTTCCTCAATGTTACTATACTCCCCAGTTTAATATCATTTGCAAATTTTGATATTGAGTTACTTATTCCCAAGTGCAAATCAATGAATGTAAATGATGAATAACATCAGTCCCAGCACTGATCCTTGTGGAGCACCACTTTCTGCCTTCCTCCAAGCTGAATAACTACCCTTTACCCCGATCCTCTGCATTCTATTTTTTAGCCAACTTGCTGTGCATTCAGCTATTTGTCCCCCGACACCACAAGCCCTAACCTTTGTCATGAGCCGACCATGTGGTACCCTATCAAAGGCCTTATAGAAATCCAAGTATATGACATCTGCGGCATTATCCTTGTCTATGTTAGGTATGGAAGAACTCCATAAGACTGAGTACTGTGAGCTAAAACAGATGTGACCTTAGTCTCTTTAATATAAGTCCACAATGGCAGACAATCTTTTATACCCCCTTGCACGAGGTGTGCAGGTGACCCTTGGGCCTCCAACAGTTGCGCCCTCTGGTGGCAAGTCTTACACAGTTACAATGTTTACATACATAATGTCACTCCCCCCAAAGTCTTTGATACAAATTATTTACAAGTTGAGACGATCCGGGGCCCTACGCTCCCTGGTTGATCGTCTGAGTTCAAACTCTGGCATGTGTGAGTTGGTCGGACCATTGCTGCACTGTGGCACGGCTGGTCTGACAGGACTGTTGGGAATGGTGGGTTCATCCTCTTGATTGACAGCGAGGTCGATTGCTGGTTGGGTCTGTGTTGGTGGATCGATGATGGTGATGTCCTCTTCAGGTTGTTCCTGGTTGTCGGTGAACCGCAGTTTGGTCTGATCCAAATGCTTTCTGCACGTTTGTTCATTCAATAGTTTGACTATAAACAATCTATTCCCCTCCTTGGCCAAGACAGTGCCAGCGACACATTTAGGACCATGACAGTAATTAAGGACAAACACAGGGTTGTTAACATCAATGTCACGTGGTACAGCCGCGTGATCGTGGTACATGGTTTGCCGGTGACGCCAGGTTTCCACATGATCATTTAGATCCGGGTGGACTAGGGAGAGCCTGGTTTTGAGTGCTCTCTTCATTAACAATTCTGCAGGGGGAACCCCAGTGAGCGAGTGGGGTCGCGTCCGGTAGCTGAGCAGAACCCGAGATAAGCAGGTCTGCAAGGAGCCTTCCGTCATGCGTTTCAAGCTCTGCTCGATAGTTTGGACTGCCCGTTCCACTTGACCATTGGATGCGGGCTTAAATGGGGCAGACCTGACATGCTGATGCCATTGCGTGTCATAAACTCATTGAATTCCGAGCTGGTGAAACACGGTCCATTGTCACTGACAAGGACGTCGGGCAAGCCATGGGTGGCGAACATAGCCCGGAGGACTTTCAACGGTGGCAGTGGATATGCTGGATGACATGATTATGCATTCAATCCATTTAGAGTAAGCATCCACTACAACTAAAAACATCTTTCCGAGAAAGGGGCCAGCAAAATCTACATGGATCCTGGACCATGGTTTGGAGGGCCATGACCACAGACTCAATGGAGCCTCCCTTGGTGCATTGCTCAATTGTGAGCACTGGTGTACACATGACTCTAAGTCTGAGTCAATGCCGGGCCACCAAACATGCGACCTGGCTATAGCCTTCATCATGACTATGCCTGGGTGGGTATTGTGTAGGTCGCGTATAAATGTTTCCCTGCCTTTTTTCAGCAAAACCTCGCGATTACCCCATATGAGACAATCCGACTGGATGGACATTTCATCTTTGCGTCGGTGAAATGACTTAATTTCATCTTGCATTTCCCCAGGAACAGCCAACCAGCTCCCATTGAGGACGCAACATTTTACAAGTGATAGCACAGGATCCTGACTGGTCCAGGTTCTGATCTGGCTAGCAGTGACGGGTGACCCCTCGCTCTCAAAAGCATCCATGATCAGAAGCAAGTCTGCGGGCTGTGCCATTTCAACCTCGGTAGTGGGCAATGGTAGCCGACTGAGGGCATCAGCACAGTTCTCCGTGCCTGGTCTGTGGTGGATAACATAGTCATAGGCGGACAATGTTAATGTCCATCTTTGGATGCGGGATGAAGCATTGGTGTTTATACCTTTGCTTTCTGAAAACAGTGAAATGAGCGGCTTGTGGTCAGTTTCAAGCTCAAACCGAAGTCCAAATAGGTATTGGTGCATTTTCTTAACCCCATATACACATGCTAATGCCTCTTTCTCAACCATACTGTAGGCTCTTTCAGCCTTAACCAGACTTCTAGACGTGTATGCAACCGGTTGAAATTTGCCCGATACATTGGTTTGCTGTAACAGCCGACCCCGTACGAAGATGCATCACAAGCTAGCACTAATTGTTTACACGGGTCATACAGTACAAGTAACTTATTAGAACAAGGTAGGTTTCTGGCCTTCTCAAAGGCTGTCTCTTGAGATTTACCCCAAACCCAATCGTCACCCTCACGTAGCAACATGTGCAACGGTTCCAGCAAAGTGCTTAACCCGGGTAGAAAGTTACCAAAATAGTTGAGGAGTCCCAGGAACGAACACAGCTCCATCACATTCTGTGGTCTGGATGCATTGTTGATAGTCTCTGTCTTAGAGTCTGTGGGTCTGATGCCATCTGCCACAATCTTTCTCCCCAAAAATTCGACCTCTGGCACCAGGAAAACACACTTGGAGCATTTCAGCCTGAGGCGCACTCTGTCTGATCGACTTAGAACCTCTTCCAGGTTGTGCAGGTGTTTGGTGGTGTCACGACCGGTGATCAGGATATCGTCTTGAAACATAACGGTGCACGGAACAGATTTCAACAGACTCTCCATGTTCCTCTGGAAGATGGCAGCAACCGAGCGAATCCCAAAAGGGCACCGGTGGTATACAAACAGTCCTTTGTGCATGTTGATGTACATCAATCTTTTTGAAGATTCAGCCAGCTCCTGTGTCATGTAGGCAGAGGTTAGGTCCAACTTGGTGAACGACTCCCCCCCGCCACCCCCCCCCCCCCCCCCACCGCTAACGTTGCGAACAGGTCATCCGCCTTGGGTAGCGGGTATCGGTCCTGTAACGAGAATCAGTTGATCGTTACCTTGTAGTCTACACAGATTCTGACCGTGACATCGCTTTTCACCACCGGAACAATTGGACAAGCCCGCTCGTTGAACTCGATTGGCGATATGATTACCTCTCGTTGAAGTCTGTCCAGTTCGATCTCGACTTTCTCCCTCATCATATATGGAACCGCATGAGCCTTGTGATGAACGGGCCTTCCATCGGGGACTAGATGGATTTGCACCTTGGCGCCTGTGAAGTTGCCGATGTCTGGTTCAAATAGCGATGGAAACTTGCTCAGCACTTGGGCACACGAGGCATCATCCACTGAAGATAGTGCTTTGATGTCGTCCCAGTTCCATCGAATCTTTCCCAGCCAGCTTCTGCCGAATAGCATTGGGCCATCGCCTGGTACAATCCACAGTGATAAATCATGCACAGCTCCATCGTACAATACTTTAACTGCCGCACTGCCAATGACTGGTATGAGCTCTTAGGTGTAGGTGCGCAGCTTTGTCTGAATCGGGCTCAGTTTGGGCCTTTGTGCCTTGTTGCCCCACAGTTTCTCAAAAGCCTTCTGGTTCATAATTGACTGACTCGCCCCATGTCCAACTCCATTGATACCGGAATACCGTTCAATTTGACTTTCAGCATGATAGGAGTGCTCTTGGTGGTGAAGGTGTGTACCCCATACACTTCTTCCTTGGGTTGAGTTGCCTCTCTTGTTTGTTTTGCGTGATCGACCGGATCGATCATCCTCTGCCGACTCTGCCACGTGGTGAGTCGCAGCACTCTTGCACATTTGCTGGAGGTGCCCCATTGTTTTGCAGCCTTTGCACACTTAGTGCTTGAATCAACATTGATGGGCTCGATGATTACCCCCGCAGCACCAATATGGTGCTAATGGATTTGCATTCACTCCCGATGGCAGACTCTGAGTCATCCTAGGTCTTGCAGCTGCTGACGTGTAGGCCCTGCCATATGCAGTTTTGCCTGCTAACAACGTTATTTTATGCACAGTACTTGCCGGTAAGCTTCGATGCTGGGAAGATATCGGTCTGGTATTATCGCTTGTGGATATGAATGCCTGGGCTATCGTGATGCCCTTGCTCAGGTCGAGGGATTCGACGGACAGTAGTTTGCGAAGAATGACCTCGTGGCCGATGCCAAGCACAAAAAAGTCCCGCAGCATTTCCCCCAAAAATCCAGCAAATTCACAAGTTCCCGCAAGGCGTCTCAGGTCGGCGACATAACGTCCTCACCACGTCCTGGCCCTCGGAGCGGTGGTGCGTGTAGAAGCGATACCTGGCCATTAAGACGCTCTTCGGCTTGAGGTATTCCCGAACCAGCGTACACAACTCTGTATATGTCTTCTCCGTTGGTTTCTCCGGTGCTCGCAGATTCTTGATGAGGCCGTATATTGTGGACCCACACACGGTGAGGAGAATCGTCCCCATCCAGCTCGTTGGCTACGAAGTACTGGTCGAGACACTCAATGAAGGCTTCCCAATCATCATCCTCTACAGATCTCTCTAAAATAACAATGGCAGCCATGACCGCGTGAAAGTTCGTAATCTGTTACTCGTCACCAATTGTTAAGTATGGAAGAATTCCACAAGACTGAGTACTGTGAGCTAATACTGATGTGACCTTAGTCTCTTTAATATAACTCCAGAGTGCCTAAGCAGCATGGCAGACAACCTTTTATACTCCCTTGCACGAGGTTTGCAGGTGACCCTTGGGCCTCCAACAGTTGCGCCCTCTGGTGTCAAGTCTTATACAGTTACAATGTTTGCATGCATAACAGTCTACTCTTTCTGTTACCTCTTCAAAGAATTCTATCAGGTTAGTTAAGCATGACTTAGCCTTTCAAAATCCATGCTGACAATTTTGTAATTATATTTTCTGTCACTAGATGCTGTTCAGTGTTTCTTTTAGACTGGTTCCAGTATATTTCCTGTCACTGACGTTACACTGACTGGTCTATACCTCTCAGGTGTTGTCTTATCTCCCTTTTTGTAAGTAGGAACAACATTAGTTGCCTGCTAGTCCTCTGGCACTACCCCCTTTTATACGGAACGTTGTATATATAAACTAGTGCTCTGTAGTTTCCTTGAGTATGCATGGGTGCCGAGCATCCGGACCTGGGGTTTTATCCTCTTAGTTTTGCTAGTCTGTGAATTATTTTCTACCTTTCCATCTGAACTGTATTAATATTCTGTTTAAGCTCATCCTCGCGTGAAGTTATTCAATACTTCTGTCACTTCGATCATTACCTGCGAGTTTATCTTGCTCATCTTTCATGGCCCTATCCCTGCTTTAATTTTCCTTGGGCTATTTTTTTCTGTCTACAGAAACTTAATCATTTTCTTTTTATATTCCATAATTTGATTTTGTAATTTCTCTTTGCCTTCCTGGTATTTTTTTAACTTCTCTCCTCAGTTTTTGGTATTCCCTTTTGTCCTCTGCTCCTTTAGTATCCAAGTACTTTCGGTGCCCTGTAATTAGCTTGCTTCTCTTTTGCTTTTAGTGGAATACACTTCTCTTCAACTCTGTTGATTACCCTTTTAAAGACTTCACACTGGTTTTCTGTCTTTTTCAAGATTTTTTTCCCAATTGACCTTTTTTAGTTCCACCCTCCTTTCCTCATAATTTGCTCTTCCAGTCTATCACCTGAGTCTTTATCCTACTTATGTCACTCTCTATCCTTATCTTGAACCATACTATGTTGTGGTCACTACTGAGATACTCACCTACTTACTTCTTCAATCTGTTCTGGTTCATTACCCATTACAAGGTCCAGCAGTGAATCTTCTCCTGTGGGTTTCTTACATGCTGGGTGAGAAAGGAGCCCTGCATACACTGTACAAACTCCATCCTCCTGTCTCCTTTCATTATTTGGGAGTAGTTGAACTAGCCCATGATTATTATTCTACCACCTCGCAGGTTTGTCTACATATTTTTTCCTCCAATTCCCTTGCATTATTTGGTGATTTACAGTATATCCCAACTAGGATGATGGATCCCTCCTCATCATTTAACTCAATCCATATGGATTCTGCATCTATCTTATTGCTAGTTACATCCATTTTTTCTATTATGTTATCTTTACCGAGTACAGTTACTCCACCTGCCCTTCAAATTCCTCGATAGATTATATCCTCCAATATTGAGTTGCCAGTACAGTTCTCTATGTAGCCATGTTTCAGCCACTCTACTATATCCAGATTCTCTCTACAAATTATTGTCTCCACTTCATCCTTTTTGTTTTGAATGCTATGTACATTGATGTACCAACAGTTTATATTATTTTTATTTACTATTCCTCTCTGTTTTTAGTAGTTATTTTATCTTTATGCCAGGAATACGATGTTGTTGTGGCGGTATCGGAGACCTGGCTCAAAAAAGGGCAGGATTGGATTTTAAATATATTCCCCTCCACCGTGGTTAACTGTGTCCGTTCTATCTCCCGCACCTCTGCTCTCATCCCCTCCCTTCCCTCTCAGAACCACGACAGGGTTCCCCGTGTCTTCACCTTTCACCCCACCAGCCTCCACGTTCAACGGATGACCCTCCACCATTTCCATTACCTCCAGCGTGATCCCATCACCAATACATCTTCCCCTCCCCTCCCCTCTCAGCATTCCGAGGGGACCACTCCCTCCGCAACACCCTGGTCCATTCCTAAGTCACCCCCAGCACCCCCTCCCCTTCCCACGACACCTTCCCGTGTAAGCGCAGGAGATGCAACACCTGCCCTTTTAACCCCTCCCTTCCCATTGTCGAGGGGCCCCAAACACTCCTTCCAGGTGAAACAGCGATTTACTTGTACTTCTTTCAATTTAGTATACTGTATTCGCTGCTCACGATGTGGTCTCCTCTACATTGGGGAGACCAAGCGTAGATTGGGTGACCGCTTTGGGGAGCACCTCTGTTCAGTCTGTAAGTGTGACCCTGAGCTTCCGGTCGCCTGTCACTTTAATTCTCTGCTCCACTCCCATTCCGATCTCTCTGTCCGTGGTCTTCTACACTGTTCCAATGAAGCTCAACGCAAGCTCGAGTAACAGCACCTCATCTTTCGATTAGGCCCTTTACAGCCTCCTGGACTCAACATCGAGTTCAACAATTTCAGAGCGTAACGTCTGGCCATCTTTGCACCCCCCTCCCCGAGCCTGTTTCTTTTTCTCTTCTTGTCTTTAATGGTAGTTGGTCATTATCCCACCATTCACACCCGATCTCAACTAATGTTTTTATAACTCCTGGCGTTACCAGTTCAATTTGGGCCATCATCCCTTTTGTCTCTCTAATAGAAACATGGAAAACATGGAAAATAGGTGCAGGAGTAGGCCATTCGGCTCTTCGAGCCTGCACCACCATTCAATATGATCATGGCTGATCATTTTTGCAACTTCAGTACCCCATTCCAGCTTTCTCTCCATACCCCTTGATCTCTTTAGCCGTAAGGGCCACATCTAACTCCCTTTTGAATATATCTAACGAACTGGCCTCAAAAACTTTCTGTGGTAGAGAATTCCACAGGTTCACAATTCTCTGAGTGACGAAGTTTCTCCTCATCTCGGTCCTAAATGGCTTACCCCTTATCCTTAGACTGTGACCCCTGGTTCTGGACTTCCCCGACATCGGGAACATTCTTCCTGCATCTAACCTGTCCAATCCCGTCAGAATTTTATATGTTTCTATGAGATCCCCTCTCATTCTTCTAAACTCCAGTGAATCTAAGCCTAGTCAGTCTAGTCTTTTTTCATGTCAGTCCTGCCATCCCGGGAATCAGTCTGGTGAACCTTCGCTGCACTCCCTCAATAACAAGAATGTCCTTCCTCAGATTAGGAGACCAAAACTGTACACAATATTCCAGGTGTGGCCTCACCAAGGCCCTGTACAACTGCAGTAAGACCTCCCTGCTCCGATACTCAAATCCTCTTGCCATTTGCCTTCTTCACCGCCTGCTGTACCTGCATGCCAACTTTCAATGACTGATGTACCATGACACCCAGGTCTCGTTGCACCTCCCCTTTTCCTAATTTGTCACCATTCAGATAATATTCTGCCTTCCTGTTTTTGCCACCAAAGTGGATAACCTCACATTTATCCACATCATACTGCGTCCGCCATGCATTTGCCCACTCACCTAACCTGTCCAAGTCACCCTGCAGCCTCTTAGCATCCTCCTCACAGCTCACACTGCCACCCAGCTTAGTGTCATCTGCAAACTTGGAGATATTACATTCATTTCCTTCGTCTAAATGGTCTCTCCTGTCTTCCACCCTATCACAGACCTTCCCTTTTGTTCTTTCTTCCCCCTCCCCCCTTTCACTGCTTGTCAAGAATTTATTCATTTCAAACACTCCCCAATTCTGACGAAGGGTCATCGACCTGAAACATTAACACTGCTTCCTCTCCACAGATGCTGCCTGACCCGCTGAGATTTCCAGCATTTTCTGTTTTTATTCCAGATTCCAGCATCCGCAGTATTTTGCTTTTGTATCTGGGTTTTAGATATTCCTGGGTATAAGGTGTTCAGGAAAAATAGAGAAGGGAAGAAATCAGGTGGCTGTATTGGTTAAGGAGAATATTACAGTGCTGGAGAGAGAGGATGTCCTGGAGGGGTCACGGACAGAATCTATTTGGTTAGAGCTGAGAAGCAATAGGGTTGTCATTAAACTACTTAGTCAACTCAATAGACCACCAACTAGTGGGAAGGATATAGAGGAGCAAATGTGCAGGGAAATTGCAGAGAGGTGCAAGAGCTATAGGATCATGATAATGGGGGACTTCAACTATCCTAATATAGACTGGGATAGTAATCGTGTAAAGGGCAGAGAGGGGGAACAATTTCTGAAGTGTGTTCAGGAGAACGTTCTTGATCAGTATGTTTCTGGCCCAATGAGGAAGGAGGCATTGCTGGATCTAGTTCTGGGGAATGAGGAAGGTCAAGTGTCAATTGGGGAACATTTAGGGAAGAGTGATCATAGTATTATAAGCTTTAGATTAGATATAGAAAAGGACAAGGAGCAATCTAAAGTAAAAATACTTAATTGGAGGAAGGAAAATTTTGGTGGGTTGGGAACGGATCTGGCCCGGGTAAATTGAAATCCAAGATTGGCAGGCCAAACTGTTATCGAACAATGGGCTGCCTTTAAAGAGGAGATGGTTCAGGTACGGTCAAGCTGCATTCCCACGAGGGGGAAAGGTAGGGCAACTAAAGCTCCCTGGATAACGAAAGAGATGGAGAGTAAGATGAAGCAGAAAAAGAGCATGTATGACAGATGTCAGGTTGAGAATACAAGTGAGAATTAGGCTGACTATAGAAAGTTCAGAGGGGAAGTGAAAAAGAAACTAAGAGGGGCAAAGAGAGCGTATGAGAATAGATTTGCAGCTAACATAAAAGGGAATTCAGTCTTCTATAGGCGTATAAATAATAAGTTGGTCCTCCCAGCTCTGTGCACATTTTTAGTCAACACATTATATTTTGCGAGAGATAGGCCTAGAAATTCGTTAAAGCCCGAAAACGGCTGGTGCCACCGTGGGCTGAGGTTAACCCTGCCTGTAAAAAGCGCGCAGGCAGCACCGTTATTTTGGTGCTGCCTGCTGATTTAAATTAGCGCAGTACAGAACCTCCCGTGCAAGGCGCTCTTTCAGGCGGTACAATCAGCAGGAAGCCAAAGATAGTGTCTAAACTATCTGTGCGGTGTTCTCAGAAAATCGCGATTGATGAAAGTGAAGTGCAATGTTTCCGGTTGTGCTTCTCGTGTTTTGTAGGTTGACAGAGAGGGTATGCACATTAAATCAAAGCTTAAAAATATACTTATCTGTCAGATATTAAAGAATGCAATAGCAGAAATCTATGTTTAATTCAACTGCTGACGCTCTCAAATATTTAGCCGGCTAATTTGTCCAGTACAATCATTAATTAAAGACAGTCACCATTTACTGATGAAATGTTTGTCATTTGGGTGGAATCATTCTCACAGTTTGAGGTTCCAAATACTTGAAGCTATGAAAACTCCTGTTACATTGTGTCATAACATTCCTGATGACACCATCTAGTGCAAACAATGTCAAAATTAAATGAAACTGTAATCAGTGAAGAATGCAAACCTGTCACAGAGTCTGGGTTCAGCAGGGCTGCACATACTCTGCACAGTTATTCTATAGCTCTCCTGGGTCTACACGCTGGCAATGGCTGCAGGCACGGGGGTGCTTTGGAGAGGACGGTAAAAGGACTGGCAACATCCAAAATTGCTTAGCTTGCCTGGGTTCGACGTTGCTCGCCGATTGACATCACACTTGATCATTAAATATTTGATGCAGTGCTGCCGACCTGCTTAATATGGTGGCCTTTGTGTCCCGCGCCACAAGTGGGCCAAAGGGAGGCGGCCGCCATTGTTTCTTCAAAACCGGCTTTAATGGTCAGCTCTAATGGTTCCAATATTTAGGGCATAAAGTCACTAAAAGGTTCTGCACTTGGTCTCCCTGATATGGAGGCAACCTCACCAGGAATGGGAACTACTCTAAACCAGATTCGAGGAATTGCGTATGAACCATTGGGTTAGTTATGTGACAGGAGATAAACAGACGGATTCACAGAATATCAAAGCCATTGCCTGCGCTTTGTATTAAAGTTCAGCATGTTTGGCCCTCTGACTCTCTCAGGCGATGGTCTGTAGATACTGTGCAAAGTATCTTCAGTGTAGTAGGAACGGGAAGTAAATGGAGGAACAAAAGCAAAGCAGACTAGCGTGGACCTTTAAATGTTGCAGATAAAGTTGCCAAGCTACAGGCGCAAGTTGCCACACGTGGTTATGATATATTGGCTGTAACGGATACCTGGCTTGGAATGGAAGATAAACTTTCCTGGCTACAATGTATTCAGGAGGAATAGAGCAGGAAAATATAAAGGAGAGGTGACAGTACTGACCAAGGATTTTCCAAAGGCATTCAATAAGGTGTCACACAGGAGGTTGTTACTCAAGATTAGGGCTCATGGGATTGGGGGTAATATATTAGCATGGATTGAGGATTGGTTAACAGACAAAAAACACAGAGTAGGAATTATTTTCCAGATTGCAGGCTGTAACTAGTGGGGTGCTGCAGGTATTGGTGTGTGGGCCTCAGCTATTTACAATCTATATCAATGATTTGGATGAGGAAACCGAGTGTAATGGCCCCGAACTTGGTGGAAGCTAAGTTCCGCCCAAGTTCCACCCAAGTTCTGCCCAAAGGACCGCTGAGATCCTGACGGTACTTTGGGCCGAAGTTTCATGAAAAAATCATGGAAAGACCGCCCGGTGGCAAAAATGGGACTTATGCCCTGAATCTGGGCGGCAGCGGGCGGTAGCTTCCATTCTTGGCAGCAAACGCGATCCTCGGCAAAGTACCGCCAAGGATTGATTTGGGCCCAGGGAGGGAGGAACTGATTAAATAAAAAATGTTCACAAAAAAAACCACTAGAAATCCTTCAGGAGACCCCATCCACCTGAATCGCTGAAATAAAAATAAAGGAAAGAAGTGGACTAACCTTTTTTTGCAGGCCTTCATACTTAGTGTTGAGGTCAGACCTGGCTCCATGCTGTGGTCCTTCCCCCTGCTGCAGTGGAGGACCACCTGGACCAAACTGTAACTTGGGGGGCGGGCAGGAGAACTCTCTGCACGTTGCACGTCAGCGGGCGGTCCCCAGCGGTCTTCCCTCCCCGCTGGCGGGAGACCTCCACCAAACTCGCTTGGAGGGGAGACCGCCCAGAAAACTCGCCGGCAGGGGACGGTAATCCACCAATTTCTGCCCCATTATATCCAAGTTTGCTGATGATACAAAGCTAGGTGGGAAAGTAAGCTGTGAGGAGGACGCAATGAGGCTCAAAAGAGAGATAGTTGAGGCCGAAATTGCGAACAGCCCCACTTGGGGGCGGTAACAGCCGCGAGACGGGTGTTCCTGCGCCAGGCGCAGAAGTCTCGCCCTGCGACCTATATTTGGCTTACCGCCCCCAAGAGCAAGTGGAGAGCAAAAGATTGCGCTTCACTTGCTCAGTGGGGCGGAAGGACTCCTTAAAGGAGAGGACCAAACTACCAAATCTGTGGGGGGGTAAACGGGGCCATCCCTGGAACACCAGGGAGCAGGGTGCCATGGCAACAACCCGGCACACAAGTGGAGTGCCAGGCTGCAAGATCGTGGCACGGACCCCGCGAACAAAGAGAAAGAAGGAACCGTCACCGGTAAGTCAGTCATTTTTTTATTTTGAACTCTCCACCTCCCCTTTAATTTTGGGCCTGCAAGCGGCCTACAGCCCAATGACATGCCCCCTGACAGTGTCGCGAGCATCACCCAGCACAGCTTCAGGGGACGTTGCTGAATTTTTGCTCAAGGACGAAAACGGGCGGCGTGGGTTGCTATCGGTTACCGCCGCTGCCAATCTCCCACAGAAATTAGCAGGAGTCGGTAGCGGTGCTGCGCACGGGCGGAAAGTCGTTTGCACCTGATTGACGCCCCCCGGGGCCGCTAACGCCAGACACAAACTCCACAAATGTGTCCCCCGTTAAGTGAGTGAGCAAGAAGGTGACAGATGGAGTATATTGTGGGAAGTGTGACATTATCCACTTTGGCAGGTGGAATGGAAAAGCAGAATATTTTTTAGAAAGCGAGAGAGTAATAAATGTTGGTACTCAGAGGGATCTGGGGGACCTTGTAAACGAAAGTTAACATGCAGCTACAGCAATTTGGAAGGAAAATTGCAACTTGTCCTTTATTGCAAGGGGGTAGCAGCATAAGAGTAAAGACATCTTCCTGCAATTATATAGGGCCCTGGTGAGACCACACCTGGAGTATTGTGTATAGTTTTGATCTCCTTACCTTAAGGAAGGATATACTTGCCAGAGAGGGAGTGCAACGAAGGTTCACCAGACTGATTCCTGGGATAGGGGATTGTCCTATGAGGAGAGATTGAGTAGACGAGGCCTATATTCTCTAGAGTTTAGAAGAATGAGAGGTGATCTCATTGAAACATACAAATTTCTTACAGGGCTTGACAGGGTAGATGCAGGGAGGATGTTTCCCCTGGGCTGGGGAGTCTAGAACCAGGGATCACAGTCTCAGGATAAGGGGTCGGCCATTTAGGACTGAGATGAGGAGAAACTTCTTCACTCAGAGGGTGTTGAATCTTTGGAATTCTCTACCCCAGAGGGCTGTGGAGGTTCAGTCTTTGAGTATATTCCAGGCTGAGGTCGATAGATTTTTTTGCACTAAAGGAATCAAAGGATATGGGGATAGTGCAGGAAAGTGGAGTTGAGGCTCAAGAGGCGTATGGCCTACTCCTGCACCTATTTCATATGTTTTGTACTTTGAGAGATATAAGGTCACTAAAAAGTTCTGCATTTGGTCTCCCTAATATGGAGGAGACGTCATCAGAAGCAGGAACTGCTCTAAACCAGATTGCAGAAATGTGTAAACCCTTGCCTCAAACTGAGAATGTATGTGGTTAGCGCAGTTATCTGTGAAGAGGTAAACAGCCCGAGTCACAGAATATCAAACCCATTGGCTGTGCTTTATACTCGAGTTCAGATCCTCAGTCTATCTGTTGTTGGCCCCTCCTCTGCTCTGGTCTATCTTGTAAAGGGACTTGTCTACTTTCCTTTATCGGCTGTAAAAAAGGGTTTGAAGCATTAATCAATCCATTTCTCAGGTACTGATGGACCTGCTTTGTGCTTGTCAGCATTTCTGTATCCATTTAAGATTTTTGTTTATTTCTACTGATTTATTTCATTAAAAATACATGAGGAAGGCTCTGAGTGGTTATTAAATTGACATTGTTCCATCTAATTGCAGTTTCAGGATGAAAGACGAATAATCCCTGTGAATCTCGTCTACGCTACAAATCCCAACAATGTTATTGATAATCCGAACAACATCACAGGTAATAAAATGTTCATTCTTTACAACTTTCCGTTTAATCACCAATAAAAGTAGTGACAGCAATCGCTTCAAACCTCATTCCATCATTTTCTGAAGAAGTGGAGATGACATTCAGGTGGTTTCCATACAGACATTCAATCCACTGCATTAAGTTAGCGCCCAGGCAGTGAGTTGAAACCCTCACCCATAGATTCTAGGTATGTAGGATGGCTGGCTCCTCTGAACAGAATCAACAATCCTGTGGCCCTGTAAACAAATTGCTAAATTTTATCGGTGCTCAACAACTGAAAGGCCTTAACGCCAGTGCCTTGCTTATTCGTTTATTACGTAAGACACTGAGGGGTGAAATTGGTCTTTGGCGTTAGCACAAAGCGGGCAATAACAAATCGGCAACTCGCTTTACACCGCGCCCGATTTACCGACCCATTGACTGCAAGGCCATGGGCAGTGGGCTGAGGTAAGATGAAAAAAACTTTGGTTCTGTCCACTAAGGAAGACACAAATAACCTCCCGAAAATAATAGGGGACTAACGAAAAGAAGGAACTGAAGGAAATCCTTATTAGTCAGGCAATTGTGTTGGGGAAATTGATGGGATTGAAGGCCAATAAATTCCCAGGGCCTGATAGTCTGCATCCCAGAGTACTTAAGGAAGTGGCCCTAGAAATAGTGGATGCATTAGTGGTCATTTTCCAACATTCTATCGACTCTGGATCAGTTCCTATGGACTGGAGGGTAGCTACTTTTTTAAAAAGGAGGGAGCGAGAAAACAGTGAATTATAGACCGGTTAGCCTGACATCGGTAGTGGGGAAAATATTGGAATCAATTATTAAAGATGTAATAGCAGCGCATTTGGAAAGCAGTGACAGGATCGGTCCAAGTCAGCATGAATTTATGAAAGGGAAATCATGCTTGACAAATCTTCTAGAATTTTTTGAGGATGTAACTAGTAGAGTGGACAAGGGAGAACGAATAGATACGGTGTATTTGGACTTTCAAAAGGCTTTTGACAAGGTTCCACACAAGAGATTATTGTGCAAAATTAAAGCACATGGTATTGGGGGTAATGTATTGAAATGGATAGAGAACTGGTTGGCCGACAGGAAGCAAGGAGTAGGAATAAACCAGTCCTTTTCAGAATGGCAGGCAGTGACTAGTGGGGTACCGCAAGGTTGAGTGCTGGGACCCCAACTATTTACAATATACATTAATGATTTAGACAAAGGAATTGAATGTAATATCTCCAAGTTTGCAGATGACACTAAGCTGGGTGGCAGTGTGAGCTGTGAGGAGGATGCTAAGAGGCTGCAGGGTGACTTGGACAGGTTAGGTGAGTGGGCAAATGCATGGCAGATGCGGTATAATGTAGATAAATGTGAGATTATCCACTTTGGTGGCAAAAACAGGAAGGCAGAATATTATCTGACAGATTAGGAAAAGGGGAGGTGCAATGAGACCTGGGTGTCATGGTACATCAGTCATTGAAAGTTGGCATGCAGGTACAGCAAGCGGTGAAGAAAGCAAATGGCATGTTGGCCTTCATCGCAAGAGGATATGAGTATAGGAGCTGGGAGGTCTTACTGCAGTTGTACAGGGCCTTGGTGAGGCCACACCTTGAACGTTGTTTACAGTTTTGGTCTCCTAATCTGAGGAAGGTCATTCTTGCTATTGAGGAAGGACAGCGAAGGTTCACCAGACTGATTCCCGGGATGGCAGGACTGACATATGAAGAAAGACTGGATCAACTAGGCTTATATTCACTGGAATTTAGAAGAATGAGAGGGGATCTCATAGAAACATATAAAATTCTGACGGGATTGGACAGGTTAGATGCAGGAAGAATGTTCTCGATGTTGGGGAAGTCCAGAACCAGGGGTCACAGTCTAAGGATAAGGAGTAAGCCATTTAGGACTGAGATGAGGAGAACCTTCTTCACTCAGAGAATTGTGAACCTGTGGACTTCTCTACCACAGAAAGTTGTTGAGGCCAGTTTGTTAGATATATTCAAAAGGGAGTTAGATGTGACCCTTATGGCTAAAGGGATCAAGGGATATGGAGGGAAAGCAGGAATGGGGTACTGAAGTTGCATGATCCGCCATGATCATATTGAATGGTGGTGCAGGCTCAAAGGGCTGAATGGCCGACTCCACCTATTTTCTATGTTTCTATGAGACTGAGGGTCATTGACAGTGGGCTGAGCTAAGATGGAGGCTGAGGGTCGCCCATTTTGAGTAAACACTGAAAACCAATTTCACCCCCTGAACTTCAATCACCATGTTTTGGTAAAATCGGTAAGCTTCATGGCAATTTAGTTCAGTTGTCTGCTCGTTATTAACTTTAACCTGAATCTATTTGTTCTTCTCCAAAACAATTGTGAAATATTAACATTGCAGGGTTAAGTGCTTTTGAAATAAAAGTTTGAATCGTTGGCAAGTGTTTCCATCTTAACCCAGGATACTGGTATACGAGCTCCCCTGTTGTGTTGCAATTCACAGTCCAATTGTATTAAGGTTTCTGTGTTCACAGTTTACAGTTGCGATGTCCAGAAGCCAGGGTGTGTTTTCTGTACGTCAGAAAGGATTTGTACGGTAAGGAATACTCTGTATTAATAATGTTTTATGTTGGAATTATATAAATAAAGCTTTAATTGGCTCCTGCTATTAGATGTTTGTTTAAGGTGATGAATGTGGAGCTGTGTGTACATGAATGGCACTACAGGTATTTCTTTCAATGTACCTTGCAGCAATACCAGGCTTCTGTCATCTGTGGGTGACAATCTGCTCCATCTATTTTACAGGGTCTAAGTCCTGTTTCTCCATTTTTAATTGTCTTTGAGTCTATGGGTGTGGTAGGCTAGTGGTTATGGTCTTAGACATGGACCCAGCGGTGGTGAGCTCAAATCCCACCAATGCCAAGCTCAATTCTATAAACCTGGCCATTTGTTGTAAAAGCAAATAACCATCAGGAAAGACAGCTCCCCCCACGCACACACAGTGTGGCCTACATGTGACACGAGCTCCACCCTAAGCACCCTCAGAAGCGTCCAAGCAACCCACTCAGTTGTAAACAGTCACTATAAATAAGAATAAAATCGAAGAGCACTGTGGAAGCACCTTCACCACACGGACTGCAACAGGTCAAGGAGAAGGCCCACCACTTCTCGGGGATTGGGCAATAAATATGGACTTTCCAGATTCACCCACATCCCAAGAGCAAATAGTAACAAAGAAATTATGCCTCAGTCCCTTGACCAAGAAGGGAGGAAGGCCATTTGACTTTTGACCGTTGCCTCTGCCATCTCTGAAGGCTCTTGAAACCCTGACTTAATTTTGGGCTGTGGGCTCCACTGGGATAGTTTTCCTTTGGGTTTGCCCTTATTATTTTCAGTGTAGATACAACCAGGGACTTACCTGGGCTGCTTCCTGCACCGTCAGTCATTCTTCTGATTGAGGCTGGCTCCTTCCTTCTGAAGGCAATAGAGCGTCAGTACAAGGGGCAGAATAGATTTCAGCCCATCCATGACCACACACACACACAGCTCGTTCTCCCCGCCTGGCACTGTGAGCAGCCAGAATAACGCCACACTCCCGACTCACACTGCCACACAGACAGAGACTGATAAAGTACAATGGAGCAGTAACTGATGTGTGTTGCATTGGAGTTTGCTTTCACACTCTGTCACATGTTGACCCAGCTGATGTCACGAATTGCGAGCACAATCCCACATTCTAGCTCCAACAACTTGGGTTCCTTTTATAAGGCAGGAAATAGACAATCGTAGGGTATTCTGAGAAACCTCATCAGTTGCTTTCTGATTTCCTTTAAAAGTTCCCCTAATCTCAGAATTCCACCAGTAGATTTAGCACAGGAACAGGAGTAGTTCATTCAGTCCCTCGAGCCTGTACCACCATTCAATTATATCATGAAAGATCTGTACCTCAACTCCAGTTCAACTTTAACCTGCAGTTATACTGTCACCTTTGCATTGCTGGTGAGTCACAACTGAACCTGAAACCAGAGCAGAGTAAATTGCCATCTCCAAGGAGTGGATGGTCTCCCACTATTTCAGATTCCCACCAAGTGGAGGATACCTCCAGTCCAGCATCAAGCCAGATTGTAAAATGGAGCAGTTGGGCACTTTGTAACCTTAAACAGAGTTCATTTTCAGAGTACAAAAGACAAAGCTGAAGCGTTTACAACCATCTTCAGCCTGAAGTGCTGAGTGGATGATCCATATTGGCCTCCACCTGAGGTCCCCACCATCACAGAAGCCAGTCTTCAGCCAATTCAATTCACTCCACGTGATATCAAGAAACGGCTGAGTGCACCGGAGACAGCAAAGGCTATGGGCCCCGACAACATCCTGGCTGTCATGCTGAAGACTTGTGCTCCAGAACTAGCCGCACCTTTAGCCAAGCTGTTCCAGTACAGCTACAACACTGGCATCTACCCGACAATGTGGAAAACTGCCCAGGTATGTCCTGTCCACAAAAAGCAGGACAAATCCAACCTGGCCAATTACCGCCCCATCAGTCTATTCTTAATCATCAGCAAAGTGATGGATGGTGTCGTCATCACTGCTATCAAGTGGCACTTACTCACCAATAACCTGCTCACCGATGCCCAGTTTGGGTTCCGCCAGGACCACTTGGCACCAGACCTCATTACAGCCTTGGTCCAAACAAGAATAAAAGAGCTGAATTTCAGAGGTGAGGTGAGAGTGACTGCCCTTGACATCAAGGCAACATTTGACCGAGTGTGGGACCAAGGAGCCCTAGTAAAACTGAAGTCAATGGGAATCGGGGGAAAACTCTCCACTGGCTGGAGTCATACCCAGCACAAAGGAAGATGGTTGTGGTGGTTGGAGGCCAATCATCACAGCCCCAGGACATCGCTGCAGGAGTTCCTCAGGGCAGTGTCCTCGGCCCATCCATCTTCAGCTACTTCATCAATGACCTTCCTTCCATCATAAGGTCAGAAGTGGGGATGTTCGCTGATGACTGCACAGTGTTCAGTTCCATTCACAACTCCTCAGATAATGGAGCAGTCCATACCCACATGCAGCATGACCTGGACAACATTCGGGTAAGTGATAAGTTACATTCGTGCCACACAAGTGCCAGGCAATGACCATCTCCAACAAGCGAGAGTCTAACTACCTCCCCTTGACATTTAATGGCATTCCCATCGCCGAATCCCCCACCGTCAACATCCTGGGGATCACCATTGACCAGAAACTTAACTGGACCAGCCACATAAATACTGTGGCAACAAGAGCAGGTCAGATGCTGAGTATTCTGAGGTGAGTGTCTCACCTCCTGACTCCCCAAAGCCTTTCTGCCATCTACAAGGCACAAGTCAGGAGTGTGATGGAATACTCTCCACTTGCCTGGATGAGTGCAGCTCCAACAACACTCAAGAAACTCAACACTATCCAGGACAAAGCAGCCCACTTGATCGGCATCCCATCCACCACCTTCAACATTCACTCCCTCCACCACCGGCGCACCTTGCTGCAGTGTGTACCATCTACAAGATGCACTGCAGCAACTCACCAAGGCTTCTTCGGCAGCACCTCCCAAACCCGGAACCTGTAGCACCTATAATGACAAGAGCAGCAGGCACATGGGAATACCACTACCTCCAAGTCACACACCATCCTGACTTGGAAGTTCCTTCATTGTTGCTGGGTCAAAATCCTGGAACTCCCTCCCCAGCAGCATTGTGGGAGCACCTTCACCACAAAGACTGCAGCAGTTCAAGAAGGCGGCTCACCACCACCTTCTCAAGGGGCAATTAGGGATGGGCAATAAATGCTGGCCTTGCCAGCAACGCCCATATCCCAGGAACCTTAGAGAGTGTGCACACTCTCACCAATGCTCCCAGCACATTTACAGAGAGCAGAGGTCATAGTGCAAACACACAGGCACAGACCCTGAGTCAGATTCTCACTGATCAGTACAAGCAAGTTTCAGTTGGCTGTGAGTCAGGATGGGCCTGACATACCTGAGGAGATAAACAACAGAGGAAGCATAATTAGTGCACAATTTTCAGCCAGTCAACAGTGTCTAGAGTCAGATTAATGATGAAAAATACTTAGCATGGATTCCGAATGGCTAAGTCATGCTGAACTAACCTGACAGAATTCTTTGAATAGGTAACAGAAAAAGGGTATTGTAATAGATGTCATATACTTGGATTTCTAAAAGGCCTTTGATAGGATACCACACGGTCTGCTCATGACAAAGGTTAGGGCTTGTGATGTCGGGGGACAAATAGCTGAATACACAGCAAGTTGGCTAAAAAATAGAATGCAGAGGGTCGGGGTAAAGGGTAGTTATTCAGCTTGGAGGAAGGTAGAAAGTGGTGCTCCACAAGGATCAGTGCTGGACTGCTGTTATTCATCATTTACATTCATTGATTTGTACTTGGGAATAAGTAACTCAATATCAACATTTTCAGATGATATCAAACTGGGGAGTATAGTAACATTGAGGAAGGAAGCAACATGGTAATAATAACAATTTGTATTTGTATTTAAGGTAGTAAAATGTCCCAAGACGTTTCATAGAAGCGTTATCAAACAAAATTTGACACTGAGCCACATAAGGAGATAATGGGACAGATGATCAAAAGCTTGGTCAAAGAAGTAGGTTTTAAGGATAACATTAAAGGAAGTGAGGGATGTCGAGAGGTGGAGAGGTTTAGGGAGAGAATTCTGGAGCTTAGGGCCCAGGCAGCTGAAGGCACGGCCACCAATGGTGGAGCGATTATAATTGGGGATGTGCAAGGCGCCAGAATTAGAGGAGCGCAGATGTCTCGGAGGGTTGTAGGGCTGGAGGAGATTACAGAGTTAGGGAGGGATCGGGCCATGGAGGGATTTGAAAATAAGGATGAGAATTTTAAAATTGAGGCTTTGCTGAGAGCCAGTGTAGGTTAGTGAGCACAGGGGTGATGAGTGAGTGGGGCTTGGTGCGAGTTAAGATATGGGCCGCAGAGATTTGGATGAGCTCAAGTTTATGGACAGCGATAGAAGGAGAAGAAGATAATAGAAAACTTGCAGTCTGGACAGTTAAGTGGTAAATGAACTTTAACACAGATAAATGTGAGGTGATTCACTTTGGTAAGAAAATAGAAACATCATCCATACGTTGGGACACAAGCAACGAGATCCAGGGACGCAGGTGAACAAATCATTAAAACATCACAGGTCAGCAAAGCAATTCCAATGCTAACAAAGCACTGGGATTTATTTCTAGGGTATAGAATTCAAAAGTAGTACAGTTATGTTAAACTTGCATAGGACCCTGGTCAGGACACATGCACAGTTCTGATCTCCATACCATAAACAGGACATAGAAACACTGGGAGAACGTGCAAAAAGGATTTACAAGGATGTACAAGAACTGAGAGATTACAGCTATTGGGAAAAGTTGAATAGCTTGGGGCTTTTTTTGTTTAGAAAAGAGAAGACTTCGAGGAGACCTGAAAGATGAATTGACTGGACAGGGTAGATGCAGAGAGAATGTTTCCACTTGTGGCAGAATCGAAAACTAGTGGCCATAAATACAAGATAGTTACTGATAAATCCCATCAGGAAGTCAGGAGAAATCTCTTTACTGGGAGAGTGGTTCGTATGTAGATCTCACTACCACAGCAAGTGTTGAGGCAAATAGCTCAGATATTTCCAAAAGGAAACTAGAGGAGTACATGAGAGAAAGGCGAATAGCAATACGCTGAGAGGGAATAGGAGGAGACTGGTGTGGAGCAGGAACACCAGCACACACTAGTTGGGCTGAACGGCCTGGTTCTGTGCTGGATATTCGATGTAGTTCTATGTCAAGTCACTGATTGCTGTGTTAGAGTTACTAACTAAGTGTGGAAGAATCTCATCTGATTAAATCTTTGCATTAATGGGAGAACCTGCTAAGGTTTTGATGTAATTTTGTTCAATACAGGGGAAGAGTAGTGGTAGACGTATTCGCCATGAGTCAGTGGGCAGCACTCTCGCCTCTGTGTCAGAAGGTTGTGGGTTCAAGTCCCACTCCAAAGACTTGAGCACATAATTGTCGAAAGTGCCATCTTTCAGGTGAGACATTAAAGACGGCACCTTCAGCCCCGACTGCTCTCTCCGGTGGACATAAAAGATCCCACAGCACTATTTGAAGAAAAGCAGGAGAGTTCTCCCCAGTGTACTGGCCAATATTTATCCCTCCATCAAACCACTAAAAAAACAGATTATCTAGTCACTAACACATTACTATTTGTGGGAGCTTGCTGTGCGCAAATTGGCTGCCGCGTTTCCTACATTACAACAGTGACTACACTAAAAAATACTTAATTGGCTGTAAAGTGCTTTGGGATGTCCTGAGGGTGTGAAAGATGCTATAGAAATGCAAGGTTTCTATTTTAGAGAAATGTTAATTAGGACAACTCTTTTCTCTGTCAGGAAGCGGTTGTTACATCTATAAATCCACTCCGTGTGTCCTCATCTGGGAGGACCACATTGTCCATCGTTGGGTCTGATCTAAATGCTGGATCGAGCGCTGTACTTCACATCAAAGGGATGAGCGACCACATTACTGTCAAGTAAGTGAAAATTGTCACAAACTGTGAAGAGAAATTACATTTGTTCCTCTTTGAATTACTGAATTTGTAAATTCTTTGTCTTAATAAGTGGAGCATGCTTAATTCAAGTTGGGGGTAACTACGTGTTTCTTTAAAAACATTGAGAATAGGCTACAGTTACATTGTCCAATATTAAAGTTCTTTAACAATTGGACATGTGTTGTGGGGAGTTAGCACTCAGTCGTGTTCACCTTTGGCTATTATACTTCTTCCTGTTATCTCACATTAATATCACTTCAGCAATTTGGCCAGCTCCTGTTTTAACATTCCCACAAAGAGTCTATGCCTGAAATACCAACATGTCCGTCTCTCCACAGATGCTCCACAGCATCTGCTGTTGTTTGCTGATAATGTAGAGAGTTGCTCTGACTCTGTAGTACCTGATCTGCGAGTGTTTAATGACGGAAAAGTGGAAATGTCTTCCTTTCCCCAGCAATAATTCTTTCACCTTGAGCACAAAAAACTCTCAGAAAATGAAATTTGGGCATTAAGCAGCGAATATTAATTTTTAAATTATATATATATATTCTCTACCAGATCGAACAACTGCACCATTGAGAACAGCACGTTGGTAAGATGTGTATTACCAGATTCCACCCATGGCAAAAAGACCGTGTGTTTGGTGTATGATTCTGAAAGGCTCTGTGTGGCTAACAGAAGTGCTGTACTGGAGTACGTTAATCACAGTTCCATTACAGAGATTCGCCCGACAGTATCCTGGACCAGGTATGTATAGCCGGCGAGTACGGGGAGGGTTGATTATGGGGGAGGGGTGTTGTTTGGAGGGCTCGGTCTGGGAGGGAGGGGTATGAGGGGTGGGGTATGGAGGAGTATGGGGAGGGTGGCATTTGGGGGAGGGTGGGGTATGGAGGGGATAGGGTTACATTTTTATGTTGTTTCAAATCTTACTGCAGATTACTTAAGAACAGAAGAACATAACAAATAGGAGCAGGAGTCGGCCATTCGGCCCTTTGAGCCTGCTCCGACATTCAATATGATCATGGCTGATCTTCTACCTCAACTCCACTTTCCCACCCAATCTCCATATCCCTTGATTCCCCTAGACCCCAAAAATCTATCGATCTCAGTCTTGAATATACTCAGGAACTGATCATCCACAGCCCTCTGAGGTAGAGAATTCCAAAGATTCACTACTCTCTGAGTGAAGAAATTTCTCTTCATCTCAGTCCTAAATGGCCGACCCCTTATTCTGAGACTGACCCCTGGTTCTAGACTCCCCAACCAGGGGGAACATCCTCCCTGCATCTACTCTGTCAAGCCCTGTAAGAATTTTGAATGTTTCAATGAGTCTACTCAACGTCTCCTCACAGGAGAATCCCACATCCGAGGAACCTTTGTTGCACTCCCTCTATGGCAAGTATATCCTTCCTTAGGTAAGGAGACCAAAACTGTGCACAGTACTCCGAGTGTGGCTTCGCCAATGCCCTGTACAATTGCAGTAAAACACCTTGGGGTGAAATTGCATGCTGCCCCGATTGGGGGCGGTAACATCTGCGAGGTGGGACGTCCTGCGACAGGGCACAGAAGTCCCGCCCTGGCAGCTAAATTGGGCTTACCGCCCCCGAGAGAAAGTGGAGCAACTTTGCCTCTCGGGGACTGGATTGGAGTGCTGACCTTTGGGAACTTTCCAGCGATATACGGAGAGGCGCGTAGCGCTGGGGGAGCACAGTGTCTTCCCCTTTCATTAAAGGGGAGGGCACACTTCAGACTGTGCGTGGGGGAGAAGTGGCCACCACTACACCACAGCGGAATGGAGTGCTGGGCTGCAACATCGCGGCACAGACCCCGTGATTTGAAGATGGCAAGGCCGCGACCGGTAAGTCGGCCACTTTAAAAATGTCAGCACCGCAGATCCCCTTTAATTTTCGCTCAGTGAGTGGCCAACATTCGGTCCGTGACCCACGAAGCTGGCGCAGGCATCGCCCGCAGCAGCCTCCCGGGGCACTGCTGAATTTTCGCTCTAAGGTGAAAACGTGTTGCTACGCACAGTGCTAAGTCATCATCATCGATGCAGCGGCCTGGGCCACTATTGGATAGCACTGCCGCTAAACTCCCACAGAGCACAAATCAGAAAACAATGGGGGCTTGTAAGAAAGCTACAGCATTAATCATGGGCAATTTTAACCTTCATATTGATTGGACAAATCAAATTGGCAAAGGTAGCCTTGAGGAAGAGTTCATAGAATGTATGCGGGATGGTTTCTTAGAAAAATACGTTGTAGAACCAACCAGGGAGCAGACTATTTTAGATCTGGTAATGTGTAATGAGACATTGGATGTGTAATATCATTGGATATATTCAAGAGGGAGTTAGATGTGTCCCTTACGGCTAAAGGGACCAAGGGGTATGGAGAGAAAGCAGGAAAGTGGGACTGAGGGAATGATCAGCCATGATCTTATCGAATGGTGGTGCAGGCTCGAAGGGCCGAATGGCCTACTCCTGCACCTATTTTCTATGTTTCTATGACAGGATCAATTAATGATCTCGTAGTGAAGGATCCTCTTGGGAACAGTGATCACAGAATTTCAAAGTCAGTTTGAGGGTGAGAAACTTAGGTCTCAATGTCCTGAACTTAAATAAATGCAATTACAAAAGGCATGAAGATAGAGTCAGCTAAAGTGGACTGGGAGAAGAGGTTAAAGGGTAAGACGGTAGATAAGCAGTGGCAGACAGAAATTTAAGGAGATATTTCATAACTCTCAGCAGAGACTCTAAGAGAAGGATGAACCATCCCTGGCTAACTAAGGAAGTAAAGAATGGTATCAAATTGAAAACAGGCACACAACGTTGCAAAGATTAGTGGAAGGCCAGAGATCTTAGATCTCTCCGTGGGACTGTCCCAACTCTCCATACCTTTTGGACCTTGAGATCTAGGTAATATTTCAGTAACTCGCCTGGCAAACAAAGCAAACCTGGCTTGGTCATTGTTTCCAGGTAGTGGATAAGCTTTCATAAGAACCCATTTAAGTCTTCAAAACTGGGAAGAGTATCACAGCACACCTTGTCTAAAGTTTCAATATAAATGTAATTTATTCCACAAATTATAAACAAGTGAATAATCTAAATTATCTCAAAATTAAAATGTTATAGCAGATCTTTCATTCAGTTCCTGAGTGGATAAAAATAATAAATAATCGGGTGCAAATTGCGCTCGGAGGCTTATCACGGGCGAATGCATCCGAACCGCAAGAAAAGTGCGCACCGACATGATTGTTGCGGCCCATCGAAGGCTGGCCTCCTGGGTCTGCACTTCTACACCTGGGTAAAGGCCCACAAACCCCAGCGCGAGCTTCCCTGGGTCACGTAGGCCTGGCCAACCAATCACAAAGGGGGATTCCCATTATGCTTATGGGGATTCCATTTACATACGGAACCCCTATAAGCTTAATAGAAATCACCCAAAAAACACCATTTCACAGCGTTTAAAATAAGGCATCACCTGTTCAAAACGAATAGAAATACAATTTAATTAAACATTTAAAACAAAAATTTATTTTTTGAAAAATAAATTTAAACATTTTTAAAGGAAACCAAAAATAACCTAAACTAATTATAAAGGTTTTTGCATGCTTAAATCATTTAAAAAAAATGTTATTTTAACATTTATTTAAATGCTTACAATTGTCATGCAAACCAGTTGTAGGGACCCAGTAAAAATTCAGTGTACGCCAAGGTCTGCCGAGCTGTACCCAGGGCTTGAGCGACCTAACCAGCGTTCCTTAATGGGACAGCTGGAGGCCACAAACAATGCAGCCACAAAACCTTCAAGTAGCCAACAGTTGCTGAAAAACTCAGCATGAGGAAGAGAAAAGATTGATAGCAGGAGCGTTCCTTCCAGCTGCCTGGCCCGGGATCGCCCCCCGCCTCCCTGCCCCACACCCCACCCCCACTGGCTTTGTCTCCTTCCTCCACCTCCGCCCAGGACCTGAATGTAACTCGGGCCCCATACTGGATGTGACTCGGGCCTGATACTGGATGTGACTCGGGCCTGATACTGGATGTGACTCGGGCCTGATACTGGATGTGACTTGGGCCTGATACTGGATGTGACTTGGGCCTGATACTGGATGTGACTCGGGCCCCATACTGGATGTGACTTGGGCCTGATACTGGATGTGACTCGGGCCCCATACTGGATGTGACTTGGGCCTGATACTGGATGTGACTTGGGCCTGATACTGGATGTGACTTGGGCCTGATACTGGATGTGACTCGGGCCTGATACTGGATGTGACTCGGGCCCCATACAGGATGTGACTTGGGCCTGATACTGGATGTGACTTGGGCCTGATACTGGATGTGACTTGGGCCTGATACTGGATGTGACTTGGGCCTGATACTGGATGTGACTTGGGCCTGATACTGGATGTGACTCGGGCCTGATACTGGATGTGACTCGGGCCCCATACTGGATGTGACTCGGGCCTGATACTGGATGTGACTCGGGCCCCATACTGGATGTGACTCGGGCCTGATACTGGATGTGACTCGGGCCCCATACTGGATGTGACTTGGGCCTGATACTGGATGTGACTTGGGCCTGATACTGGATGTGACTCGGGCCTGATACTGGATGTGACTCGGGCCTGATACTGGATGTGACTCGGGCCTGATACTGGATGTGACTTGGGCCTGATACTGGATGTGACTTGGGCCTGATACTGGATGTGACTTGGGCCTGATACTGGATGTGACTCGGGCCCCATACTGGATGTGACTTGGGCCTGATACTGGATGTGACTCGGGCCCCATACTGGATGTGACTTGGGCCTGATACTGGATGTGACTTGGGCCTGATACTGGATGTGACTTGGGCCTGATACTGGATGTGACTTGGGCCTGATACTGGATGTGACTCGGGCCCCATACTGGATGTGACTTGGGCCTGATACTGGATGTGACTCGGGCCCCATACTGGATGTGACTCAGGCCTCATACTGGATGTGACTTGGGCCTGATACTGGATGTGACTTGGGCCTGATACTGGATGTGACTTGGGCCTGATACTGGATGTGACTTGGGCCTGATACTGGATGTGACTCAGGCCTGATACTGGATGTGACTCGGGCCCCATACTGGATGTGACTCAGGCCTCATACTGGATGTGACTCGGGCCCCATACTGGATGTGACTTGGGCCTGATACTGGATGTGACTCAGGCCCCATACTGGATGTGACTCAGGCCCCATACTGGATGTGACTCAGGCCTCATACTGGATGTGACTCGGGCCTGATACTGGATGTGACTCGGGCCCCATACTGGATGTGACTTGGGCCTGATACTGGATGTGACTCAGGCCCCATACTGGATGTGACTCGGGCCCCATACTGGATGTGACTCGGGCCTGATACTGGATGTGACTCGGGCCTGATACTGGATGTGACTCAGGCCCCATACTGGATGTGACTCAGGCCCCATACTGGATGTGACTCGGGCCCCATACTGGATGTGACTCGGGCCTGATACTGGATGTGACTCGGGCCTGATACTGGATGTGACTCAGGCCCCATACTGGATGTGACTCGGGCCCCATACTGGATGTGACTCGGGCCTGATACTGGATGTGACTCGGGCCTGATACTGGATGTGACTCGGGCCCCATACTGGATGTGACTCGGGCCTGACACTGGATGTGACTCGGGCCTGATACTGGATGTGACTCAGGCCCCATACTGGATGTAACTTGGGCCAGATACGGATGTGACTCAGGCCCCATACTGGATGTGACTTGGGCCTGATACTGGATGTGACTCAGGCCCCATACTGGATGTGACTTGGGCCTGATACTGGATGTGACTCTGGCCCCATACTGGATGTGACTCGGGCCCCATACTGGATGTGACTTGGGCCTGATACTGGATGTGACTCAGGCCCCATACTGGATGTGACTTGGGCCTGATACTGGATGTGACTCAGGCCCCATACTGGATGTGACTCGGGCCTGATACTGGATGTGACTCAGGCCCCATACTGGATGTGACTCAGGCCCCATACTGGATGTGACTCAGGCCCCATACTGGATGTAACTCGGGCCTGATACTGGATGTGACTCGGGTCTGAGACTGGATGTGACTCGGGCCTGATACTGGATGTGACTCGGGCCTGATACTGGATGTGACTCGGGCCTGATACTGGATGTGACTCTGGCCCAATACTGGATGTGACTCGGGCCTGATACTGGATGTGACTCGGGCCTGATACTGGATGTGACTCGGGCCCCATACTGGATGTGACTCAGGCCTCATACTGGATGTGACTCAGGCCCCATACTGGATGTGACTCAGGCCCCATACTGGATGTGACTCAGGGCCTGATACTGGCTGTGACTCGGGCCTGATACTGGATGTGACTCGGGCCTGATACTGGATGTGACTCGGGCCTGATACTGGATGTGACTCGGGTCTGAGACTGGATGTGACTCGGGCCTGATACTGGATGTGACTCAGGCCCCATACTGGATGTGACTCGGGCCTGATACTGGATGTGACTCGGGCCTGATACTGGATGTGACTCGGGCCCCATACTGGATGTGACTCGGGCCTGATACTGGATGTGACTCTGGCCCCGTACTGGATGTGACTCGGGCCTGATACTGGATGTGACTCGGGCCTGATACTGGATGTGACTCGGGCCTGATACTGGATGTGACTCGGGCCTGATACTGGATGTGACTCGGGCCTGATACTGGATGTGACTCGGGCCTGATACTGGATATGACTCGGGCCTGATGCTGGATGTGACTCAGGCCCCATACTGGATGTGACTCGGGCCTGATACTGGATGTGACTCAGGCCCCATACTGGATGTGACTCAGGGCCTGATACTGGATGTAACTCGGGCCTGATACTGGATGTGACTCAGGCCTGATACTGGATGTGACTCGGGCCCCATACTGGATGTGACTCGGGCCCCATACTGGATGTGACTCGGGCCCCATACTGGATGTGACACGGGCCCCATACTGGATGTGACTCGGGGCCCCATACTGGATGTGACTCGGGCCCCATACTGGATGTGACTCGGGCCCCATACTGGATGTGACTCGGGCCCCATACTGGATGTGACTCGGGCCCCATACTGGATGTGACTCGGGCTCCATACTGGATGTGACTCGGGCCCCATACTGGATGTGACTCGGGCCCCATACTGGATGTGACTCGGGCCCCATACTGGATGTGACTCGGGCCCCATACTGGATGTGACTCGGGCCTGATACTGGATGTGACTCGAGCCTGATACTGGATGTGACTCGGGCCCCATACTGGATGTGACTCGGGCCCCATACTGGATGTGACTCGGGCCTGATACTGGATGTGACTCGGGCCCCATACTGGATGTGACTCGGGCCCCATACTGGATGTGACTCGGGCCCCATACTGGATGTGACTCGGGCCAGATACTGGATGTGACTCGGGCCTGATACTGGATGTGACTCGGGCCTGATACTGGATGTGACTCTGGCCCCATACTGGATGTGACTCGGGCCTGATACTGGATGTGACTCTGGCCCCATACTGGATGTGACTCGGGCCTAATACTGGATGTGACTCGGGCCTGATACTGGATGTGACTCGGCCTGATACTGGATGTGACTCGGGCCTGATACTGGATGTGACTCGGGCCTAATACTGGATGTGACTCGGGCCTGATACTGGATGTGACTCGGGCCTGATACTGGATGTGACTCGGGCCCCATACTGGATGTGACTCGGGCCCCATACTGGATGTGACTCGGGCCCCATACTGGATGTGACTCGGGCCCCATACTGGATGTGACACGGGCCCCATACTGGATGTGACTCGGGGCCCCATACTGGATGTGACTCGGGCCCCATACTGGATGTGACTCGGGCCCAATATTGGATATGATTCGGACCTCAGGTTGGCATGGACGGGCACGTTGGGCAATCACTCCACAAACCTGCTGCCCATTTTGGGCACAAATCAAATCTTCCTGATATCTAATTGGAGGAAATTTCTGTTCATCCAGTACTGGATGGCCGACAAGCAGCGTGATGAATCAGAGACAGCAGAGAGGAGTCCTCACTGTCAAACATCAGACTAACCTGCAGAGGGAGATCCCAGAGTCAAACATCAGACCGTACACAGGGTGATTCTAGTGCTGTCTCTTGTTCAGGTCTTCCCTTCTCATTTTCGGTTTGCTTTTTACAGTGGAGGCCGACACCTGACGATAATTGGCAGAAATTTGGATGTAGTTAAAGAGATGCAGATGTGGTTCATGGAGGATGCAACAATTTCAACAGTGAGTCCCTTTACCTTCACTGACTGCAGCTTTCCTGTTAACCTCAGTTAATCACATGAAGCTGTTTCTTTTTACATTGACAGTGAAAACACAACTTCATCTAAAGAGGTGAAACTGTTACATTTTTCCTTCCCTATATTAATACTGTGTGTTTGTGGGACAGGAATGTTCAGCTAATAATAGGACCTGGATCTGTGTCTCTCCATCTGCCGTAGGCAGAAGGATCCCCGGCAACTATTTTGTGTCATTCTGCATGTCTGGATCGCAGAAGGAACGGTTCCCTGTGGCCTACCATCAGGACCCGGTGTTTTATAACTTTACAATGACGACTGAAGACAAAACACTGCGGATTACTGCACTGGTAAAAAAATATTTCATTTCCTCACCTATTGAGCTCCAAGTCTGTTTTATTTTTGGGCTCTCTCTAACCGTTTTCCTTTCAAATTACAGAAAAAGAAAGACAATTTACAGCTATGCAAAAGTGAACTTGAGATTTATGTTTGGAGGACCAAGGGCGACCCAGTGGAATGTAACGTTACAGAGGTGACCGAAGATAAAATAAAATGTGAACTATTCACATCCAGCACTTCAGTATCAAAACTACAAGTGAGTGCGAGCGATGGGTGGCACCGTGCCAGCTTTATAAAACACTGGCTGCACCTCGGCTGGAGTACTGGGTCCAATTCTGGGCACCCCACTTTAGGAAGGGTGTCAAGACCTTGGAGAGGGTGTAGGGGGGATTTACTAGAATGGTCCCAGCGATGAGGGACTTCAGTGACATGGAGAGACTGGAGAAGCTGGGGTTGTTCTCCTTGGAGCAGAGAAGTTTAAGGAGAGATTTAATAGAGATGTTCTAAATTATGAGAGGTTTTGACAGAATCATAGAAATTTACAGCACGGAAGAATGCCATTTCAGCCCATCGTGTCCGCGCTGGCCGACAAAGAGCTATCCAGTCTAATCCCACTTTCCAACCCTGTAGGTTACGGCACTTCAAGTGCACATCCAAGCACTTTTTAAATGTGAGGGTTTCTGCCTCTACCACCCTTTCAGGCAGTGAGTTCCAGATCCCCACCACCCTCTGGGTGAAGAAAGTTACCCTCAAATCCCCTCTAAACCTCTTACCAATTACTTTAAATCTATGCTCCCTGGTTGTTGACCCCTCTGCTAAGGGGAATAGGTCCTTCCTATCCACTCTATCCCGGCCCCTCACAATTTTATACACATCAATAAGGTTTCCCCTCAGCCTTCACTGTTCCAAAGAAAACAACCCCAGCCTATCCAATCTTTCCTCATAGCTAAAATTCTCCAGTCCAGGCAACATCCTCGTAAATCTCTGTACTCTCTCTACATTGAAACATAGAAAATTGGTGCAGGAATAGGCCATTCGGCCCTTCGAGCCTGCACCACCATTCAATATAATCATGGTTGATCATGCACTTCAGTACCCCTTTCCTGCTTTCTCGCCATAACCCTTGATCCCTTTAGCCCTAAGGGCCTTATCTAACTCCCACTTGAATATATCCAATGAACTGGCATCAACAACTCTCTGCAGTCGGGAATTCCACAGGTTCACAACTCTCTGGGTCAAGAAGTTTCTCCTCATCTCAGTCCTAAATGGCTTACCCCTTATCTTTAGACTGTGACCCCTAGTTCTGGACTTCCCCAACATCGGGAACATTCTTCCTGCATCTAACCTGTCCAATCCCGTCAGAATTTTATATGTTTCTATGAGATCCCCTCTCATTCTTCTAAATTCCATTGAAAATAAGCCTAGTCAATCCAGTCTCTCCTCATATATCAGTCCTATCATCCTGGGAATCAGTCAATCTTGTGCAATTACATCTTTCCAGAACTGCATGCAGTACTCTAGCTGCGGCCTAACTAGTGTTTTATACATTTCAAGCATAACCTCTCGTATTCTATGCCTCAGCTAATAAAGGCAAGTATCTCGTATGCCTTCTTAACCACCTTATCTACCTGGCCTGCTACCTTCAGGGATCTGTGGACATGCACTCCAAAGTCCCTTTGTTCCTCTACAAGTCCCTTGTTAGCCCTCCCCAAATGCATTACCTCACACTTCTCCAGATTGAATTCCATTTGCCACTGTTCTGCCCACCTGACTAGCTCATTGATATCTTCCTGCAGTCCGCAATTTTCTTCTCGTTATCAACCACTCAGCCTATTTTAGTATCATCGGCAAACTTCTTAATCATACCCATAACATTCAAGTCTAAATCATTGATATATATACCACAAAAAACAAGGGACCCAGTACTGAGCCCTGTGGAACCCCACTGGAAACATCCTTCCAGTCACAAAAACATCCATCAACCATTACCCTTTGCTTCCTGCCTCTGAGCCAATTTTGGACTGAACTTGCCACTTTGCCCTGGATCCCATGGGCTTTTACTTTTGTGACCAGTCTGCCATGTGAGACCTTATCAAAAGCCTTGTTAAAATCCATATACACTACATCATAAGCACTGCCCTCATCGACCCTCCTGGTTACCTCCTCAAAACATTCAATCAAGTTAGTCAGACACGACCTTCCCTTAACAAATCCATGCTGACTGTCCCTGATTCATCCGTGCCTTTCTAAATGAAGATTTATCCTGTTGCTCAGAATTTTCTCCAATAATTTTCCCACCACCGAGGTTAAGCTGACTGGCCTGTAATTACTCGGTCTATCCCTTTCTCCCTTTTTAAACAAAGGTACAACATTAGCAGTCCTCCAGTCCTCTGGCACCGCACCTTTAGCCAGAGAAGATTGGAAAATGATGGTCAGAGCCTCTGCTATTTCCTCTTTTGCTTCTCTTAATAGCCTGGGATACATTTCATCCGGGCCTGGGGATTTATCCACTTTCAAAGCTGCTAAACCCCTTAATACTTCCTCTCTCACTGTGTTTAATTCATCTAATATTTCACACACCTCCTCCCTGATTGCACGTCTGCACCAACCCTCTCTTTTGTGAAAACAGACGCAAAGTATTCATTACCCACATCTTCTGCCTCCACACACACATTACCTTTATGGTCTCCAATAGGTGTTCCTCTTTCTTTAGTTTCCTCTTGCTCTTAATATATTTATAAAACATTTTTGGGTTTTCCTTGATTTTACTTGTCAATATTATTTCATGCTCTCTCTTTGCTTTCCTAATTTCCTGTTTAATTGCACCCCTGCACTTTCTATACCCCTAGAAACATAGAAACATAGAAAATAGGTGCAGGAGCAGGCCATTCAGCCCTTCTAGCCTGCACCGCCATTCAATGAGTTCATGGCTGAACATGAAACTTCAGTACCCCCTTCCTGCTTTCTCGCCATAACCCTTGATCCCCCGAGTAGTAAGGACTTCATCTAACTCCCTTTTGAATATATTTAGTGAATTGGCCTCAACTACTTTCTGTGGTAGAGAATTCCACAGGTTCACCACTCTCTGGGTGAAGAAGTTTCTCCTCATCTCGGTCCTAAATGGCTTACCCCTTATCCTCAGACTGTGACCCCTGGTTCTGGACTTCCCCAACATTGGGAACATTCTTTCTGCATCTAACCTGTCTAAACCCGTCAGAATTTTAAACGTTTCTATGAGGTCCCCTCTCATTCTTCTGAACTCCAGTGAATACAAGCCCAATTGATCCAATCTTTCTTGATAGGTCAGTCCCGCCATCCCGGGAATCAGTCTGGTGAACCTTCGCTGCACTCCCTCAATAGCAAGAATGTCCTTCCTCAAGTTAGGAGACCAAAACTGTACACAATACTCCAGGTGTGGCCTCACCAAGGCCCTGTACAACTGTAGCAACACCTCCCTGCCCCTGTATTCAAATCCCCTCGCTATGAAGGCCAACATGCCATTTGCTTTCTTAACCGCCTGCTGTACCTGCATGCCAACCTTCAATGACTGATGTACCATGACACCCAGGTCTCGTTGCACCTTCCCTTTTCCTAATCTGTCACCATTCAGATAATAGTCTGTCTCTCTGTTTTTACCACCAAAGTGGATAACCTCACATTTATCCACATTATACTTCATCTGCCATGCCCTCTAGGGTTTCTGCAGTTTTGAGCCCTCGGTATCTGTCATAAGTTTTCCTTTTTTTCTTTATCCTACCCTGTATGCCTGTTGACATCCAGGGGGCTCCAGATTTGTTAGTCCCACCCTTTTTCTTTAAGGGAACATACTTGCTCTGAACCCTCAGGATCTCCTCCTTGAATGCCTCCCACTGCTCTGACACTGATTTACCTTCAAGTAGCTGTTTCCAGTCCACTTTGGCTACAACACCTCTCAGCTTGGGCTTTTCCCCAATTGAGAACTTTTATTCCTGGTCTATCCTTAGTCCTTTTCCATACCCTTCCCCTCCCCGCTTCCCCTCTCTTCTCCTTCCCCTCTCCTCTCCCTCCCATCCCCTTCCCCTCCCCCCTTCTCCTCCCCCCTTGCCCACCCCTCCCCCTTCCCTTCCTCTCCCCCTTCCCTTACCCCCTCCCCCTTGCCCCCTTCCCTTACCCCCTCCTCCCCTTCCCTTCTCCTCCCCCTTCCCTTACCCCTTTCCCCTCCCCCTTCCCCCTTTCCCTCTCCCCCTTCCCCTCCCCCCCTTCCCCTCCCCCATTCCCTTCCCCCCCTTTCCCTCCCCCCTTCCATGACCCTAAATCTAACTGAATTATGATCACTAGCACCAGAATGCTCTCTCTGAATCCCCTGCCACCTGCCCAGCTTCATTACCCAAAACTAAATCCAATGGGGAGAGACTGCTTCCATTTGCAGGAGGGCCACAGGATGAAGGTCATTAGTAAAATAACCAGGAGGGTGATGAGAATCTTTGAATGCAGCGAGTTATGATCTGGATGCACTGCCTGAAAGGGTGGAGGAAACAGATTCAATCAGAACTTTCAAAGGGGAATTGGATGAATACTTGAATAGGAAAACATTGTGGGGCTGTGGGGAAAGAGCGGGGAGTGGGACTGATTGGAGAGCTCTGTCACAGAGCCTGCACAGGCACGATGGACCCAATGGCCTCCTTCTGTGCTGTAAGATTCTATGATATAATTTTGATAGAAAGCTGTTCTGCTAAATATATTTTTTGCACAAATACAAAGTTTAATTTATGTCACTGAAGGTAATGGAAATAAAGCTGATTTGAACTTTCCAGCCACATAAGCAGAGAGCGAGTGTAGGTAGATAAAACTACAGAACAGGACTGTGGCATTGTGGGTTTTATGAATGGGGCAGAGAGTGAGGAGAGAATGGCAAATATGTGTAAAACCTTGGTTAGGCCACAGTTAGAGGACGGTTGTACCATGGGACTAGCAGGATGGTAGAAGGTGAACAGGATGGTCTTTGTTCCTCCAGCAATTCCTATCGTCCCATATGTGCCGTTTTGGGCGACCTGCTACACAACGGACATGAAAGCCGCAAGGGCCGATTTGGATTTTTAATTGACCAATCGGGGGGAACGCACTGGTCAGTCACCTGTCCTCGCGGTGAAGAGGCCCCTCCCCTTCCCTCTCCCCCCTTCCCCTCCCCCCTTCCCCCTCACTCTCCCACATTCCTCCTTCCCCTCTCACATTCCTCTTCACCTCCTCCTTCCCCTTCACCCCTTCCCCTCCTGCAATTTCCCCCTCCCCCTTCCCCTTCCCTGTTACCCTCCCACTTCCCCTTTTCTCTTCCCTTTCCCATTTCCAGCCCCGGGAATAAAACCTGCACCTTTCCCAGCCCCGGGAAAGGATACTGCACCAGTCCCAGCCCCGGGAAAGGTTACTGCACCATTCCCAGCCCCGGGAATAAAGCCTGCACCATTCCCAGCCCCGGGAATAAAGCCTGCACCATTCCCAGCCCCGGGAAAGGATACTGCACCATTCCCAGCCCCGGGAAAGGATACTGCACCCTTCCCAGCCCCGGGAAAGGATACTGTACCTTACCCAGCCCTGGGAAAGGATACTGCTACCATTCCCAGCCCCGGGAATAAAGCCTGCACCATTCCCAGCCCCGGGAAAGGATACTGCACCAGTATTGAGTGGAATCAAGGTAATGTCACTGGTGGTTAAAATGAAACTATTTACTGCCAGTGACCAGTCGTGACCTCACACTCGATACAAATTCCAGCCTCATTTGCTGTAGTACAGTGTAAGAGTACAAAATGTATTAACATTGTGTTTTCTACTTAGGTGAAGATTGGAAAATATAGACAAACTTTAAAAAACCAGTCTACCAGAAAATCTTATTACGTGATACTAATTGTGATACCGGTTATGCTGGTGATTTTCATTAGTAGTAAGTATTTAATATAGATTTTGTTCAATTTTAAAAGCATTTCTACAGAATAACAGATCTTGCTTGGTGCTGCTCACGTGAAATAATTCCTTTGTTAGCTGCATTAATTGTCTCTCTTTGTCTCCCAATTAAGAACATAACATAAGAAATAGGAGCAGGAGTAGGCCATTTGTCCCATCAAGCCATTCAATAAGATCATGGCTGATCTTCGACCTCAACTCCACTTGCCCGCACTATCCCCATATCCCTCGATTCCCTTAATATCTAAAAATCTATCGATCTCTGTCTTGAATATACTCAACGACCGAATGACTAAAAACCCATCTGGTTCACTAATGGGTTATGAACCTTTCCTTAATACTGGGGTCACTCTGACAAACTAATCACCAACTATCGAATCATGCTCTAGATGTTTCATTCATCCAGCATCACTTGATGAACATCCCACCCACCCATTCCCCCCTCTCCATCCCTACCACCCCTCCATGAGGGGGAACCAGTGGATGTGGTGGATTTGGATTTTCAGAAGGCATTCGATAAGGTGCCACACAAGAGGTTAATAAACAAGATTAGGGCTTATGGGATTGGGGGAAATATATTAGCATAGAGTGAGGATTGATTAACGAACAGAAAACAGAGAGTAGGAATAAACGGGTAATTTTTGGGTTGGCAGGCTGTAACTAGTGGGGTGCCACGAGGATCAGTGCTGGGGCCCCAGCTATTCACAATCTATATTAATGTTTTCGATGAGGGGACCAAATGTAATATATCCAGGTTTGCTGATGATACAAAGCTAGGTGGGAATGTAAGTTGTGAGGAGGATGCAAAGAGGTTTCAAGGGGATATAGACAGGCTAAGTGAGTGGGCAAGAACATGGCAAATGGAATATAATAAATGTGAAGTTATTCACTTTGGTAGGAAAAATAGAAAAGCAAAGTATTTTTTAAAGGGAGAGAGATTGGGAAATGTTGGTGTTCAGAGAGACCTGGGTGTCCTTGTACACCAATCACTGAAAGTTAACATGCAGGTACAGCAAGCAATTGAGAAAGCAAATGGTATGTTGGCCTTTATTATAGGAGGATTTGAGTATAAGAGTAAAGACGTCTTACTGTAATTATATAGGGCCCTGGTGAGACCACACCTGGAGTACTGCGCACTGTTCTGGTCTCCTTACCTAAGGAAGGATATACTTGCCATAGAGGGAGTTTTGTGTTTTATTTATTCGTTTACAGGATGTAGGCGTCGCTGCCAAGGCCGGCATTTATTGCCTATCCCTAAATGCCCTTGAGAAGGTGGTGATGAACTGTCTTCTTGAACCGCTGCAGTCTGTGGGGTGAAGATGCTCCCACAGTGCTGACTTTGTCGTAGCGGTTTGGTACAACTGAGTGGCTCGCTGGGCCATTTCAGAGGGCAGTTGAGAGTCAACCACATTGCTGTGCGTCTGGAGTCACATATAGGCCAGACCGGGTAAGGACGGCAGGTTTCTGGCTCAGTGATAGAGTCTGGTTTTAGTATAATTTAGATATGTACCATTTATTATTGGTAAATAAATGGAGTTTGGGTCTATGTAGACCCTTCACTCGGTATGGTTATATTCCTGATTTTCGGAAGCAGTCCTGCAGTAGTTGATTATTCTGATGTGCTTTTGTTTGGTTCACAATTGATGAAATTATTCTGTGCCTTTAGTTTATTGTTGGGCAACCAGTCGCAAGGCCAAGCAGTTCTCGCAGAGCCTAAACTCCCAAATGGAACTCTTGGAAAGCCAATTCCGAAATCAAATTCGAGAAGGTAACGAGCAACAAATGCTTAACCTCACCAGTTTTGCTGTTATATTTGGCAATATACAATCTGTGGTAGCAACGACAACACAGGACAGCACTGCAACTCTGACTACCACCTTCATCCTCCTCAGCCTGCACTACACTCGCAGCCATGGCAATTCTTGGATTTGACGGGAAAATTTGGGCCCCACATCCCAAGGGTAGAACAACGCAAGGTTTTGTATGTTCCTTTTGTATACAAAGGGATTAACGCCTGCTTCACTTGTAGGTAAAGGACGGCCATTTTGTTCCCTTTCCTGATATGGCGGGCGGCGCACTTCCAGCCAGAAAGATGCAGGTGCTTCGTGCCCACCATATTAGAGGCATGGTAGGCCAATTAGTGCCTGAAAAACAGCTCAATTTATAGGCCTATGTGTGTTCCATTGCTTGTGTTCAACTCTGGACCAAAGAATCTCACAACAAACATGAGGAACACCAAAACAGATGATAAGATCTCTCCAGATACAAAATGAGTGAGGCCTGACTCAAGGTCTATGTGGCCCAAATGAATGTAACGCCCCACCCCCAGCCTGCTCCCCCATCCCAGGGTATGACAATAGGAGGAGTTGAGTTAGAAAAGCACACTACTATACATCCTCGGATCATACTTCCTGCGTATAGTGTTTTGGACAACAGTCCGAATACAAACAATGTATGGGCCTATGCTGGGCCGGGCAATCACTGAGAATTGAATCCCTGGGCCTATAAAGGTTGTCCATCACCCACACAACAAACATGTGGGAGATAGACCAGTCAGAATGGAAAATGAACTGCCTCTCTGGGACCTCAATGTTCCAAGTCGTCTGGAGCACTTACCTGGTCTTCCCCTCTTTCACGATTCATTGACATCGTAACCCCAGGGTGAGTAGGTCAATCCACAAAGAACAACAAATTACCCCAGCAAAATTGTCACTCTACTTATGAAGAATCTAGGGTACTAGAACACGAGGCTAGAAGTTATGCTACAGTTATACATGGGTTAGACCACACCTGGATTACTGTGTTCAGTTCTGGGCACCACAGCTTAGAAAGGATGTTTTGGAGGGAATGCTGTGTAGGGTTACATGAATGATACCCGGTCTCCAAGGGTTAAATTACGAGGTGATTTGGACCAAGTTTTCAGGATATTAAGGTGAACTAATGGGGTAGATAGAGAGAAACTAATCCTGCTGGTTGGGGAGTCTCAGATTGGGGGACAGAGCCTCAAATTTCGAGCCAGACCTTTCAGGAGTGAAGGTAGGAAATACTTCTACACGCAACAGGTGGTAGAAGTTTGGAACTCTCTTCTGCAAACAGCAATTGATGCTAGATCAATTATTGATTTTAAATCGGAGATTGATAGAGTTTTGTTAAGGATAGGGTCCAAAGGCGGGTATATGGATCAGACATGATCTCATTGGTGGAACAGGCTCGAGGGGCTGAATGGCCACCTCCTGTCCCTATCTTCCTATGTACGTAGGACCCTCAATATCTTACCCAACCCAACCCTGGCGACTATCATTAAAAGTCTTGGCCTCAATCAGCATTCAGCCCCAAACTCTCATGCACAAGGTCGAAAAGCCCCTCAATGCCAATGTGTTCTTCCGGTAGTGCCACCTGACCAAACTGTACAGTGACATCTCGAAATAGATGTACATACATACAATTTCAGAGTAAAATCAAAGTGTATTTAGCATTTATATGGATCGCAGGCATAAGCAAAAGCAAATCTCATCAAAGCTTGACAATATCTTGTAAATGCATTATAGTTTTCGAGTTATGCTTCCGTGCTGCCAGCATGTGATTGCAATCATCTTACAGGGTCTGAAGATGTATCTAGGTGTGTTCCTGCTATGGCTATCTGCTTCTGCATCTTCCACCTTCCGTAAACTGGAACTGATCCAAAACTCTGCTGTCCATATCCTAACAGGCACCAAGTCCCATTCACTCATTGTCCCTGTGCTCGCTGACCTGTATTGGATCCCGATCCAGCAGCACCTCTCTTTTTAGGTCGTCATCCTTATTTTCAAATCGCTCCATGGCCTCGCCCTCCCTATCCCTGTAACCGCCTCCAGTCCTACAACCCTCCGAGTTCTCTGCGCTCGGGCCTCTTGTGCATCCCCAATTTTAATCGCTCCGCCAATGACGGCCGTGCCTTCAGCTGCCTGGGTCCCAAGCTCTGGAATTTCCTCCCTAAACCTCGCCACCTTCTGCCTTTCCTCCTTTAAGATGCTCCTTCAAACATGTAGCTCGGCGTCAAATGTTTTTGATAAGCTCCTGTGAGGCGCCTTGGGATGTTTTACTCTGTTAAAGACGCTATATAAATACAAGTTGTTGTGATTAGCGATGCTCCAAGGGAACACTGCGGATAGGTGGGTAGATGGACTGATGGTCTCCTGCCTGGTGATCGTGCTATGTTACTCTAATTCCCGGTGCGGCAAGCAAAGTGACCCCGATGATATGAGCAAGGAGATGCACTTCACGTCAGAAGCTGTTGGACTTAATCATATTACAATAATATTTAATACGCTTCGCTTGTACCATAAAATCATTTATAAATGAATCACAGCCATGAATTGAAAGGATATATCACCTTAAGTGAGATACCAAACCCTTTCCCCTTAACCCTAAACTGCACTGGGATTAATCTGATTGTCAAATAAACATTTATGTTATTGACTCTGCATTTATACTGCAATCAGTTTTCACAATGTTAGTCTGGAGTAAAGACCAGACCTAACGTGTGATGTAAATGAAGAATGATCAGAGAATTAATGAGCAGCCAAGTGCCGCACTTTGCAATATTGGGCAGTGTCACAGCAGTGGGGCTGGCAGGGACATGCTGAGCAAGGCCATTTATCAAACCATGCTGTCCCGCTCTGGGAGCTGGTTACACTGTAATATTAGAGAGGTTCGGGAGGGGGGGTTACAGGGTAATATTGTGGGGGGGGGGTTACAGGGTAATATTGTGGGGGGGGGTTACAGGGTAATATTGTGGAGAGGTTACAGGGTAATATTGTGGGGGAGGGGGGAGTTACAGGGTAATATTGTGGAGAAGTTACAGGGTAATATTGTGGGGGAGGGGGGAGTTACAGGGTAATATTGTGGGGGGGGTTACAGGGTAATATTGTGGGGGGGGAGTTACAGGGTAATATTGTGGGGGGGGTTACAGGGTAATATTGTGGGGGGGGTTACAGGGTAATATTGTGGGGTGGTTACAGGGGAATATTGTGGGGGGGTTACAGGGGAATATTGTGGGGGGGGTTACAGGGTAATATTGTGGGGGGGGGGAGTTACAGGGGAATATTGTGGGGGGGGTTACAGGGTAATATTGTGGGGGGGGGAGTTACAGGGGAATATTGTGGGGGGGGCTACAGGGTAATATTGTGGGGGGGGGAGTTACAGGGGAATATTGTGGGGGGGTTTACAGGGTAATATTGTGGGGGGGGGGAGTTACAGGGGAATATTGTGGGGGGGGGAGTTACAGGGGAATATTGTGGGGGGAGGAGTTACAGGGGAATATTGTGGGGGGGGTTACAGGGTAATATTTTGAGGGGGTTACCGGGGAATATTGTGGGGTGGTTACAGGGTAATATTGTGGGGGGGGTTACAGGGGAATATTGTGGGGGGGTTACAGGGTAATATTTTGAGGGGGTTACAGGGGAATATTGTGGGGGGGGGTGGTTACAGGGTAATATTGTGGGGGGGGTTACAGGGTAATATTGTGGGGGGGGGTTGTTACAGGGTATATTGTGGGGGGGGGTTACAGGGTAATATTGTGGGCGGGTTACAGGGTAATATTGTGGGGGGGTTACAGGGTAATATTGTGGGGGGGGAGTTACAGGGTAATATTGTGGGGGGGGAGTTACAGGGGAATATTGTGGGGGGGTTACAGGGTAATATTGTGGGGGGGGAGTTACAGGGGAATATTGTGGGGTGGTTACAGGGGAATATTGTGGGGGGGGTGGTTACAGGGTAATATTGTGGGGTGGGTTACAGGGGAATATTGTGGGGGGGGGAGTTACAGGGGAATATTGTGGGGTGGTTACAGGGGAATATTGTGGGGGGGGTTACAGGGTAATATTGTGGGGGGGGTTACAGGGGAATATTGTGGGGGGGGTTACAGGGGAATATTGTGGGGGGGGTTACAGGGGAATATTGTGGGGGGGGTTACAGGGTAATATTGTGGGGGGGTTACAGGGGAATATTGTGGGGGGGGTTACAGGGGAATATTGTGGGGGGGTTACAGGGTAATATTGTGGGGGGGTTACAGGGTAATATTGTGGGGGGGGTTACAGGGGAATATTGTGGGGGGGGTTACAGGGTAATATTGTGGGGGGGTTACAGGGGAATATTGTGGGGGGGGTTACAGGGTAATATTGTGGGGGGGTTACAGGGTAATATTGTGGGGGGGTTACCGGGGAATATTGTGGGGGGGTTACCGGGGAATATTGTGGGGGGGGTTACAGGGTAATATTGTGGGGGGGTTACAGGGTAATATTGTGGAGAGGTTGCAGGGTAATATTGTGGGGGGGTTACAGGGTAATATTGTGGGGGGGTTACAGGGGAATATTGTGGGGGGGGGTTACAGGGGAATATTGTGGGGTGGTTACAGGGTAATATTGTGGGGGGGGTTACAGGGTAATATTGTGGAGAGGTTGCAGTGTAATATTGTGGGGGGGGTTACAGGGGAATATTGTGGGGGGGGGTTACAGGGGAATATTGTGGGGGGGGTTACAGGGTAATATTGTGGAGAGGTTGCAGGGTAATATTGTGGGGGGGGTTACAGGGGAATATTGTGGGGTGGTTACAGGGTAATATTGTGGGGGGGTTACAGGGGAATATTGTGGGGGGGGGTTACAGGGGAATATTTTGAGGGGGTTACCGGGGAATATTGTGGGGGGGGGGGTGGTTACAGGGTAATATTGTGGGGGGGGTTACAGGGTAATATTGTGGGGGGGGGTTACAGGGGAATATTGTGGGGGGGTTACAGGGGAATATTGTGGGGCGGTTACAGGGGAATATTGTGGGGGGGTTACAGGGCAATATTGTGGGGGGGGGTTACAGGGGAATATTTTGAGGGGGTTACCGGGGAATATTGTGGGGGGGGGGGTGGTTACAGGGTAATATTGTGGGGGGGGTTACAGGGTAATATTGTGGGGGGGGGTACAGGGGAATATTGTGGGGGGGTTACAGGGGAATATTGTGGGGCGGTTACAGGGGAATATTGTGGGGGGGTTACAGGGCAATATTGTGGGGGGGTTTACAGGAAAATATTGTGGGGGGGTTACAGGGGAATATTGTGGGGGGGTTACAGGGTAATATTGTGGGGGGGGGGTTACAGGGGAATATTGTGGGGGGGGGGTTACAGGGGAATATTGTGGGGGGGTTACAGGGGAATATTGTGGGGGGGTTACAGGAAAATATTGTGGGGGGGTTACAGGGGAATATTGTGGGGGGGTTACAGGGTAATATTGTGGGGGGGGGTTACAGGGGAATATTGTGGGGGGGGGTTACAGGGGAATATTGTGGGGCGGTTACAGGGTAATATTGTGGGGGGGTTACAGGGGAATATTGTGGGGGGGTTACAGGGTAATATTGTGGGGGGGGTTACAGGGTAATATTGTGGGGGGGGTTACAGGGGAATATTGTGGGGGGGTTACAGGGGAATATTGTGGGGTGGTTACAGGGTAATATTGTGGGGGGGGTTACAGGGGAATATTGTGGGGGGGGTTACAGGGGAATATTGTGGGGGGGTTACAGGGTAATATTGTGGGGGGGAAGGTAATATTGTGGGGGGGTTACAGGGGAATATTGTGGGGTGGTAACAGGGGAATATTGTGGGGGGTTACCGGGGAATATTGTGGGGGGGGGGGTTACAGGGGAATATTGTGGGGGGGTTACAGGGGAATATTGTGGGGGGGTTACAGGGTAATATTGTGGGGGGGTTACAGGGGAATATTGTGGGGGGGTTACAGGGGAATATTGTGGGGGGGTTACAGGGGAATATTGTGGGGGGGTTACAGGGGAATATTGTGGTGGGGGTTACAGGAAAATATTGTGGGGGGGGGTTACAGGAAAATATTGTGGCGGGGTTACAGGGTAATATTGTGGGGGGGGGTTACAGGGGAATATTGTGGGGGGGGGTTACAGGAAAATATTGTGGGGGGGGGTTACAGGAAAATATTGTGGGGGGGTTACCGGGTAATATTGTGGGGGGGGGTTACAGGGGAATATTGTGGGGGGGGGTTACAGGGTAATATTGTGGGGGGGTTACAGGGTAATATTGTGGGGGGGGTTACAGGGTAATATTGTGGGGGGGTTACAGGGGAATATTGTGGGGGGGGTTACAGGGGAATATTGTGGGGGGGTTACAGGGGAATATTGTGGGGGGGTTACAGGGTAATATTGTGGGGGGGTTACAGGGTAATATTGTGGGGGGGGGTTACAGGGGAATATTGTGGGGGGGGGTTACAGGGGAATATTGTGGGGGGGGGTTACAGGGTAATATTGTGGGGGGGGGTTACAGGGGAATATTGTGGGGGGGGGGTTACAGGGTAATATTGTGGGGGGGAAGGTAATATTGTGGGGGGAGGGTTACAGGGGAATATTGTTGGGTTACAGGGTGATTTTGTGGAGAATGGGGGGGAATTGCAGATAATATTGGAGGGGACCGAGGGTTTATCCTCTGTTTTGGGGAATTGTGATCAACCTGATGAAGTTTAGACTGATGGGGAAATTTCCTCCACTGACTGTCTCAAGGTTTAAAGTTTTGAAGCAGTTAAATTCTGTTTTTGAAGGTTTTGTTGAGCTTCAGACTGAGGGATCTGATATGCATTTACTCCACGATTATGGCAGTATCCCTTTCCTGGATTACAAGCATTTTGCTGCACGAACATTCTTTCCTGAGGTAAGATATAACCTTATCTTATTCAGCATGTTACATAATGAAACTATGACTGAATGATTTCAGTCCAAGGTTTTTAGTTGTGCATGTGTACCTTACCCTGGGTTTACACTTTGTCCTTGTTTATGCTTTCTCTAGTCAGGAATGGGAGCAGGTGCGCCGAACTTTGTCAGAGATCCGATCGTCACTGCATCTCAGGTACAATTTGTACAGATATCAGCATTCATTGCTTTGGGAAACTATGGCTTAGAATTAGTGTTGGCGATATATGAGCACAATGGGGGTGAGTGGTCATATCATAAAATTATAGAATGGTTACAGCACGGAAGGCCATTCGGCCTGTCGAGCCCGTGCCGGCTCTCTGCAAGAGCACCTCAGCCAGTCCCACTGCCCCACCCTTTCCCCGTAGCGCTGTGATTTTTTTTCCTTCAGATACTTAACTAACTCACTTTTAAAAGATAAAATTGAGTCTGCCTCCGCTACCCTCTCAAGCCGTGTATTCCAGATCCTAACCACTCGCTGTGTGAAAAGGCTTTTCCTCATGTCGCCTTTGGTTCATTTTGTCAATCACTTTAAATCTGTGCCCTCTGGTTCTCGACCCTTCCACCAATGGAAACAGTTTCTCTCGATCTACTCTGTCCAGACCCCTCATGATTTTGAACACCTCGATTAAATCTCCTCTCAATCTTCTCTGCTCCAAGGAGAACAACCCCAGCTTCTCCAGTCTATCCACGTCACTGAAGTCCCTCATCCCTGGAATCATTCTCGTAAATCTTTTCTGCTCCCTCTCTAAGGCCTTCACATCCTTCCTAAAGTGTGGTGTCCAGAATTGGACACAATACACCAATAGGGCCGAACCAGTGTTTTATACAGGTTCATTATAATTTCCACACTTTTGTACTCTGTGAAGCCCAGCATTTCGTAAGCCTTTTTAACCGCTCTTTCAACCTGCCCTGCCACCTCAACAATTTGTGCACACATACCCCCGGGTCTCTCTGTTCTTGCATCTCCTTTAGGATTGTACCATTTAGTTTATATGTCCGCTTTTCATTCTTTCGACCAAAATGCATCAGTTCACACTTTTCTGCGCTAACTTTCATCTGCCACATTTTCGTCGATCAATAAGATCATGGCTGATCTTCTACCTCAACTCCAACTTCCCGCACTATCCACATATCCCTCGATTCCCTTAGTTCCCCAAAATTTATCGATCTCTGTCTTGAATATAGTCAACGACTGAGCATCCACAGTGTCATGTATGTAACCACAATGTAACACCACTGTATTACTGTATACACACAACTTAGATGCACACCTTGACCACAAGGAGTGAACATGTGGGAGACACTCCTTACCTGATCACACAGGTATATAAAGGAAGGTCCCACGCAGGGTCATCACTTCTGGAGTCCTGTAATAAAGAGTTAAGGTCACAGAGTGGCCTTGCCCCTGGAACGTGCCTCGTGTGGTTTCATACTGTAGAGTAAGGACTTTACATTGGTGACGAGAAACGGGAATTCACGACCCACGAGAATGGCCACCGGTAGCACAGAGGAACGGTACTGTGTTGGGGAAGACTGGGACGATTTTGTCGAGAGGCTTCAGCAAAGCTTCGTTACGAAAGAATGGCTGGGGGATGCAGCGGCCAACAAGCGAAGGGCTCATCTCCTGACCAGCTGCGGGCCAAAGACTGACGCGCTCATGAAAGACGTACTGGCACCCGAAAAGCCGTCAGACAAAACCTTTGAAGAACTTAGCAAATTAATCAGGGAGCACCTCAAACCGGCGAGCAGCATACACATGGCTCGACACAGATTCTACACCCACCGACGTTGTGAAGGACAGAGCATACCGGACTTTGTAGCAGACCTCCGGCGTTTGGCCAGCCTCTGTAAGTTCACAGACCTCTGCAGGGGGGAGATGCTCAGGGACTTCTTTATCGAGGGCATCGGTCATGCGGGAATTTTTCGCAAGTTAATTGAGACCAAGGATTTGACCTTGGAAGCGGCGGCATTGATAACTCAAACTTTCATGGCGGGGGAGGAAGAGACGAAAATAATATATGTGCGCAATTCTGCCTCTAACGTGACGATGGATCAGGGAGTCAACATCATCAATGCGATTCAGAGCCCCGCAGGCAGGCAGGGGCAGTCCGACATTTACCAGGCAGCAATAGACCCCAGAGCAGGACCTCAACGGAGACAATGGCAGGCTGAACGGACATTCACACCATCACAGTGGACAATGCGGCCCGGGATGGGGCCATTGACATCCACTAATAGGGTACTTAAGAGCAGTCAAAGGGACAGTCAGCGCAGAATTACTGGCCATAGTCCCTTTGTCCCTAACAGTGGAAACTTTAACTCATGCTGGAGGTGTGGGGGAAAACACTCAGCCAGATCTTGCGGATTCTAACTGTTTGTCTGCAGAAAGTGCAATCTCAGTGGCCATTTAGTTTGAATGTGCAGAAAACCTGCAACCGGACTAATATATGAGGCAGGTGGACCAGAAGAGGGTTCTGTGAGGCAGAATGACTATTGGGGCAAATCGATGGACGCCAAGGTCCAGTGGGTCCATATGGTGAATATTCACAGTTCATACACCAAAACGCCACCAATGATGATGAGGGTTTTGTTGAACGGCATCCCAGTACGCATGGACCTGTACACTGGGGCCAGCCAGTCACTCATGGGCGTTCAGCAATTCGAGACCACTCAAAGCCAGTAGACCCAAATTAGAACGTATTGAGACACAATTACGGACTTACACCAAATAAATCATTCCGGTTCTAGGCAGTGCAATGATGGCTGTCACACACAATGGATTAGTGAACTGGCTGCCACTCTGGATTGTCCTGGGCAATGGTCCCGCACTGTTGGGGAGGAGCTGGTTAGCCGAGATGAACTGGAAATGGGGGGATGTTCACGCAATGTCCTCGGTGGAGCGAAGTTCGTGCTCACAAGTCCTACAACAATTCGAGTCACTATTCTAACCGGGCGTCGGGACATTCAAGGGCACTAAAGTAGTGATACACATCACCCCGGATGCCAGGCCAGTGCACCACAAAGCCAGAGCAGTGCCGTATGTGATGAAGGAAAAAATCGAGAGCGAATTGGACCGGCTGTTGCGAGAGGGCATCATCTCGCCTGTTGCATTCAGCGACTGGGCGAGCCCCATCATTCCCGTTCTAAAAGCGGATGGCTCTGTCAGGATCTGTGGCGACTACAAGGCCACCATCAATCGGGTGTGCCTACAAGACCAATACCCACGCCCAAGTGCGGAGGACCTCTTAGCCATGCTGGCAGGCGGCAAGCTGTTCACCAAGTTGGACTTCACTTCAGCCTATATGACCCAGGAAATGGGCGATGAATCTAAACTACTGACAACCATCACCACGCACAAGGGACTGTTTGCGTATAACAGGTGCCCATTTGGCATTCGATCAGCGGCCGCGATTTTTCAATGAAACATGGAAAGCCTGCTTAAATCCATTCCTGGAACAATCGTATTCCAAGACGACATCCTCATCACGGGTTGAGACACCGAGGAACACTTCCACAACCTGGAAGAGGTGCTACGCCGACTGGACCGGGTAGGCCTGCGACTCAAGAAGTCTAAATGCATGTTTTTAGCTCCTGAGGTTGAGTTTCTGGGCAGGAGGGTTGCTGCAGATGGGATTCGGCCCACCGAATCCAAAACAGAGGCGATTCGCCGAGCACCCAGTCCCTGCAACACATCGGAGCTGCGTTCATTCCTGGGAATGTTGAACTATTTCGGGAACTTTCTGCCGAACTTGAGCACATTGTTGGAGCCGCTACACGTGCTCCTGCGTAAGGGTTGCGATTAGTTTTGGGGAGATTGTCAGGAACGGGCTTTTGATCGGGCGCGAAACCTACTTTGTTCAAACAAGTTGTTGACCCTGTACGACCCCTGTAAACGTTTAGTTCTGACATGTGATGCATCGTTCAATGGGGTTAGGTGCGTGTTGCAGCAGGGCAATGCTGAGGGTCAACTACAACCTGTGGCTTATGCCTCCAGGTCGCTCTCTCAAGCAGAACGGGGATATGGGATGGTCGAGAAGGAAGCGCTTGCATGTGTCTATGGTGTAAAAAAAATGCATCAGTACCTCTTCGGTAGAAAGTTTGCATTAGAGACGGACCACAAGCCACTCACATCCCTGTTGTCAGACAGCAAGGCTGTCAATGCTAACGCATCAGCTCGCATACAGCGATGGGCTCTCACGCTGGCTGCTTATGACTACTCCGTCCGGCACCGGCCCAGCACTGAAAATTGCGCTGACATGCTCAGCAGGCTTCCACTGGCCACCACCGAGGGGGCAGCTGTGCAAAGCGCCGAGATGGTCATGGCTGTCGATGTCTTTGACAGCGCAGGCTCCCCCATCACAGCCCGCCAGATCAAAATCTGGACAAACAGAGATCCCCTCCTATCCCTGATTAAGAAATGTGTCCTGACTGGGGATTGGGCGCCCGCACACGGAGCATGCCCTGAGGAGGTCAGACCGTTCCACAGACGGATGGATGAGCTCTCCATCCAAGCCGACTGCCTACTATGGAGCAGCCGGGTAGTCATGCCTCAGAAGGGCAGGGAGGCATTCATCAGGGAACTCCACAGAGAGCACCCAGGCATTGTGATGATGAAGGCCATTGCCCGGACACACGTTTGGTGGCCTGGAATTAATTCAGACCTAGAACACTGTGTTCGCAGGTGCACGACCTGTGCCCAGCTGGGTAATACCCCCAGGGAGGCCCCGCTCAGCCCGTGGCCCTGGCTCACCAAGCCATGGTCACGCATTCACTTTGACTACACGGGCCCGTTCATGGGGAAGATGTTCCTCATTGTAGTAAATGCGTCCTCGAAATGGATCGAGTGCATCATCCTGAATTCATGCACGTCATCCATCACCGTGGAAAGCCTACGTGCGATCTTTGCATCCCATGGCTTGCCGGACATCCTGGTTAATGATAATGGCCTGTGTTTCATGAGTTATGAATTCCGGGAGTTTATGTCGGGCAATGGCATCAACCACGTCAGGACTGCGCCGTTCAAGCCGGCCTCCAATGGCCAGGCGGAACGGGCAGTCCAAATCATTAAGCAAGGTATGCTCAGAATTCCAGGACCCTCCCTACAATGCTGCCTATCGTGCCTCCTGCTGGCCTATAGATCCTGACCGCACTTGCTCACGGGGGTTCCGCCCACAGAGCTACTCATGAAACGGACACTCAAAACTCGGTTGTCCCTCATTCACCCAGTCCTGACCGACATAGTTGAGGGCAAGTGCAAGTCACAAAACGAGTACCATGACCGTAATTCGAGGGGGAGATGTATAGAAATAAATGATCCTGTATTTGTCCTCAATCACGCCATGGGGCCCAAATGGCTTGAGGGTACTATAATAGACAAAGAGGGGAATATGGTCATCATGGTAAAACTCAACAATGGCCAGAAATGCCGTAAGCATCTGGACCAAGTAAAAAAAAGGTTCAGCATGAATACGGAGGAACCTGAAGAAGACCATGAGATGGAGCTCACCACACCGCCAGTGAACGAGCAACAAGAGCAATCAGAAGAATGCACAGTCCCTGCGGTCAGCCCAGACAGGCCAGAATCACCACAGGTGACAGACACTCACGTCAGTGTCCAACAACCAGAGCCCCAACTGCGGCGCTCCACGAGGGAGCGTAGACTACTTGAAAGACTAAACCTATGATCCTAGTAAGACTTTGCGGGGGGGGGGGGGGGGGGAGAGAGTGTCATGTATGTAACTACAATGTAACACCACTGTATCACTGTATACACTCAACTTAGATACACACCTTGACCACAGGGGTGAACTTGTGAGAGACACTCCTTACCTGATCACACAGGTATAAAAAGGGAGGTCCCACGCAGGGTCATCACTTCTGGAGTCCTGTAATAAAGAGTTGAGGTCACAGAGTGGCCTTGTCCCCGGAATGTGCCTCGTGTGGTTTCATGCTGTAGAGGAAGGACGTTACACACAGCTCTCCGTGGTAAAGAATTACAAAGATTCACAACTCTGCCATGTGTCTGCCCATTCCACCAGCCTGTCTATGTCATTCTGAAGCCGACCCCTCTCCTCCTCATTGTTCACTATACTTTCAAGTTTTGTGTCATCTGTAAATTTTTACGTTGTGTCCTGTACACCTACGTCCAAGTCATTAATATATGTCAAGAAAAGCAGTGGTCCTAGAACCGACTCCTGGGGAACACCACTGTATACCTTCCTCCAGTCCCAAAAACAACTGTTCACCACTACTCTCTGTCTCCTGTCACTGAGCCAATTTTGTATCCAGGCTGCCCCACTATCCCTTTTATTCCTCCTATATGGCTCAGAGACGTGGACCATATACAGTAGACACTTCAAAGCGCTGGAGAAGTACCACCAGCGCTGCCTCCACAATATCCTGCAAATTCACTGGGTGGATAGACACACCTACGTCAGTGTTCTCGATCAGGCCAACATCCCCAGCATCGAAGCATTGACCACACTCGACCAGCTCCGTTGGGCGGGCCACATCGTTCGCATGCCTGATACGAGACTCCCAAAGCAAGCACTCTACTCGGAACTTCGACACGGCAAGCGAGCCCCAGGTGGGCAGAGGAAACCCTCAAAGCCTCCTTGATAAAGTGCAACATCCCCACTGACGCCTGGGAATCCCTGGCCCAAGGCCACCCTAAGTGGAGGAACATAAGAAAATAAGAACATAAGAAATATGTGCAGGAGTAGGCCACCTGGCCCCTCGAGACTGCTCCGCTATTCAGTAAGATCATGGCTGATCTGATCATGGACTCAGCTCCACTTCCCTGCCCACTACCCATAACCCTTGACTCCCTTATCGCTCAAAAATCTGTCGATCTCCGCCTTAAATATATTCAATGACCCAGCCTCCATAGCTCTCTGGGGCAGAGAATTCCACAGATTTACAACCCTCAGAGAGAAGAAATTTCTCCTCATCTCAGTTTTAAATGGGCGGCCTCTTATTCTGAGACTATGGGCCCAAGTTTCCGCCCTCTGTAAAAACAGCGCACCTCCATAAGGTGCGGCAACTTTCAGGAATAAAAAGGGCGCCGAAAACTTACCTTGTGATTCTGTGAGCTCCTCAGGACATCTTCGTGCTTGGCGTGGCACAGCACAAGGGGTCAGGGGTGGAGCCAGGTTCCGGCGCTGAAAACAGTGCCGGGACATCTGTACATGCGGGCTAGAGCGTGTGCACTAGTGCAGGAGCTCCTCACCCTCGAGGCTGCGTGGGAAGGGCTCGAAGCACGCCGCCCAAGCCCTGGCCGAATGGGCTCCCCGGGCAACAAAGATCGGGACTCGGGCCTCCCTCCCGTTCAGCCCCCCCCTCCCCTTCAGCCCTCCCCCTTCCCATTCAGCTCCTTCCCTCCAGTTCAGCCCTTCCCCCTCCTCCTTGGACATTTAGAGACCGCATGGATGAACTACAACAATTGTACATTCCTGTCTGGCATAGAAATAAAAAGGGGAAGGTGGCTCAACCGTGGCTATCAAGGGAAATCGGGGATAGTATTAAAGCCAAGGAAGTGGCATACAAATTGGCCAGAAATAGCAGCGAACCTGGGGACTGGGAGAAATTTAGAACTCAGCAGAGGAGGACAAAGGGTTTGATTAGGGCAGGGAAAATGGAGTATGAGAAGAAGCTTGCAGGGAACATTAAGACGGATTGCAAAAGTTTCTATAGATATGTAAAGAGAAAAAGGTTAGTAAAGACAAACGTAGGTCCCCTGCAGTCAGAATCAGGGAAAGTCATAACGGGGAACAAAGAAATGGCGGACCAATTGAACAAGTACTTTGGTTCGGTATTCACGAAGGAGGACACGAACAACCTTCCGGTTATAAAAGGGGTCGGGGGGTCTAGTAAGGAGGAGGAACTGAGGGAAATCCTTATTAGCCGGGAAATTGTGTTGGGAAAATTGATGGGATTGAAGGCCGATAAATCCCCAGGGCCTGATGGACTGCATCCCAGAGTACTTAAGGAGGTGGCCTTGGAAATAGTGGATGCGTTGACAGTCATTTTCCAACATTCCATTGACTCTGGATCAGTTCCTATAGAGTGGAGGGTAGCCAATGTAACCCCACTTTTTAAAAAAGGAGGGAGAGAGAAAACAGGGAATTATAGACCGGTCAGCCTGACATCGGTAGTGGGTAAAATGATGGAATCAATTATTAAGGATGTCATAGCAGTGCATTTGGAAAGAGGTGACATGATAGGTCCAAGTCAGCATGGATTTGTGAAAGGGAAATCATGCTTGACAAATCTTCTGGAATTTTTTGAGGATGTTTCCAGTAGAGTGGATAAGGGAGAACCAGTTGATGTGGTATATTTGGACTTTCAGAAGGCGTTTGACAAGGTCCCACACAAGAGATTGATGTGCAAAGTTAGAGCACATGGGATTGGGGGTAGTGTACTGACATGGATTGAGAACTGGTTGTCAGACAGGAAGCAAAGAGTAGGAGTAAATGGGGACTTTTCAGAATGGCAGGCAGTGACTAGTGGGGTACCGCAAGGTTCTGTGCTGGGGCCCCAGCTGTTTACACTGTACATTAATGATTTAGATGAGGGGATTAAATGTAGTATCTCCAAATTTGCGGATGACACTAAGTTGGGTGGCAGTGTGAGCTGCGAGGAGGATGCTGTGAGGCTGCAGAGCGACTTGGATAGGTTAGGTGAGTGGGCAAATGCATGGCAGATGAAGTATAATGTGGATAAATGTGAGGTTATCCACTTTGGTGGTAAAAACAGAGAGACAGACTATTATCTGAATGGTGACAGATTAGGAAAAGGGGAGGTGCAAAGAGACCTGGGTGTCATGGTACATCAGTCATTGAAGGTTGGCATGCAGGTGCAGCAGGCGGTTAAGAAAGCAAATGGCATGTTGGCCTTCATAGCAAGGGGATTTGAGTACGGGGCAGGGAGGTGTTGCTACAGTTGTACAGGGCATTGGTGAGGCCACACCTGGAGTATTGTGTACAGTTTTGGTCTCCTAACCTGAGGAAGGACATTCTTGCTATTGAGGGAGTGCAGCAAAGGTTCACCAGACTGATTCCCGGGATGGCGGGACTGACCTATCAAGAAAGACTGGATCAACTGGGCTTGTATTCACTGGAGTTCAGAGAATGAGAGGGGACCTCATAGAATCATTTAAAATTCTGACGGGGTTAGACAGGTTAGATGCAGGAAGAATGTTCCCAATGTTAGGGAAGTCCAGAACCAGAGGTCACAGTCTAAGGATAAGGGGTAAGCCATTTAGGACCGAGATGCGGAGGAACTTCTTCACCCAGAGAGTGGTGAACCTGTGGAATTCTCTACCACAGAAAGTTGTTGAGGCCAATTCACTAAATATATTCAAAAAGGAGTTAGATGAAGTCCTTACTGCTAGGGGGATCAAGGGGTATGGCGAGAAAGCAGGAATGGGGTGCAGGCTAGAAGGGCCTAATGTCCTACTCCTGCACCTATTTTCTATGTTTCTATGTTTCCTCTCCCCCCTCCCGCTCTCTGCCCCCTCCCTCCCCCTTCCTCGATGCCCTCCCTCACCCCCTCCCTCACCCCCCTCCCTCACCCCTCTTCTCCCCCTCCCCCTCCCCTCCCCTCCACCCTCCCCCTCCCTTTACCCCCCCTCCCTCCCCTCTATCCCCTCCCTCCTCCCTCCCATTCAGCCCCCCCCCGTTCAGCCCCCCCACTCCCGTTCAACACCCCCCTCTCTCCCGTTCAGCTCTCCCCCCTCCCTCCCCCTCCTCTCTCCCGTCCATCTTTCCCCTCCTCTCCCCCTCCCTTCCCCTCCTCTTCCCCCTCCCTCTCCCCCTCCCTCTCCTCCCTCCCTTTCCCTCCCTTTCCTCCCTCCCTTTCCCTCCATCTGCCCCCTCCCTTTCCCTCCCTCCCCCCTCCTCCCCCTCCCCCCCTCTCTCCCTTTCCTCTCCCCTCCTCCTCCCCTTGCTGTCAGAAACACACAGACACTGACAGAGACAGAGAGAGAGAGACACTGACAGAGACAGAGAGACACACACTGGGGCGGTGGGGGGGAGGGGGGGGGTACCCGTCCCAACACGCTGTTGGGAGCGCCCGGTGAATAGAAACGTAATTCTTTATTTATTGATTGATTTTTTTTTTTTGGTGATTTATTGATATATTTATTATTTATTATTGATGATGACTCTTTATTTATAAAAGTGGAGTGTTTAATGTTTGTAAACCACCCTCCCCACCCCCCCTCCCTCGTTCCCTACGCCTGATTTCTAAGTGTAGGCAAGGTTTTTCTGAGCATACAAAAATCTACACTTACTCCATTCTAAGTTACTTTGGAGTAAGTTTTCGCTGCCTAAACTTGCAAAACAGGCGTAAGTGGCTGGACACGCCCCTTTTGAAAAAAAAAAATCTGTTCTAAAATGTAACTATTCTAACTCACTACACTGGAGCAAACTAAATGCCAAGAACTGCAATTTCTAAGATGCTCCATTCTAAACTAGTTGCTCAAAAAAATAGGAGCAACTCAGGCCGAAACTTGAGCCTGATGTCCCCTAGTTTTAGTTTCCCCTATGAGTGGAAATATCCTCTCTGCATCCACCTTGTCGAGCCCCCTCATTATCTTATGTTTCAATAAGATCATCTCTCATTCCACTGAACTCCAATGATTATAGGCCCAACCTACTCAACCTATCTTCATAAGTCAATCCCCTCATCTCTGGAATCAACCTAGTGAACCTTCTCTGAACAGCCTCCAATACAAGTATATCCTTCCTTAAACACGGAGACCAAAACTGTACGCAGTACTCCAGGTGTGGCCTCACCAATACCCTGTACAGTTGTAGCAGGACTTCTCTGCTTTTATACTCTATCCCCCTTGCAATAAAGGCCAACATTCCATTTGCCTTCCTGATCACTTGCTGCACCTGCATACTAACTTTTTGTGTTTCATGCACCAGGTCCCCCAGGTCCCGCTGTACTGCAGCAATTTGTAATTTTTCTCTATTTAAATTATAATTTGCTTTTCTATTATTTCTGCCAAAGTGGATAACCTCACATTTCCCCACATAATACTCCATCTGCCAAATTTTTGCCCACTCTCTTAGCCTGTCTATATCCCTTTGCAGATTTTTTGTATCCTCCTTTCCCACCCAACTTTGCATCATCAGAAAACTTGGCTACATTACACTCTGTCCCTTCATCCAAGTCATTAATATAGATTGTAAATAGTTGAGGCCCCAGCACTGATCCCTGCAGCACCCCACTAGTTACTGTTTGCCAACCAGAAAATGACCCATTTATCCCGACTCTCTGTTTTCTGTTAGTTAGCCAATCCTCTATCCATGCTAATATATTGCCCCCAAACCAGTGAACTTTCATCTTGTGCAGTAACCTTTATGTGGCACCTTATCGAATGCCTTCTGGAAATCCAAATACACCACATCCACTTGTTCCCCCTTAGCCATCCTGCTCGTTACATCCTCAAAGAATTCCAGCAAATTTGTCAAACATGATTTTCCTTTCATAAAACCAGAGCATCCGGGAGGGCGCTGACACCTCGAGTCTTCTCGCCGAGAGCATGCGAAAATCATCGCAGGCAACGGAAGGAGCGTGCGGCAAACCAGACTCCCCACCCACCCTTTCCTTAAACTACTGTCTGTCCCACCTGTGACAGAGACTGTAATTCCCACATTGGACTGTACAGTCACCTGAGAACTCACTTTTAGAGTGCCAATGATGATGATATTCCATGGGCTTCAATTTTGCTGCAGGCCTATTATGTGGCAATTTGTCGAACACCTTTTGGAAATCCATGCACACTACGTCAACCACATTACCCTCATCAACCCTCTGTTACCTCATCAAAAAACTCGATCAAGCTGGTTAAACATAATTTGCCTTTAACAAATCCATGCTGGCTTTCCTTCATTAATCCACCCCTATCCAAGTCCCTGATTACTGTATCTAAAAACTTTCCCACTGCTGAGGTTAAACTGATCGGCCTATAGTTGCTGGGTTTATCTTTACTCCCTTTTTGAACAAGGGTGTAACATTTACAATTCTCTAGTCCTCTGGCACCAACCCCGTACCTATGGAGGATTGGAATAATACGGCCAGTACCTCCGCGATTTCTGCCCTCAATTCCTTCAGCCTCCTAGGATGCATCTCATCTGCTTTTGGTGATTTATCTACTTTAAGAACAGCCAGCTTTTCTAATACCTCTTATTTATCAATTTTTATCCTATCAAGTATCACCACTAGCTCCTCCATCACTATGTCTATGGCAGCATCCTCTTCCTTGGTGAAGACAGATGCAAAATACCCATTTAGTACCTCAGCCATACCCTTTGCCTCCGCGTATAGGTCTCCTTTTTGGTCCTAATTGACCTACCTTTTTACTATTTATATGCCTTTAGAAGACTTTTGGAAAGATTACCTGGTCCTGGATGGTAGCGCTGTAAATGTGGTGGAGAGTAGATTGGGTGGTAGCAAATATGCCGTCCCTGTTACACTCCGCCCAATGTCGTTTTTCACTTCGGTCAAAGAAAAGTCGAATTTCTCCCTGGTTTAATGTTTATCCATTGTGAGATCCCTCTGTCCATTATTTTATCGAAGGCGGTAACCCATCTTGAATATGCATGTTAAAGCCTGCACAGGACACAGGAAGATGGTTCAAGCAGAGACCATTTCTCTGCTGATATCACCAACATGAATTTCTCAGCTTGTGTGTTGGTTAATCTGCATGGGTTTTTATTGAGATTATTGTCATCACTAAACCACAATGATGAAAGATCTAGCCCAATCAATTAGAGCTCATTGAGTTTATATATGTGCAAGAATGGATTTTAAATGTAAATTTTTCTGTTTCCTTTCATTTCGAGATGATCATTGTAACATAATTTCAGAACGATATTTCATAATTTCTCCTTTTATACTGATATTGCCTGATCCACTAACATAGATTCATCTGCAGAATTCACCACTGTAAACAGAGTTTTTGTACAAGTTGTTTCTCATTACTGTTTCACTTGAAGCACGCACCTGGCAAAGACAGTCCGGACGATGGATTCAACGTCTTGTACAACTTCATGAGTAATGAAGAGTTTCTTGTGAATTTAATACACATTCTGGAGCAACAAAAGGATTTCTCCATTAAAGACCGGTTAGTTTTCAGTGATATCTTTGTTGGTACATTGCTTTTTAAAATGGTTGGGCTTTCCTTAGTTTCCCAACAGTTGATAAGAACATAAGAAATAGGAGCAGGAGTAGGCCATACGGCCCCTCGAGCCTGCTCCACCATTTAATACGATCATGGCTGATCTGACCATCGAATGATGTTGTCAGTGACAATATCGTGTTGCTGTCAGATTTGTGGAGAAAGTTTAACTGGAGCAGAACCGAGTTTTTGTATCAGAATAATCAGTAATCGCCCCCTTTCCACTGGGTAGGAGATCTTTCAATTCATATGGGGCTTTGGGAGGAAGGGGTTACCAAGTAGAACCATTATTTCTGGGAAGGAAGGGTTATTGGCCATAGGGGCAGATATGGTGATTGTGGGCAGGTCATTGGGATGACTGCATTGTGCTCACTTCCAAGATTTGTCCTGATTACAACAACTTTCATTGATAAAAGATGAAATAGAATTGCTGATTGTCAATACCCCAAAAATGTCCTTTTAATAAACTTCTGTTTGGGTAGGAACAGCAATAGGCCATTGGGCCCCTTGAGCCAGTTCTGCCATTCTGTGATTCAATGCGTCAATTAGCTCATGGCTGATCTGTACCTCAGACCCACCTTGCTCCATATCCCTTGATGCCCTTACCCAACAAAAATCTATCGATCTCGGGCTTGAAAGCTCCAATCGACCCCCAGCACCCACAGCCATTCCAGAATTCCTCTGCCCTTTGTGTGAAGAAGTGCTTCCTGATTTCACTCCTGAACGGCCTGGCTCTAATTTTATGATTATATCCCTTGTTCTGGATTTCCCCACCAGAGGAAACCATTTCTCTGTATCTACCCTATCAAATCCTTTTATCATTTTAAATATCTCAATTAGATTAACTTCAATCTTCTAAACTTGAGGGAATACAAACCAGGTTTATGTAAACTGTTCTTTTAACTTAACTCAACTCTGGTATCTTGTATCTTCTCTGGGACAAGACTCCACTCATGTGTTGGTATTCAAGAATGATTAAAAATTGGGCTGGACTCTTTGCTTTTGGAATGCTATCCAAACACCATTGCCCAAACTCTTAGATGCCGTTGTGAAAATCCCAACTGTTTGTCATTAACAGGTGTAGGTTTGCTTCGTTCCTTACCATCGCATTCCACAGTAACTTGGTCTACCTGACCCGTGTACTGGATCATCTCCTCAATGACTTGATGGATCGATCGACCGCCCAGCCAAAGCTGCTGCTACGTGGCACAGAGACGGTGGTGGAGAAATTGTTGACAAACTGGGTGTCCCTGTGCATGTACGGCTTTCTGAGGGTAAGGACCGTGTTCACATTGTGGTGTACTATCATGGTGAAGTATGTGTGATCATTGTAATTATGGCTGTTGTATCATTTCTTCTTGCAAACCAGTTTTCAAATCATTTTGCTTTATTTTTTCATTCTCGGTTTGTGGACTGCAATTATTGTCCCTCCCAAGTTGCCCTGAGAAGATAGTGGGCTACCGCCTTGAACCGCTGGTTTGATATAACTCAGCGGCTTGCTACACCACTTCAGAGAGTTGGTGTGAGACTGGAGTCACGCATTGGCCGAACACTCAGGGCAGCAGGTTTCCTTCCCGAACGGACTTCAGTGAACCAGTTGGGTTTTTACAACACTCCGTCAGCTTGATGCTCACTTTTACTGACAGCAGTTATTTATTCCCAGATTCTTTGAAAAACGGAATTAAAATTCTCAACTGTTGCAGTGGGATTTCAACTCCTATTCGCTGAATTATTGGTCCAGAAACAAAACCATGACACCACCATTGTTCAATTTATTAAAAACTGTTCATGTTGGAGAAAAAGAATGTGTTCTGATGACTTTGCGGTAAATGTATCGGCAGATGTGGTTCTGAGCCGAATATTCCAGGAAGGTCATGGGTATTGAGCTTTACCGAGTAACAACGCCCCAGGGCCCAGTCTTTGCTGACTGAGTTGCTCTCGGTTGAGGTCACAACAGAAATGCTATAGTTTGCCTCAAACCTCTGTGTTAGGGGGAAGTTAAAAAAAGAAACAGTCAGCATTTCTGGACTTAATTGTTAAAATTCCTCTTAAAACTTTTAACTCAAATTCACAGCAGAGAGACAGTTTCCATCTGCAGACTTCTATAAACTGAAATCTGTACTTTATGCATTCTGAGAACTGGATGTAGCTGCAGGAGGAAGAGCTGTCCTTTAACTATAGTATCAGAGGCCAGTGAGCTGCCCATCGCTCTCTCGTACCTACCAGTAAACTGGCAGACTTCTGGAGCAAACAATCTTTCGCAGTCTTCCCAAAGTGCAGATTATGGGCACAACTTTCAACTTTGCTGGGGATGTAAAATGTACGATATGATCTCAAAAGAAAGGCAAATTGGGCAGAGGATATAACGGGAGGCTGATCTGATATCATTGCTTTACTTCCTCCCCCACCGCCCCAACGTTGAAAGTTCCGCACTATTTGTGGGTGCCTAGATAGTCATAGCCGCTGCATGAAGTCCAAGTGTCAATCTCATAAATTGATCCAAATTGTACTAAGGATATTGGAGGCAAGTCAGAAAATCATGGGTTCAAGTCTCACTCCAAAAACTTGAGCACATCATCCCGGTTGACTCTTCAGTGCAGGAAGTGCTATAGTCATCTTTTGGATGGACATACTGCGGGAGTGCTGCACTGTCGGAGGGTCAGTACTGAGGGAGCGCTACATTGTTGGAGGGGCAGTACTGAGGGAGCGCTGCACTGTCGGAGGGGCAGTACTGAGGGAGCGCCGTACTGAGGAAGTGCAGCACTGTTGGAGAGTCAGTACTGAGGGATTGTTGGAGGGGTAGTACTGAGGGAGCGCTGCACTATTTGAGGGACAGTACTGAGGGAATGCTGTACTGTCAGAGGGGCAGTACTGAGGGAGCGCCGCACTGTCGGAGGGGCAGTACTGAGGGGGCGCTGCACTGTCGGAGGGGCAGTACTGTGGGGGCGCTGCACTGTTGGAGGGGCAGTACTGAGGGAGCGCCACACTGTCGGAGGGGCAGTACTGAGGGGGCGCTGCACTGTCGGAGGGGCAGTACTGAGGGAGCGCCACACTGTCGGAGGGGCAGTACTGAGGGGGCGCTGCACTGTTGGAGGGGCAGTACTGAGGGAGCGCCACACTGTCGGAGGGGCAGTATCGGGGGGGTGCTTCACTGTCTTCCACATGAGATGTTAAACCGAGCCCCCATCTACCCTCTCAAGTGGAAGTAAACGATCCCATGGCATTATTCAAAGAAGGAAATCTCCCTGGTGTCCTGGCCAATATTTATTCCACAACCAACATCACTAAAACAGATTAAATGGTCACTATCACATTGCCGTTTGTGTGATCTTGCTATGTACAAATTGGCTGCCGCGTTTCCCACATTACACCAGTGACTACACTTCAAAAAGTACTTCATTGGGCTGTAGGAACCAACAGCATAGGTAGAACTAGGAATGATGTTCTGCTGGGGGAGTTTGAGGAGCTCGGGACCAAATTCAAATGCAGAACGTTAAAGGTAATCATCCACGGATTGTTACTTGAGCCACGTGCCAATTGGCATAGGGATAAGCAGACTAGAAGGTTAAATGTGTGGCTGTAAGCATGGTGTGGGAGGCAGGGGTTTTACTTCATGGGACACTGACACCAGTACTGGGGAAAGAGGGAGCTGTTCTGTTGGGACGGGCTCCACTTAAACCGGGCTGGAACCAGTGTTCTGGCAAATCGAATAATTGGGGCAGTAGACAGGGCTTTAGATTAAAGGGGGTGGGGGGGGGGGGAGGAGGATGGTGGGAGGAATCAGGAAAGGGTAAATTCAAAAGCAGCAAAGGAAATGTCAAGGCTGTAGAGCAGTGTGGTGATCTGGGTAAAGATAAGCAGAGTGGGCCAGGAAGGGACAGAAAGATTAATAAAGGTAATAGGGCATCAGTGACTAAAGTGACATCAGGTTAAAAATAGAAAAATGTTAAACTACTGGTACTATATCTGAATGCTAAAGCATTCACAACAGAACAGATATAAATAAATGGGTTTGAATTAATATCCATTACAGAGTTGTGGTTGCAGAGTGACTGAGGTTGGGAATGAAATATTCCCGGATATTTGACTTTTAGAAGAAACAGGCAGAATGGAAAAGGAGGAGTGTGTGTGTGTAAATAAAGGATGGGATAAAGACAGGAGAGATAAAGGATCTTGGCTCGGAAATACAAAATGTAGAATCAGTTTGGGTGGAGCTAAGAAACAACAAGGAGCAGAAAACACGAGTGTGAGTAGTCTCTTGGCCCCCTAACAGTAGTTGTAGTGTTGGGCAGAGTATAACTCAGGAAATTAAGAGATGCATGTAACAGGGGTAATACAGTAATCATGGGGGACTTCAACTTTCATTTGACTGGGCAAACCAAATTTGCAGAAATAGTGCAGAGGCAGAGTTCATAGAATGAATCAAGATAGTTTTCTGGATCAGTTTGTCGAGGAACCTGTTTAATTGATTACTTTAGATCTAGTACAATGATGCAGGATGAATTAATAGCCTTGTAGTAATGGAGCCTCTGGGGAGCAGTGATCATAATATGATAGAATTTTATGTTGAGTTTGAGAGTGATTTAGTTAAATCCAAAACTAGGGTCCTAAACCTGAACAAAGTAAACTACATGGGGAGGAGAGATGAGTTAGCAAAGGTAGATTAAAAGATATGACAGTAGAAAAACAATGGCAAACATTTAAAGAAATAATTCATAATTCGCAACGAGTATACATTCCCTTAAGAAATAAAAACACCATGGGAAAAATGGTCCACCCGTTGCTAACAAGAGAAATTAAAGATAGTATTAGATTAAAGAGGCTTATAATGTTGCCAAAAGGAGCAGTAAGCCTGAGGATTGGGAGGATTTTAGAATTCAGCAAAGGAGGACCAAGAAATTGATCAAGAAACGGAAAATAGAATATGAGAGTAAACTAGCGAGACATAAAAACAGATTGTAAAAGCTTCTGTAGGTATGTATAAAGGAAAAGATTAGCAAAAGTAAATGTGGGTCCCTTACAGGCTGAGACAGGAGAAATTATAACGGGGAGTAAGGAAATGGCAGAGAAATTAAACAAATACTTTGTGCCTGCCTTCATGGTAGAAGACGCAAAAAACATTCCGGAAATAATGAAGAACCAAGGGTCTGGTGAGAATGAAGAACTGAAAGAAATTAGTATTAGTAAGGAAATAGTACTGGAGAAATTACTGGGACTGAAAGCCAATAAATCCCTTAGACCTGATGGCCTACATCCTAGGGTTTTAAAAAAGGTGGCTATAGAGATAGCGGATGCATTGTTTGTCATCTTCCAAAATTCCATAGATTCTAGAACGGTTCCCGCAGATTGGAAGGCAGCCCCACTATTTAAGAAAGGAGGGAGAGAGAAAACGGGGAACTACAGATCAGAGAGCTGTGTAAGCTGAGTCATTGAATATATTCAAGGCTGAGTTAGAAAGATTCTTGAACTACAGGGAAGTCATGGGTTATGGGGAACAGACAGGAAACTGGAGTTCAGGCCAGGATCAGATCAGCCATGATCTTATTGAATGGCGGAGCAGGCTCAAGGGGCCTTATGACCTACTTCTATTCGTATTTCTTATGTTCTCATGTTCTTAAAAATATTTAAGTACAAGAGTAAAGACGTCTTCCTGCAATTATATAGGGCCCTGGTGAGACCACACCTGGAGTATTGTGCACAGTTTTGGTTTCCTTACCTATTGCCATAGAGGGAGTGCAACAAAGGTTCACCAGACTGATTTCTGGGATGGGGGGATTGTCCTATGAGGAGAGATTGAGCAGACTAGGCCTATATTCTCTAGAGTTTAGAAGAATGAGAGGTGATCTCATTGAAACATACAACATTCTTACCGGGATTGACAGGGTAGATGCAGGGAGGATGTTTCCCCCGGGCTGGGAAGTCTAGAACCAGGGGTCATAGTCTCAGAATAAGGGGTCAGCCATTTAGGACTGAGATGAGGAGCAATTTCTTCACTCAGAGGATGGCGAATCTTTGGAATTCTCTGCCCCAGAGGGCTGTGGAGGCTCAGTCGTTGAGTATATTCAAGACAGAGTTTGATATATTTTTGGATAAGGGAATCAAGGGATATGGGGATCGGGCGGGAAGGTGGAGTTAATTTAGAAGTTCAGCCATGATCTAAATTGAATGGCGGACCAGGTTCGAAGGACTGAATGGCCAACTTCTGCTTCTATTTCCTACATTCTTATGAAAGCGATTTGTGACATGGTGGTTGTGAAAGATGTGAGGGAAATGGAAGTTATTCTGTTGCTTTGATAACTGGGTTTCACAAAAGGGCTGATATGTTTTCCGTTCTTTCATGAGAGGTGGTGTCCTTCCATTTGCAGGAATCTGTTGGAGAGCCGTTATTTAAGCTTGTGTTGGCAATAAAGCAGCGGATTAACCTGGGACCTGTGGATGCAATCAGTGGTAAAGCATTGTACACGCTAAACGAAGACTGGCTTTTATGGCAGGTTACTGACTTTAAAACTCTGGTACGTGCAACCTTAATCGCGGCAGAAAACGCATCTGCAGATGTTAATTAACCGCCATTAATCACAAAATGATGGAGCTCTTCTCTGCTACTAAACTGAGGATTTACAATCCTGGTCCATATGCAATGTTACAGTAACAAGATTTCATTTTTAGTGTATTTGCCTTCTTTATTTTGATGAAACCATTATTAGAGCAGAATTAATGAAAAAACTCCAGTAAATGATATTATCCATCTGTTCACAATGTTTTAACATGTTGTCGTAATATTGCAACAAGCTAGATCCTCTCAGTAGCTAATGGAGAACCATGATTGTTCCCTTTTTTTGAACTTGCTGAGGTTGCCTGGAAATTGAGATATTGGTGTCGGCCTGTGTTTAAAATGCAAAGTTTTAAATATTTTATCTGTTCACAAAATGTTGAGGTGAACAAGTAAAATTTCAAACAGGCTCCAATCGTGCAGTCGTCTAAATAATATATTCAACCTCTGTCAACTTTCCCATTATAAATTCCTATGTCCACATTTATATCATCATCATACGCTGTCCCTCGAAGCGAGGGTGACTTGCTTCCATGCCAAAAAGGGATGAGTTCCCAGGTGTTTCAATGAAGGACCTAATATTCCAGATCCAGAACTACATTGTGAAGGGTGGAAGATGCCTGTGTGTGGATTTTTTTAACGTGTGGTGGCTGTTGCAGGTCTTAGTCCAGTGACAAGGATTACCGAAGACTAACTGGAGGCCAGCTCTGCTGCACAGACCGAGCGCACACACATATCGCAGTGTGGGCTGCACCATGCTGCCCCTGGGCCCTCGCCTCTTCTGGGCCCCAGACTCACGCCTCTCCTGGGGCCCGGTCACTTCCCTCTATGGACTCTTACCGCTCCTTCGCCCCTCCTGCTGTGCCTGCCCGCACTGCAATCAGCGACCTGGCTTCGCAGCCATCGCCCTCCTGCAGCAGCACGCACTGCTCCCTGCAGTGGTATGCCACCCCACGCTGCTCCCTCCAATGACCCCGGCCTGCTGATGGTCTTGCAGGACGGGACCACGCCGGTTTCCAGACCGGGCCACTGCACGCTGCTCCCTCCAACCCTATAATTGTTCTTGTATTACTTGTTCAGGTCTGTATTGTGTTGATGCTGTTGTCCTGCCCTCAGCGCCAGGCGGAACCGTCGATTTAAAGGCGGCAGGCTGCAATTACACTCTCCCGCCAATGGGGGCGTTGTAGTGCCACCACTTGTGAATGACAGAAATTCAGCCCCATTAATCTGATTTTGATGCAATCAGCAGTAAAGTTTGAGGCAGGAATGTTAGCTTGGGCACTGGGAGCATGCTCCTGTTCTGCTGACAATCTAGTATATCAACACGTCCTTTACCAAGACAACCTAGAAGGTTACTGAGCACCCATGGGGTTAGTGAGTGAACCACCTTCAGCTTTCCCAAACTGACTGAGAGATGGAGGGAGAGACAGAGACATGCACCTACAGAGAAAATGGGGAGAGGTACATGGGGAGAGGCAGAGGGGAGGAGAATTTGCAGAAAGAATGAAAAAGGCAGTGTGAGGCATAAAGAGACGATAGCAAGAGTACCTTCCAGAGAGGGGAGAGGGCAGGTGGTGCTACTGACCTGTTCCCCACATGCATCATCACCCTCAGGAGAATGGGGGAAGAGCTTTGCGTGATGTCAGCTCTTAGGTGGAGGTGAAAGATCCCATTGTACTAATTGAAGAGCAAGTGAGTTCTCCCAGTGTCCTGGCCAATATTTATCCCGCAACCAACATCACTAAAACAGATTATCTGGTCATTTATCTCATCGCTGTTTGTGGGAGCTTGCTTTGCGTAAATTGGCTGCTGTATTTCCGACATTACAACAGTGACTACTCTTCAAAAAGTGTTTTATTGGTTGTAAAGCACTTTCGACGTCCTGAAGGTTGTGAAAGGTGCTGTATAAATTAAGTTTTTGCGTTCTGAACATTGACTTCAGTAGGTCAATAAGAGTTGTTCTGCTTTTTCAGTTCTGTTGGTTTAATGGTTTTGTACCACAAGGTCATGTTCATAACAAAATAGTGAAGTTACCTACATCGGTTCCTTTTTTGTCCATCACGTTGTCCCAGCCTTGTGTTACTGTGTGGTTAAACTGCTTCTGTTATATTCTACACTCAATTATGTAATAGAATGGTACAGTATTGTAGAATGGTACAGTATGGTAGAATATTGCTGTATCATAGAATGGCAGTCATAGAATGGTACATTAGTGTAGTGTGGTACAGTATTGCAGAATGGCACAGTATCATAGAATGGTAATGTATCATAGAATGGGACAGCATTGTAGAATGGCACAGTATCATCGAATGGTACAGTATTGTGGAATGGTACAGTATTGCAGAATGACACAGTATCATAGAATGGTACCGTATTGTAGAATGGTACAGTATTGTAGAATGGTACAGTATTGTAGAATATTGCTGTATCATAGAATGGCAGTCGTAGAATGGTACAGCATTGTAGAATGGTGCAGTATTGTAGAATGGTACCGTACCATAGAATGGTACAGCATTGTATAATGGTACAGTTTCGTAGAATGGTACCGTATCATAGAATGGTGCAATATTGTAGAATGGTACCGTATCATAGAATGGTGCAATATTGTACAATGGTACAGTATCATAGAATGGTACAGTATTGTAGAATCGTACAGTATTGTAGAATGGTACCGTATCATAGAATGGTACAGTATTGTAGAATGGTACCGTAACATAGAATGTTACAGTATTGTAGAATGGTACCATATCATAGAATGGTATCGTATTGTAGAATGGTACAGCATCATAGAACGGTACAGTATTGCAGAATATTACAGTATTGTAGAATGGTACCGTATCATAGAATGTTACAGTATTGTAGAATGGTACCATATCATAGAATGGTACAGTAGTGTAGAATGGTACCGTAACATAGAATGGTACAGTATTGTAGAATGGTACATTATCATAGAATGGTACAGTATCGTAGAATGGTTAAGTATTATAGGGCCCAAGTTTCCACAAGAAAAAAAACGGGCGCCCCTCCGAGCTGGGCGCCCGTTTTTCACGCCTAAAACGGCGCCTAAAAAAAAAATCGCGATTCTCGAGCGTTCTGCAGCTCCTTGTCTGCCTGGCGCGGCGTGCAGGGGGGCGGAGCCTACACTCGTGCCGATTTTGTAAGTGGGAGGGGGCGGGTACTATTTAAATTAGTTGTTTTCCCTGTCGGCAACGCTGCGCGTGCGCAGTGTGAAAAAAACATTGCCTGCCCCTCCCTCTCTCTCCCTCCTGCCCCCCACCTCTCCCTCCCCCTCCCCCTCCCCCGTTCGCGGGAACATCGCTGAGCTGCCTGAAGCACTTTCACACAGGTAGGAAGATGGTTTATTTAATCTTTTCTTTGCTTATAAATGTTTATTCAGGTTGGATTTATTTGTATAATATTTGTAGAAGTATAAATAAGGATTTATTGTCGAATTTAATGAGTTCCCTTCCGCCCCCCCCCCTCCCCCCACCTCGTTCTGGGCGCCTAATTTGTAACCTGCGCCTGATTTTTTAATGTGTAGAACAGGTTTTTTCAGTTCTACAAAAATCTTCACTGGCTCCATTCTACTTTAGTTTGGAGTACATTTTCACTGTGGAAACTTTCAAATCAGGCGTCAGTGGCCGGACACGCCCCCTTTTGAAGAAAAAATTCTGTTCTAAAGTAGAACTGTTCTACCTGACTAGAACTGCAGAAAAAAAAATGTGGAGAATTGCGATTTCTAAAATAGTCCGTTCTCCACCAGTTGCTCCTAAAAATCAGGCGCGAATCATGTGGAAACTTGGGCCCATAGAATGGTACAGTATTGTAGAATGGTACAGTACAGTATCGCAGAATGGTAAAGTATCATAGAATGGCACAGTATCGTAGAATGGCACAATATTGTAGAATGGTACAGTATCATAGAATGGTACGGTATTGTAGAATGGTACAGTATCATTGTATTGTAGAATGGAACAGTATCATAGAATGGTACAGTATTGTAGAATATTACAGTATCATAGAATGATACATTATCATAGAATGGTACAGTATTGTAGAATAGTACTGTATCATAAAATGGCACAGTATCATCGAAGGGTATAGTATTGTATAATGGTACAGTAGTGTAGAATGGTACAGTATCATTGAATGGTACAGTATCATACAATGGTACAGTATCATATAATGGTACGGTGTCTGTTGTAGAATGGTACAGTATTGTAGAATATTACAGGATCATAGAATGGTACAGTATCATAGAATATTAGAGAATGGTACAGTGTTGTAGAATATTCTAGTATCATAGAATTGTACAGTAGTGCAGAATGGCACAGTATAATAGAATGGTACAGTATTGTAGAATGGTACAGTATGGTAGAATATTGCTGTATCATAGAATGGCAGTCATAGAATGGTACATTAGTGTAGAATGGTGCTGTATCATAGAATGGTAATGTATCATAGAATGGTAGAGCATTGTAGAATAGTACAGTATCATAGAATGGCACAGTATCATAGAATGGTAATGTATCATAGAATGGTACAGTATTGTAGAATGGCACAATATCCCATCGAATGGCATTGCTCCCAGCTCTGTGTGCATTTATATAGCTTGTCACCACCTCCCAAAACACTTCACATACAACGAATTACCCCAAAGTGTAATGAAGACAAATGTGAAAGCCAGTTTGCTCATCATAAACTGCAAATCAGCAATGAAATGACTAACCAATTCAGCTGTTCCTGGAGTTGATGGAGGAACTTGGCCAACAGAATTCCCAGTTCAATTCCAGATTGTACCATGGATTCTTTAGCTTCTCAATTTAACATCTTATCTGAATGACGACACCTCTGACAGTGCAGCACAGTACTGCACTGGGGTGTACCACTCTCTGTGGGCCTTCAACCCACGACCTTCTGAGCCAGAGGCAAGGGTGTAACCAAAAGAGCCAAGCTGACACTTGAGTACTGAGTACAGCGTGATCAAGGCCCGGGAGAGGTGAGGGCCCCGGAGCCCGGGAGAAGTGTGATCGGGGCCCGGGAGAGGTGAGGGCCCCGGAGCCCGGGAGAGGTGTGATCGGGGCCCGGGAGAGGTGAGGGCCCTGGGGCCCGGGAGAGGCGTGATCGGGGCCCGGGAGAGGCAAGGGCCCAGGGACAGAGCAGGGCTGGTCTACAGTCGTCTTGGATAACCCTTGCCACTGGACCAAGACCTGGCTCTGTCAAGCCCGTGTGGTGGCTGGTATGCAACGGCCACCACACGTTACAAAAATCCACGCACAGGCATCTTCCACCCTTCAACATGTAGTTCGGGATCTGGAATATTGGGTCCTTCATTGATACACCTGTGAACTCATCCCTTTTTGGTGGAAGCAAGTCATCCTCGACACGAGGGACCTCCTGAGAAGAGAAGACAGTGTACAGCCCAAGTATGCAGGTACAGCAAATGATCAGGAAGGCCAATAGTATTTTGGCCTTTATTGCAAAGCGGATGGATTATAAAAGCAGGGAAGTCTTGCTATAACTATATAAGGTATTGGTGAGGCCACACCTGGAATACTGCGTGCAGTTTTGGTTTCCATATTTACGAAAGGATATATTTGCTTTGGAGATAGTTCAGAGAAGGTTCACTCGGTTGATTCCGGGGATGAGGGGTTTGACTTATGAGGAGAGATTGTGTAGACTAGGTCTATATTAACAGAGAATCAGGCTTTATATAGAAAGGTCAGAGGAGAAGTGAAATAGAAAAAAGAGGGGCAAAGAGAGGGTATGAGAATAGAATGGCAGCCAACATAAAAAGATTACACAAAAGTCTTCTGCAGGCATATAAATAGTAAAAGGATAGAAAGAGGGGGGTTGGGGCCGATTATGAACTAAAAACAAGACCTATGCAGGGGGGAGAGGGAATGGCTGAGGTGCTAAGTGAGTACTTTGCATCTGTCTTCACCAAGAATGAGGATGCTGCCCTAGACATAGTGAAGGAGGAGGTAATGGAGATACTTGATGGGATAAAAATTGATAGAGGAGGTTTTAGAAAGGCTGGCTGTACTTAAAATAGATAAATCACCAGGACTGGATGGGATGCATCCCAGGATGTTGAGGTAATTGAGGGTGGAAATCGCGGAGGTACTGGCCGTAATATTCCAATCCTCCATAGATACGGGGGCGGTGCCAGAGGGCTGGAGAATTGCAAATGTTACACCCTTGTTCAAAAAAGGGAGTAAAGATAAACCCAGCAACTACAGGCCGGTCAGTTTAATCTCAGTCATGGGGAAGCTTTTAGAAACAATAATCAGGGACAGAATTAACAGTGACTTGGACAAGTGTCGATTAATTAAGGAAAGCCAGCACGGATTTGTTAAAGGCAAATCGTGTGTAACCAACTTGATCGAATTTTTTGATGAGGTAACAGAGAGGGTTGATGAGGGTAATGCGGTTGTATATGGATTTCAAAAAGGCATTGGACAAAGTGCCACATAATAGGCCTGCAGCAAAGTTGAAGCCCGTGGAATAAAAGGGACAGTGGCAGCATGGATACAAGATTGGCTCAGTGACAGGAGACAGAGAGTAGTGGGGAACAGTTGTTTGTCGGACTGGAGGAAGGTATACAGTGGTGTTCCCCAGGGGTCGGTCCTGGGACCACTGCTTTTCTTGTTATATATTAATGACTTGGATTGGGTGTACAGGGCACAGTTTCAGAATTTGCAAATGACTCAAAACTTGGAAGTATAGTGAACAGTAGGAGGATAGTGATAGAGGACATAGACAGGCTGGTGAAATGGGTTCACGTGGCAGGGTTGTGAATCTTTGGAATTCTCTACCCAGAGAGCTGTGGATGTTCAGTCGGTGAGTATTTTCAAGACAGAGATCAATAAAGTTTTGGGAACTAAAGGAATCAAGGGATATGGCGGTAGTGCAGGAAGGAGGTGTTGAGGTAGAAGATCAATGTTCAATGGCGGAGCAGGCTTGAAAGGCCAAATGGTCTATTCCAGCTATTATTTCTTATGTTCCTACCCTTACCCAACAAAAACTTATTGATCTCGGTTTTGAAATTTGCAATTAATCCCCAGCCTCAAGAGCTTTCTGGGGGAGAGTTCCAGATTTCCACGGCCCTTTGTGTGAAGAAATGCTCCCTGACATCACCCCTAAATGGCTTGGCTGTAATTGTAAGGTTATGCCCCCTTGTTCCGGACTCCCCACCAGTGGAAATAGTCCTCTCTGTTGTGTATAGAAGAACTCCACGAGGTTGAGCACTGTGAGCTAAACTTAGTGTGAGCTTAGTCTTCTTTTTACCAGAGTGCCTAAACAACATGGCAGCCAACCTTTTATACCGGCCCTGCACGTGTGTGCAGGTGATCATTAGCACTCCAACAGTCGTGCCCTCTGGTGGCAAGTATTACATAGTTGCATACATAACATCACTCCCCCCCAAACTCTTTAGTACAAGTTATTTACAAGTTGAGGCGATCCGGAGCCCTTCGCTCCCTGGTTGATCGTCTAAGTTCAAACCCTGGTGTGTGTGAGTTGGCCGGACCATTGCTGCACTGCACCGCGGCTGGTCTGACCGGACTGTCAGGAACGGTGGATTCATCCTCGTGATTGACAGCGAGGTCAATTGCTGGTTGGGGGTGTGTTGGTGGATCGTCGATGGTGATGTCCTCTTCAAGTCGTTCCTAGTTGGCAGTAAATCGCAACTTGGTCTGATCTAAATGCTTTCTGCACGTTTGGCCATTTAACAGTTTGATTATAAACACCCTATTCCCTTCCTTGGCCAAAACAGTGCCAGCAACCCACTTGGGACCATGACCATAATTCAGGACAAACACAGGGTCATTAACATCAATGTCACGTGAAACAGCCGTGCGATCGTGGTACATGTTCTGCCGGTGTCGCCGGGTTTCCACGTGATCATTAAGATCCGGGTGAACTAGGGAGAGCCTGGTTTTGAGGGCTCTCATCATTAACAATTCTGCCTTGAGTGAGTTGGGTCGCGTCCGGTAACTGAGCAGAATGCGAGACAAGCGGGTCTGCAGGGAGCCATCCCGTTGCACGTTTCATGCTCTGCTTGATTGTTTGGACTGGCCGTTCCTCTTGACCATTAAACGCGGGCTTAAATGGAGCAGATCTGACATGCTTGATGCCATTGCGGGTCATGAACTCGTTGAATTCCGAGCTGGTGAAACACGGTCCATTGTCACTGACAAGGACGTCGGGCAAGCCATGGGTGGCGAACATGGCCCAGAAGCTTTCAATGGTGTCTGTGGACGTGCTGGATGACATGATTACGCATTCAATCCATTTGGAGTAAGCTTCCACTACTACAAAAAACATCTTTCCTAGAAAGGGGCTGGCAAAATCTACGTGGTTCCTGGACCACGGTTTGGAGGGCCATGACCAAAGACTCAGTGGAGCCTTCCTTGGTGCGTTGCTCATTTGCGAGCAAGTGTTGCACTGATGTACGCATGACTCCAAGTCCGAGTCAATGCCGGGCCACCAAACATGCAACCTGGCAATTGCCTTCATCATGACAATGCCTGGGTGGGTACTGTGTAGGTCACATATAAACGTTTCCCTGCCTTTTTTTGGTAAAACCACGCGAGTACCCCACATGAGACAATCCGACTGGATGGACATTTCATCTTTGCATCGGTGAAACGGCTTAATTTCATCTTGCATTTCCCCAGGAACGTTCGATCAGTTCCCATTCAGGACGCAACTCTTTACAAGTGATAGCACAGGATCCTGGCTGGTCCAGGTCCTGATCTGGTGAGCTGTGACGGGTGATCCCTCGCTCTCAAAAGCATCCATGACCAGTAGCAAGTCTGCGGGCTGTGCCATTTCCACCCCGGTGGTGGGTAATGGTAGCCAGCTGAGAGCATCGGCACAGTTTTCAGTGCCTAGTCTGTGGCAGATAACATAGTCATAAGCGGATAATGTTAGTGCCCATCTTTGGATGCGGGACGAAGCATTGGTATTTATACCTTTGCTCTCTGACAACAGCAAAATGTACGGTTTGTGGTCAGTTTCAAGCTCAAACCAAAGTCGAAATAGGTATTGATGCATTTTCTTAACCCCATATACACATGCTAACGCCTCTTTCTTGACCATACTATAGGCTCTCTCAGCCTTAGACAGACTTCTAAACGCATATGCAACCGGTTGGAGGTTGCCCGATACATTGGCTTGCTGTAATACACAGCCGACCCCGTACGATGAAGTGTCACAAGCTAGCACTGAACGTTTACATGAGTCATAGTGTACAAGCAACTTATTTGAACATAGCAGGTTCCTGGCCTTCTCAAAGGCTGTGTCTTGAGATTTGCCTCAAACCCAGTCATCACACTTACGTAGCAACATATGCAAAGGCTTTAACAAGGTGCTCAACCCGGGTAGAAAGTAACCGAAATAGTTGAGGAGTCCCAAGAACAAACTCAGCTCCGTCACATTCTGTGGTCTGGGTGCATTCTTGATGGCCTCTATCTTTGAGTCCATGGGCCTGATGCCGTCTGCTGCAATCGTTCTCCCTAAAAGTTCGACATCTGGCGCCAGGGAAACCCACCCTGTCTAGGCAACTTAGAATCTCTTCCAGGTTGTGTAGATGTTCGATGGTGTCACGACCGGTGATTAGGATGTCATCTTGAAACACAATGGTGCGTGGAACATTTTTCAACAAACTCTCCGAGTTTCTCTGGAAAATGGCTGCAGCTGAGTGAATCCCGAAAGGCACCTGTGGTATATAAACAGCCCTTTGTGTGTGTTGATGCACGTCAATCTTTTCGAAGATTTAGCCAGCTCCTGTGTCATGTAGGGGGAGGTTAGGTCCAACTTGGTGAACGACTTCCCCCCTGCTAACGTTGCGAACAGGTCATCCGCCTTGGGCAGTGGGTACTGGTCCTGTAGTGAGACTCGGTTAATCGTTACCTTGTAGTCTCTGCAGATTCTGACCATGCCATCGCTTTTCAACACCGGAACAATTGGACTGGTGCACTCGTTGAACTTGACTGGCGATATGATTTCTTCGCATTGGAGTCTGTCCAGTTCGATCTCGATTTTCTCCCTCATCATGTACGGAACCGCCCGAGCCTTGTGATGGACAGGCCGTGCATCGGGGCCTCGATGGATCTGTACCTTGGCGCCTGTGAAGTTGCCAATGCCTGATTTGAATAGTGAGGGAAACTTGCTCAGCACTTGAGCACACAAGGCATCAGCCACTGAAGATAGTGCTTCGATGTCGTTCCAATTCTAGCCAGCTTCTGCTGAACAGCGTTGGGCCATTGCCTGGAACAATCCACAATGATAGGTCATGCACAGCTCCATTGTACAATACCTTCACTGCCGCACCACCAATGACTGGTATGAGCTCTTTGGTGTAGATATGCAGCTTTGCATTAATCGGGCTCAGTCTGGGCTTTTGTGCTTTATTGCCCCACAGTTTCTCGAAAGCCTTCTTGCTCATTATTGACTGACTCGCACCCGTGTCCAACTCCATGGATACTGGTACTCAATTTAATTTGACTTTCAGCATTATAGGAGGGCTCTTGGTGGTGAAGGTATGTACCCCATACACTTCTTCCTCGGGTTGAGTTGCCTATGCTGCGTGATCCGCGCCGGATCGATCATCCTCTGTCACGTGGTATGTCGCAGCACATTTGCACATTCACTGGGGGTGCCCCATCATTGCGCAGCCTTTGCACACATAGTGCTTAAATCGACATTGATGGGCCTGATGATTACCCCTGCAGCACCAACATAGTGCTAATGGATTCACATTCACCCCCGATGGCGGACTCTGAGTCATCACAAGTCTTGCAGCCGCAGACGTGTAGGCCCTGCCATATGCAGTTCGCCCTGCTAGCGACATCATTTTATGCACAGTACTTGCCGGTGAGCTTCGATGTTGAGAAGATATCTGTTTGGTGTTATCCTCTATGGCCATGCATGCCTGGGCGATCGCGATGGCCCTGCTCAGGTCCAGGGTTTCGGCAGCTTTCGAAGAATGACCTCGTGGCTGATGCCCACCACGACAAAGTCCCGCAGCATTTGCCCCAACACAGCTCCAAAACCGCAATGTCCCGCGAGATGTCTCAGGTCGGCGATATAATCCGCCACGTCCTGGCCCCCGGAGCGATGGTGCGTGTAAAAACAGTATCTGGCCATGAGGATACTCTCCTTCGGCTTGAGGTGGTCCCGATCCAGCGTGCACAACTCTGTATTCGTTGGTGTGTCGGTGCGAGCAGATTCTTGATGAGGCTGTATATTTTCGGCCCACAGACGGTGAGGAGAACCGCCCTGCGCTTGACCACGTTAGTGTCTCCTTCCAGCTCATTGGCCATGAAGTACTGGTCGAGACGCTCGATGAAGGCTTCCCAATCATCACCCTCTACAAATCTCTCTAATATTCCAACAGCAGCCATGGTTGTGTGAAGGTTCGTATTCTGTTACTTGTCGCCAATTGTTGTGGATAGGAGAACTCCACGAGGCTGAGTACTGTGAGCTAAACTTAGTGTGACCTTAGTCTTCTTTATTACAACTCCAGAGTGCCTAAACAACATGGCAGCCAACCTTTTATACTGGCCCTGCACGTGTGTGCAGGTGACCATTAGGACTCCAACAGTCGCGCCCTCTGGTGGCAAGTATTACACAGTGTCGATGGAGAGTGTTATGTATGTAACTATCCGTCCGGGCCTCATTATAATACAGCCAGCAATGTGCCCAGTTCACTGAACCGGGAGGCGGGTATTCCGGCATCTGCTTGCACAAACCACGCCGGAACTGGGCAGTAGAGATGGGGCGAGGGTGAATGTGTGTGTGGGGGGGACGGGGCAGTGTATGTGTGTGGGAGGGGGCAGTGTGTGTGTGTGTGTGGGGGGGCAGTGTGTGTGTGTGGGAGGGGCAGTGTGTGTGAGTATGTGGGGGGGCAGTGTGTGTGTGTGTGTGGGGGGCAGTGTGTGTGTGTGGGGGGGCAGTGTGTGTGTGTGGGGGGGCAGTGTGTGTGAGTGTGTGGGGGGGCAGTGTGTGTGTGTGTGGGGGGCAGTGTGTGTGTGTGGGGGGGCAGTGTGTGTGTGTGGGGGGGCAGTGTGTGTGAGTGTGTGGGGGGGCAGTGTGTGTGTGCGTGTGGGGGGGGCAGTGTGTGGGGGGGCAGTGTGTGTGAGTGTGTGGGGGGGCAGTGTGCGTGTGGGGGGGGCAGTGTGTGTGTGTGAGGGGGGGCAGTGTGTGTGAGTGTGTGGGGGGGCAGTGTGTGTGTGTGGAGGGGGCAGAGTGTGTGGGGGGGCAGTGTGTGTGTGCGTGTGGGGGGGGGCAGTGTGTGTGGGGGGGGCAGTGTGTGTGAGTGTGTGGGGGGTGGGCAGTGTGTGTGGGGGGGGCAGTGTGTGTGGGGGGGCAGTGTGTGTGTGCGTGTGGGGGGGGGCAGTGTGTGTGGGGGGGGCAGTGTGTGTGAGTGTGTGGGGGGGCAGTGTGTGTGTGTGTGTGGGGGGGGCAGTGTGTGTGTGCGTGTGGGGGGGGGCAGTGTGTGTGGGGGGGGCAGTGTGTGTGAGTGTGTGGGGGGGCAGTGTGTGTGTGTGTGTGGGGGGGGCAGTGTGTGAGTGTGTGGGGGGGCTGTGTGTGTGGGGGGGGGTGCAGTGTGTGTGTGCGTGTGGGGGGGCAGTGTGTGTGTGGGGGGGGGCAGTGTGTGTGTGTGGGGGGGGCAGTGTGTGTGAGTGTGTGGGGGGGCAGTGTGTGTGTGGGGGGGGCAGTGTGTGTGTGTGGGGGGGGCAGTGTGTGTGAGTGTGTGGGGGGGCAGTGTGTGTGTGGGGGGGGCAGTGTGTGTGTGTGGGGGGGGCAGTGTGTGTGTGTGGGGGGGGGCAGTGTGTGTGAGTGTGTGGGGGGGCAGTGTGTGTGTGTGGAGGGGGCAGAGTGTGTGGGGGGGCAGTGTGTGTGTGTGGGGGGGCAGTGTGTGGGGGGGCAGTGTGTGTGAGTGTGTGGGGGGGCAGTGTGTGTGTGTGGAGGGGGCAGAGTGTGTGTGTGGAGGGGGCAGAGTGTGTGGGGGGGCAGTGTGTGTGTGTGGGGGGGGCAGTGTGTGTGTGTGGAGGGGGCAGAGTGTGTGGGGGGCAGTGTGTGTGTGTGGGGGGGGCAGTGTGTGTGTGTGGAGGGGGCAGAGTGTGTGAGTGGGGGGGCAGTGTGTGTGTGTGGGGGGGGCAGTGTGTGTGAGTGGGGGGGGCAGTGTGTGTGTGTGGAGGGGGCAGAGTGTGTGGGGGGGCAGTGTGTGTGTGTGGTGGGGGCAGTGTGTGTGTGTGGAGGGGGCAGAGTGTGTGGGGGGGCAGTGTGTGTGTGTGGGGGGGGCAGTGTGTGTGAGTGTGTGGGGGGGCAGTGTGTGTGTGTGGAGGGGGCAGAGTGTGGGGGGGCAGTGTGTGTGTGTGGGGGGGGCAGTGTGTGGGGGGGCAGTGTGTGTGACTGTGTGGGGGGGCAGTGTGTGTGTGTGGGGGGGGCAGTGTGTGGGGGGGCAGTGGTGTGTGAGTGTGTGGGGGGGCAGTGTGTGTGGGGGGGGCAGTGTGTGTGTGTGGGGGGGCAGTGTGTGTGTGTGGAGGGGGCAGAGTGTGTGGGGGGGCAGTGTGTGTGTGCGTGTGGGGGCGGGGCAGGTGTGTGGGGGGGGGCAGTGTGTGTGAGTGTGGGGGGGCAGTGTGTGTGTGTGTGGGGGGGCAGTGTGTGTGAGTGTGTGGGGGGGCAGTGTGTGTGTGCGTGTGGGGGGGCTGTGTGTGTGGGGGGGGTGCAGTGTGTGTGTGCGTGTGGGGGGGCTGTGTGTGGGGGGGGGTGCAGTGTGTGTGGGGGGGGCAGTGTGTGTGGGGGGGGCAGTGTGTGTGGGGGGGCAGTGTGTGGCGGGGGGCAGTGTGTGTGTGGGGGGGCAGTGTGTGTGGGGGGGCAGTGTGTGTGGGGGGGCAGTGTATGTGTGGGGGGGCAGTGTGTGTGTGTGGGTGTGTGGGGGCAGTGTGTGTGTGTGGGGGGGGCTGTGTTTGTGGGGGGGGTGCAGTGTGTGTGGGGGGGCAGTGTGTGTGTGTGTGGCGGGGGGCAGTGTGTGGGGGTTGGGGGTGCAGTGTGTGTGTGGGAGGGCAGTGTGTGTGTGTGTGGCGGGGGGCAGTGTGTGGGGGTTGGGGGTGCAGTGTGTGTGTGGGAGGGCAGTGTGTGTGTGCGTGTGGGGGGGGGGGCAGTGTGTGTGGGGGGGGGCAGTGTGTGTGTGTGGGGGGGGGCTGTGTTTGTGGGGGGGGGTGCAGTGTGTGTGGGGGAGCAGTGTGTGTGGAGGGGCGGTGTGTGTGTGTGGGGGGCGGCAGTGTGTGTGTGTGTGGGGGGGGCAGTGTGTGTGTGTGTGTGGGGGGTGGCTGTGTTTGTGGGGGGGGTGCAATGTGTGTGGGGGGAGGGCAGTGTGTGTGTGGGGGGGCAGTGTGTGTGGGGGGAGCAGTGTGTGGGGGGGGCGGCAGTGTGTGTGTGTGGTGGGGGCAGTGTGTGTGTGTGTGCGGGGGGGGGCAGTGTGTGTGTGTGGGGGTGGGAGGGCAGTGGGTGTGTGTGTGGGGGGGGCAGTGTGTGTGTGTGTGTGTGTGTGTGTGTGGGGGGGGGCAGTGTGTGTGTGTGTGTGTGTGTGTGTGTGGGGGGGGGCAGTGTGTGTGTGTGTGTGTGTGAGTGTGTGGGGTTGGGGGGGCAGTGTGTGTGTGGGGGGGGCAGTGTGTGTGAGTGTGTGGGGGGGCACTGTGTGTGTGCGTGTGTGGGGGGGCAGTGTGTGTGTGTGGGGGGGGCAGTGTGTGTGGGGGGTGCAGTGTGTGTGGGGGGGCAGTGTGTGTGGGGGGGGCAGTGTGTGTGTGTGTGGGGGGCAGTGTGTGTGGGGGGGGCAGTGTGTGTGGGGGGGCAGTGTGTGTGTGTGTGTGTGGGGGGGGCAGTGTGTGTGTGTGTGTGTGTGGGGGGGCAGTGTGTGTGGGGGGGCGAGGGGAATGTGTGTGTGTGTGGGGGGGGGGCAGTTTATGTGGGGGGGGCAGTGTGTGTGGGGGAGGCAGTGTGTGTGTGTGAGGGGGGCAGTGTGTGTGAGTGTGTTGGGGGGCAGTGTGTGTGAGTGTGTGGAGGGGCAGTGTGTATATGCATGTGGGGGGGCAGTGTGTATGTGCGTGTGGGGGGGGGCAGTGTGTGTGTGTGGGGGGGCAGTGTGTGTCTGCGTGTGGGGGGGGCAGTGTGTGTGAGTGTGTGGGGGGGCAGTGTGTGTGTGTGTGTGGGAGGGGGGCAGTGCGTGTGTAGGGGGCTGTGTGTGTGGGGGGGGTGCAGTGTGTGTGGGGGGGGCAGTGTGTGTGGGGGGGCAGTGTGTGTGTGTGTGGGGGAGCAGTGTGTGTGGGGGGGACAGTGTGTGGTGGGGGGCAGTGTGTGTGTGGGGGGGCAGTGTGTGTGTGTGTGGGGGAGCAGTGTGTGTGGGGGGGACAGTGTGTTTGTGTGTGGGGGAGCAGTGTGTGTGGAGGGGACAGTGTGTGGCGGGGGGCAGTGTGTGTGTGGGGGGGCAGTGTGTGTGAGTGTGTGGGGGGCAGTGTGTGTGTGCGTTTGGGGGGGGCAGTGTGTGTGGGGGGGCTGTGTGTGTGTGGGGGGGGGCTGTGTTTGTGGAGGGGGCTGCAGTGTGTGTGGGGGAGGGCAGTGTGTGGTGGGATGCAGTGTGTGTGTGGGGGGGCAGTGTGTGTGGGGGGAGCAGTGTGTGTGGGGGGGCAGTGTGTGTGTGTGTGTGTGTGGGGGGGAGCAGTGTGTGTGTGGGGGTGGGAGGGCAGTGTGTG